>NC_079453.1:29906307-30226307 GCF_903798145.1 Danio aesculapii | reverse complement strand
TGATGCTAATGGCTGCGCTTGGGGTCACAGGGCAGAGATCAGGGGTCAGGTCAAAGAGCTGGGAACTTGGGGCGATGCGATCTATGCAGTAAGACGGGTCATCCCAGATGGTGAGAAGTATACTTTTGCTCCAGAAGCCATCTGATGGGTATGGAAATCGAGCAATATTAGATTAGCACATGGCGCATGAGAACTTAAATATGCATGTGAACTGGATCTGAATCATAGACTGCTGTGAGTTTGGTTTTCAGCTTAAATTATGTTTTTATTTTCACCGTATTTGTACGATTTATAGGTTTGTTATTGCAAGATACTAAAACTTTAAATAATGTAAACAAACGTACTGTAAAATTGTTAAAAACAAAAGGTTAAAATATGATTACAATATATAATAATAATAATAATATTGATGATGATAATAAAATGATGATAATAATAATAATAATAAATACAAAATAAGAAGAAATAATAATAAAATTAATAATAATTAATAAAAAAGTAATAATAATAATAAATACTAATGTTATCCTGTTAAAATAATAATAATAATAATAATAATAAAAATACCACTACTACTACTACTACTACTAATTATAATATTAATAATAATAATAATGTTATCCTGTTATTAATAATAAATAATAATTATAATATAATATATAATATTATATATATACATTATATGTATATAATATATTATATATATATATTATATATATATATATATATATATATATATATATATATATATATATATATATATATATATATATATATATATATATATATATATAAATAATATTCATATTGTAATTTTATTATATAATGCATGAAAATAGAAGATGAAAAACCTCTAAGTGCCATTTGACATTTTCTTTTAAGATGAGCATTTTTCTAAGCCTCCTATGTTTATAGTCTGCTATTTCACTTTAAAGGCAATACTAATAATCTGTTTTTTGCCAAAAAATAAAAATGCATTACTGAACATCTATGCAGTAGCCTGAAAATGGCAAATTTTAGAAGAAAAATCTCAGATGGCTCTTAGAAGATTTTGCATCTGAACTCTTCATATCATCACTAAACAGAAAATAGAAAATAGTGATCAGTCACCCATAAGCTCAACCAGCATAGAATTGCAATCCCTTAAAACTGCAGATTTCTGAGAACTCTGAACTCATCTAAAGCCACGTGTCCTCTAGAAAACACTGCCACCATGAGTGACTGCCTCTATACAGTCAAAACAATATTTACTCAGACACCTTCAACATTTCTCACAACATCCTTCACATTTTATTTACTATAGATTAGAAAATGGTAGTAAAATATGAAGAGTAAAACTGTCTCTAAACAAATTCGTATTAATATTTTCACTTATTTTTGAGACATGGATTGCAACGTGTCCAAAAATGACAAGTGTTCTTACTGTAGTTTTAGAAATGAAATATTAATAGTAAAATGTTATGAGGGATTCAAAATAGCATCACAACTATCCCTTTCAGTTTATGTCTACTATATAAAATGTATGGCTCTTATTATCTTTTCATTATACTCACGAATTCATTTGCAATTAAATTTATACAAATATTATTTTAATCATGAAAAAAAAAAAAATAATAATATACATATATACATATATACATATATATATATATATATATATATAAATAATATTCATATTGTAATTTTATTATATAATGCATGAAAATAGAAGATGAAAAACCTCTAAGTGCCATTTGACATTTTCTTTTAAGATGAGCATTTTTCTAAGCCTCCTATGTTTATAGTCTGCTATTTCACTTTAAAGGCAATACTAATAATCTGTTTTTTGCCAAAAAATAAAAATGCATTACTGAACATCTATGCAGTAGCCTGAAAATGGCAAATTTTAGAAGAAAAATCTCAGATGGCTCTTAGAAGATTTTGCATCTGAACTCTTCATATCATCACTAAACAGAAAATAGAAAATAGTGATCAGTCACCCATAAGCTCAACCAGCATAGAATTGCAATCCCTTAAAACTGCAGATTTCTGAGAACTCTGAACTCATCTAAAGCCACGTGTCCTCTAGAAAACACTGCCACCATGAGTGACTGCCTCTATACAGTCAAAACAATATTTACTCAGACACCTTCAACATTTCTCACAACATCCTTCACATTTTATTTACTATAGATTAGAAAATGGTAGTAAAATATGAAGAGTAAAACTGTCTCTGAACAAATTCGTATTAATATTTTCACTTATTTTTGAGACATGGATTGCAACGTGTCCAAAAATGACAAGTGTTCTTACTGTAGTTTTAGAAATGAAATATTAATAGTAAAATGTTATGAGGGATTCAAAATAGCATCACAACTATCCCTTTCAGTTTATGTCTACTATATAAAATGTATGGCTCTTATTATCTTTTCATTATACTCACGAATTCATTTGCAATTAAATTTATACAAATATTATTTTAATCATGAAAAAAAAAAAAATAATATACATATATACATATATACATATATATATATATATATATATATATATATATATATATATATATATTCATACATATATATTCATACATATATATATATATATATATATATATATATATATATATATTCATACATATATATATATATATATATATATATATATATATATATAGTCATACATATATATATATATATATATATATATATATATATATATATTCATACATATATATATATATATATATATATATATATATATATATATATATATATATATATATATATATATATATTCATATATATATATATATATATATATATATATATATATATTCATACATATATATATATATATATATATATATATATATATATATATATATATATATATATATATATATATATATATATTCATACATATATATATATATATATATATATATAGTTGCTGCAGATTTGTCGGTAGCACATCCATGATACGAATTTCCCATTATACCACATGCCAAAGGTGCTCTGTTGGATTGAGATCTGATGACAGTGGAGGCCATTTGGGTACAGTAAACTCATTGTCATGTTCAAGAAACCAGTTTGTGATTATCTGTGCTTTATGACATGGCCTCAGTTTCCTGTTCTTAGCTGACAGGAGTGGAACCTGGTGTGGTCTTTTGCTGCTGTAGCACATCTGCCTCAAGGTTTTGATGTGTTGTGCGTTCAGAGATGCTGTCCTGCATATCAACAAGGCATTTGCGCCCACAGAACTGCCGCTCACTGGAATGGATATTTTCTCTTTTTCAGACCATTCTCTGTAAACCTTAGAAATGGTTGTGCATGAAAATCTCAGTAGATCAGCAGTTTCTGAAATACGCAGACCAGTCCATCTGGCACCTACAACCATGCCATGTTCAAAGTCGCTTAAATCACATTTTTTCCATATTCTGATTCTCAGTTTGAACTGCAGATTGACCATGTCTAAATGCCTAAATGCATTGAGCTTCTGCCATGTGATTGGCTGATTAGAAATTTGTGTTAACAAGCAGTTAGACATAATAAAGTGGCCGGTGAGTGTAAATATATTTTTCTAGAGTATGAAATAAAAAATTCCTCAGTCATCATAGTTGGTTTTTCTCTTTTTTTTTAAAAACGGTATTAAAAATCCTATACCAAGTGCATGAAAAAAAAAAAACATTTTGAATGCACAGCTGTCGGGTTTGGATTTGGTTTTGAACACATTGTCTCTGTTCGTATGCATGGGTGTGTGAGAATAAAACTGTAATGTGACAGGACATGCTCCATCGCATCTTCCCAGAATCATGAGTGCTCCACGCAGCAGGTGTCTAAACACTCTGAGTATTTCAGCAGGAGTGTTTGGGCCATGAGCAGAGCTTGCGGTCTGGGCTGTAGGGGCTGTTTGTGGGTCTCGGTCCCGTTCCCTGCCTGTGTTAATGAAGTGCTGACATCTGTGCCCAGACTGGCTCTCTGCAGGGCCAGCTCAGGATTGATGACGTGGTCACTGTGGAGAGAGGCTGTGGCTGCTGTTTGGACTTATGAGTGATGGACAGGACCTGCTGGTCTTCAGCTCACTGGCCGTTACCTACTGTTTTTGGGAGATCTCAGACTACATGAAATAAATCTATGCTTAGAGATAGTATCAGGGAAAGAGCAGTTCATTTTCAGTTTTGCCTAGTTTAAGAGGAGAACATTATTAATATAATTTTTTCCCCTTTCATGTGCGCTGAGGAATTTAAGTGTCATTTGAAATCTGTTTAAATGCTATGAAATGAAGAAATGAAATGTTATACAGTTGTACAATTCAACATAAATCTCAAAGTACTAAAATAAATAAATAAATAAAACAAAACAAATACAATGCATTTTTTCATGTTATTCCAAAATGGATTAAATTCATTTATTTCCTCAAATTTCTACACACAATACCCCATAATGACAATGTGAAAAAAAAGATTTTTTGAAATTGTTGCAAATCTTTTAAAAATAAACAACCTGAAAAAAATCATATATTTCATTATTGAGAATTAAAAAAAAATGTTTTTTTTTTTTTAAATAAAAATATCTCGTTCTTGTAAACACAATCTTGTGTCTCGTCTCATCTTGTGAAGTAAGTGTCCTGTCAGACCCCTAATATATATATATATATATATATATATATACATACACTAACTGAATATTTAAAAAAAACACACATTATATACTAAAACCATTGCTTAATTACGTGATAAAACACTGGTTATACATTCTTTTAAGCATTGTATATTTCTTATTTATTAAATTTGTACATAAAATGTATTACTATTGTATATATTTTTTGTCATTATATAAAAATTTTTCTTAATTATTAGCTTTTTATTTCACTCAAATGCAGTTTCATCTAAAAAAAAAAAAAAAAGAAGAAAAGCAAATTTTGTGTTTTAAGACACTCCTCCCAATTTTCATTCAAATTTTAATCACTTAGAATGTCCCACCCTATAGTCACGTTATTGGAGTCTATATTGTGGTGTCTTCGAATAGAGCTGCTGTCACACTTCCCTTTTCTCCTCATAGACTTCCATTCATACGCGTGTCAGACCATAAACGCAAGCTTGTGCGTCAAGTTTCGCAATTCGCTGCCATGGAAAGTTTCAGCTTGGTGAACTCTGACCTGCGAAATCAGGTTGATTGCATGAGACTAATCAAAGATCAAAACATGACCTCTCTGGACAGAAATGTAAAATATGGACCAATCACTCGTTTTTTTAATGTCTAATCATCTTGTTTGCTCCCGCCCCTTTTTGCAGCGCCGTACAAATGAATTTTGCAAGCTCAAACTCTAGTGTGACCGCAGCTTTAGCTACACTATGCATAAATGAGTGTTACTTAGGAGACAGTGCACAATGCATATACACAAGTAAAATTGGAAATATTTATTTTCAAAAATTGTTTTAGTATTTAAAACATGCTTCAAACTACTTCAAATTTTGTTAAATCAACACAATTCTTGAGGGTTTTTTGGGGGGACAATATAATCGTTTTGTTCAATCCACTCAAATTAGTAAAAAAATTTAGTTTATTTGTGTTGGGACAACATAAAGGAATTGTGTAGAACATTTCAACATAGGCTCATTCTGAAAACAGCTCTATATACATTTCTGGAGATCTCGAATTATGTAGTCAGAGGAATGTATGGCTGCGTTGCGTCTTAAAAATGAATGCTACGGGGCGGTATAATGCCGTTCCATTGACGCTGGAGTGGAGTTGATCGCGATGATGGGGGGTCTGGTGAAGAATGGTTCCAGAAAGCAGGTTAGACAAAAACAAAAGCCAAAAAATAAACCAAGAAGTATATATTAATAACAGGGTGAGAATGTGGTAAAATCTGAAAACGTGGTAAAAATCAGGCTCCTGCTAGGGCTTTTCTTTGTCTGCATTGCTTTTCAAAATACTGTCGGTTAGGTTTAGGGAAGTAGGTTAGTGCTGGTCAATCAGTGTTTTTTAAAACACTATTGGTTGGGTTTAGGGAAGGTGGGTGGGTGTTGGGATCGGTCAGTCAGTAAGTCAGTTGACAGCGGCCTCTGGTGGATTTACGCAAAAAAAGATCAGGCGCAAATGGCACTTGTCAGAGAAATTTGAGGTCTCAAAAGCATACACAGCGGCCTCTGGTGGATTCACGAAAACAAAAACTGCAAAAAAAATGCAAGCTCCTTGGCGCTCTCCAGGTTGCATAATTTTTTACAGTTTATATCTTACAATCAAATATGACAATCAATTAATCAAAAAAAAAAAAATACTAACGCAAGTAGATTTTGTGAAATAAATATGCCACTCCAATGAAACGTGGCCCATAATGTTTAAGGGGAAAGAGCTCTTCACCAACACTTGCCGATTCCTGTTTGTCTTAATGAGATCCAGGCTGAATAATTAAAATGTGGACTTTATTACCTTTCATAACATCCAGCCGCAACTTCATGTCATTTCCACAGCGCTGCACTTAAACTATACTAATGAAAACAAGCTCATTAAGACAGAAGGAATGCCTACAACCCAATTAATTGCTGCCGAAGTTTGTTCAGTTAAAGTTACCCATTGACTTGATGAACTTCCCTTTTTCATGTTGTTTTCAGTTGAGTAAACCAGTCTGGAAACACAGTAAAGAACTGATGTAGTGCTCTCTCAAAAGGTTGATTAATGTTCAGTCTAACATGGTGGCATACATTGAGTTTAATACATAGAGCTCGTGTTGCTTTCAAGGCCAGCCGGGGAAGACAGAGGATCATTGTCACTGGTGTATAGCTGTGAAATGTGTGTGGAGAGATGGAAAGGGTGAGCGTTCTCGTGAGTATGTGTGTGTAATAAGAGAAGACAGTGCAATATGCTCGCTTTAATCACAGTGAAACCATGCCACCTGAGAGAAAGAAGAAGGGAAGACACACAAATTGGCGCAGAGACATAATGACAGCCTTAAACTTCCTTCCAAAAGTGGCCATGTGGTTGTGGTGCTGTGGGCTTGTGATTTGATAATCGGACTGACAGGATGGGATTGCAGGTTTGGAGACTCACTCAATACTGGCAGCATGATAAATGTCTGTACCGTTACATCTGGTGTTATTGGTTAGCTATAGTTAGATCTAGACATGTCAGCAGTTTACATAACTTCAGTTTCCATAAGCATCCTGTTTTGAATAGCTCACATGACAATGAAAATGATGTCACCGTTTGCTTAGACTCATTTTTTTACAAACCTACATCAGTCCATTTTTTTCTGATGAAACAAAACTCTTTTCTATATTTACGAAACAAACACGTCCCTATAAATGCTCGATGATACAAGGTCTCAAGGAAATAATTGAAATGTTTACTTGTTAATGCACCACAAATCATATTGCACTGCTTTTTTTTCACCGTAAGAGGATGGTTCACCCAAAAATTTAAATGATGTTGTCATTGTTCACCTTGAGTTCACCCTGAGTTCCACACAATCAATGTATGTAGGGACAACATGAATGAATTAGGTTAACTTATTAGTTTTTACAAATTGGAGTGCATTCGATGTAAAACATTTATGTTGTCCCCCCAAAAACCTCAATAATTGCAACCTAGGCTCATTCTGATTATGTACCCTTATACACATCTCTAGAAAGTGCCAAATACGTCCCAGGAGGTATGTTTTTGTGCAGTTTTTGTTTTCGCGGATCCACCAGAGGCCGCTGTGTATGCTTTTTTGAGACCTGCTCTTCTCTTGTAAGTCCACCAGAGGCTGCTGTCGACTGACTGACTGCCCAACTGTTTTATTTTTTGCCTTTTGCTTTTGTCTTACCTGCATTCTAGAACCGTTCTTCGCTGGACTCGAACCCCGTTGCCATACATTGTGAACAGCGTCATACCACCCTGTAGCGTTCGTTTAAAAGACTAAATGCAGCATACGTTCTTCTGGCTACATAATTTGCAATCTCCAGAAGTGTTTATAGGGCTACGCCTTGAGTCTATGAGCCTATGTTGCAACCATTTTGACTTCAACTGTATTTAAAATAATTTAAATTTCACAATTCAGGAGGTCTAATAATTTTGATTTCAACTGCATATTATTCCTATTATGAAAGGCGATGGCTAATGTCAACTGTTGTCTGTTACAATATTCTTTAAAATATCTTTGTGTTCTGTGTTTGTGTTCAACATATGATAGAAAGTTATACAGGTTTGAAACAACTTCAAGGAGTAAATGTAAATGGTCAGTAAATACTGTATACAGTATATGACAGCACACATTAAAACAAAGCATTAGAAAACCCTTACAACACCACAACATACACCACCATTGTATGTTGGTTTATATTGGGGTTAATCTAAATGATTTTCAAAGACCTTCATTTTCGGACGTTTACAAAGCCACAACAGTGGTGCCGTTTTCACAATCTTTCACTTTTTAAAAAAATGTATGTGTTTTCAGTACCAAAAATGAAGTTGTTGTGTAAACAAACAGCCAAAATGTCAACCCAGGCTCATTCTGAAAATGTACCCCTATATACATTTCTGGCGAGGGCAAAATATGTCCCAGGAGCTATGTCACCAGAGGCAGCTGTGTGAGTATGTGAGATCTTAAATTTCTTTCGCAAGTGCCATTCACGCCTGCTGTTTTCGTGTCAATCTACCAGTGGCTGCTGTTGACTGACTGACTAACTGACTTACTGATCAACCAATACCCCAACTCACCCACTCTCTTCTCTAAACCAAACCAATAGTATTTTGAAAAGCACCTATTGACCCGCCCACTCACTTCCCTAAACCAAACTGCAGTGTTTTACAAAAGCAATCTTTAAAAAGAAAAGCCCCCAGTTTTTTTTAACATGTTTATAGATTTTACCACCTTCTCACCCTGTTATTTATTTGTTTATTTTATTTTATGGCTTCTGTTTTTGTCTTACCTGCTTTCTGGAACAGTTCTTCGCCCGGACTCGAGCCCCATCATCGCAGTCAACTCTGCTCTGCTCTACTCTCTCAAGTCCGCCTACGTACATGTCGAGCTATCGGACAAACTGATAACAGCGGGAAAGCCGCCCAAATGCAGGAAAGCAGTCAGCTGGTTAGCAAGAAAAGGAACGGCATCAAATCGGCGTAGCATTTGTTTGAAACATGAAGTGCAGCCATACGTAGCTCTGGCTACATAATTAGCAATCACCAGACACGTATATAGGGCTACGTTTTTAGAATGAGCCTATGTTGCAACATGTAAACATTGTTTTGGCTGAAAATATTCTCATGGCTTTATTCTCAATAAGGACAGTCTTATTGAGAATGAAGCCATGAGAATATTTTCATTACCTGGTTCAAATTGGTCTCCCAATCTGACCAAGCTGGTTTTAACTGACCTTAGCTGATAACCCAGACTGACCCAAACTGTTCTCCAAGACTTGTCTGTTGACGTCTGCAAAAGCGATCCTTGAGTTAAAACGAAGAATGCAGTGTGAAATGCATGTCTGAATTCAGCAATGTGTGAAATCAAGCTTGCGTTCACATAACCACACAGGATCTAATGCTGTCTATTTTCGGAGTCCTGCTCTGTCAACAAACATCTCTTCACATATTTAGTAAATAAGTACTTTTTTACATGGTTTAATCAACTAAACTGTTCAATCCATCAGGAAAACCATGCATACTAAATAACCCGAATTGCTATCGCTTAAAAAATGTGTTTTTGTAGTGTCTGTGATGCAAAGTAAATGAAACTCCTTTGCGCCGTCAACAACTGACGAAATGTAAGGCTGCTTCATGTGAGCAGGCTGTCTGGGTGTTAAAAAGGCCCTTGAGGACCCTCCTTTTTCTCCAACGCTTCTCCCCCTCCTTCCGCCCCATTACTGGTGGAGAGCATCCCACCCAAACTGCATCTGTTACTAGGCAACAGACCCCCTCTAGGGGGCCGGGTACCATCATTAAGTAGCTGCTGCTCCTATCAGTGAGCGCCCCAAATCTGGGCACCCTCCCTTTCCCCCGATTGCCGGTGCCATCTTGTTAAAAAAAAAAGCATGCCTCCTTTTACACACATCAACATGTATGTTATCTTGACATATTTGGTATTGCTCAGCTGGATAGAAATTGTCTCTCCAGCTCTACATGTAATTTCCAGTGACTCTGAATGACAGTGTTTTGTCACGACGATGAAGAGAGTATTTCAGGAGGTGTTAAAAAGACACAGTGTTGTTTGCTTTGGGCTCCTAGGGTTAAATGAACACCATCTGTTGACCGGAGAGGCCTATGGTTCTGGAATATGTGAATATCAATTAGTTGTGTTTTTTTGTGAGTCTCGGCTGTAACAAGATGCTCCTTATTCACACACAGCTTCAGGATGTGGAAAGAGGTGTGTGTATGTGTGTGTGTGTGTGTCGACAAGCAGCATTCTTAATTAAACCTAATTGATATGCATGGAAAAGAGCTGATATCTGTGTGCGAATTTGACTGTTATTGTGAGCATATGGTGCCTCAGACAGGGGAGATGGTCCCTTTTTTTTCCTTTCTTGATGAGAGGCCCTCTTTTGGGGGCCAGGGCCCTGACTGTGAGGCGAGAATGGGGCCCTGATAGTGCCTTCACCATCTTTTATTTTATTAACCTGTTCATTACTTTATAACACAGGCTTTTGCTCCTCATTCCAGTTTTCATTCCTTATCCATGTCTCTTTTTTTTCTGAAGCTTTCCTTTATCACTTCCCCTCCTCTTTCTCTCTCGGTCTCATTAGGACAGATGGAAGAAGAGTGTTTTTTTGTCTGCTGGGTCAATGTGAAGTTATTAACCTGCGCAGATTGCACTCCTTCCCCAGACTTATTTTTATCTCAATTCTCCCAACGAAGGAGTGGTGGGGAGAGAGGAAAGTCAACTGTTTTTTTAAGTGTTTTTGCAAGGGAGTGATGTGTTGATATTTCTCAAATGTTCTGAATTTTAGACACAATATTTTTTTAATAAATTTTTGAACGAAAAGAAGTTTGACAGTATCCCACTGACGAACAGTGATGATGTCATGGACTACGTTTACATGAACATCAGTAATCGAATTATTTGCCTTAATCTGAATAAGACAATAATATGATTAAGGTGTTTACATGAGTTGCTTTTTGAAAGTTCCTTTCATATTTACATTTTACATGTTATAACACATAATTCAATTAACGTCATTGCATCATCACGCTATCCACAATTTCGGGTGTTTCATTTTTAATTTGTGGAATTTAACTGCAGTTTGGCACTTTTATGCATTTTTGCATGCCCCCCGTGACAAACAAGATATTGGATGAGAGTATGAACTGCTGGAAGAGTGTAGTTTTAATGGAATTTGATACCACACGCTGTTTGGTGGAAAAAACTCTGCATTTCGCGATGCAGGTGTTTGTGGTCCTTCACTGACTCGATAGGTGCACAGAATAATGTCAAAGAGCCGTGTGTGTATGGACTATCCTGTCACAAAATGTGGTGAAAATCCTAAACGACGGTAGTAGTTTGATTAAGGTGTTTACATGTCTGTACTGCACTTCAATAATGGGACTAAAATCGGCATACGCCACATTCCATTTCTGTTTAATTTGATTATGACCTTAATTGGATTAAATTAATCAAAAATCGTTCTTCACATGGTAGACTCTTAATCAGAGCATTGTCTTAAGTGTATTAATCGGATTATTGGTGTCCATGTAAACGTACTTATTGTTAAATATTTGATATGTGCAGTAAAAACACAATTCAGATCAATAATGTTAAATATTAGTATTTATTCCTACATATACACTACATAAGGTATGTCGTCACGCAGTTTATATGTACAAATAAATTGTAATATTTATTAAAAACTAATTTGATGTGAATTCTTTACTACTCTGTAAAAAAATACAGGGTTTCACACAATTTCTTCATGTCGTCTCAACACAAATCGATGAAGTTCATTTATTTATTTTTATTTTTTTTACAAATTTAAGTGAACTGAACATAAAACAATTAAGTTGTCCTCCCTCAGGAATTGTGTTGATTTAGCCCATTTTAAATAAGTAGTTTGACAAGCAGCCGAATATTTTTTTTGAGTATACTGTAAAAATCCTGGGTTTTACACAATTCCTTTATGTTGTCCCAACACAAATTGGTTAACTTAATAATTTTTACAAATTAATGTGGATTGAACATAAAACAATTAAGTTGTCCCCAAAAAAACTTAAGAATTGTGTTGGTTCAACTAAAATAAGTAGTTTGAACAAGCAGCAAAAGTATTTTTGATTGTAATTTTTTATCTAATTTTATGTCAATTTCAGCAATTACCATGTAGGTGTGAATTGGTATAATTAACTAAACATAGATCCAGCGTAGTTAATACTTAAACTTTGACTAACGTATTAGATACTTAAACTATACAATAAATTAAATGTATTTTAATTAGTTGCCAAAGCAATATTTCCTAAGTTTAACTTGATGTACAAAAATCACTAAAACATAATAAATATATAAATAGCTATATATAGGCTAATACAAAAAAAGATAAGTCATCTTATCACAAAACATACAAAATCTAAAGTCAATTGTGTATATAATACATGTATAACATGCGTAGACTTCACTAGCATGGTTTCCTGGCAGTAATCCAGAACCCGCCAGACGGTTTGTGGTTACAATAATGCCTTAAAAACCCAAACCTGTCGAAAACTACCACCCTGTTGTTCTGCTCTTCCTTGACTGCACATGTTTTTGCTTCAGGAAATTTAGATCAGGCTTTTTGTGCTGCATCTGTTGACAGATAATGTTCCCTCCACGCTACCATTACAGAGAAAAGACACTATTCTCTCTTCCACAGGTGTCTTCTCGAGTGTTTTTATTTTTATTCCTGACAACACTGCTTCGTTAGTGCTGCTCTTCCCTCAAAGCGCTGCCGTCTTCTTTATTCCTCATGCTAATGCTCTTCTGTTATTGTGTGTGTGTTTGTGTGTGTGTGCGCGCCTCAGGCCGATCACGTCCCTCTGTTGTGAAACCTGTGTGTAAAAGCGCTGTAGTCAGCATTCTGTGAGATACCGAGTCCCTCGTGGTTAGTAAACAACACACTCCTGCGGGCCGAAACGGTTTGAGAGGAGCAGAGGAGAAACAGACTGAACAACAGAGAGAATATTAACAGCATCTGGGATGTGCATTTTGTGTATTCTCACAGCCATTAGACATGGGTTTTGTGTGTAGCATTTGCCTGTTTATGTGCTAGCGGTTTCTTCTTGCCAAAGCAATGTTTCTCTTGCCTGCTTTTCCAGAACTGTGAGTCACTGCCTGCTTTGGAAAGTAAACACTAAACACAGTTAGCGATTCCCCGAGGGAAGTTTTATTGCTCTGTCACAGATTGGGAGACTCTAGTCTCGGTTATGTTTCATTTGAGCACATTCTTTATGAGAAGTACAGTAGATACAACTATTTGTTGGCCACCAGGAGTATGGAGTGATCAACTTAATGTAGCACTGCTCAGATAAATTTGGTTTTGGAGGAATTTGATTAGAATCGTTTGCAACATTTTTTTTAAAGCAGTAAATGTTCAACGACATGATGCTCTGTTTTTGTCTATGGTTACAAACAGTAGACAAACATAAACATAGTCAGCGCAAAATAACTTAATACTTAAGATGATTCATTGGATGTACAATTTTTTTAAGGTAAGTGGTTGTAAACTATTTATTGAACAATTTTTATTAAACAAATTTGTAAAATTTTATTTATTTGTTTAAATTCAGCCTATATAAATTGTTTGCAACAGTTTTGCAGAAATATATATATATATTTTTTACAGTGTAGCTCATCCAAAAATGAATACTCATTTTATTAACTAAAATTGTATTCTTTATAACCTATTTGAGTATTTGGGCCCACTTTATATCAAGTGGCCTTAACTTATATGCGCTCTCACTGAAATTAATCAGTTGTTACTGTATTTATTGTGTAAATATATGAAGAGTTCAGATGAAAAAGCCGCTAAACGCCACTTCCGCCAAAAATGAGCTAATGACATTGAGTGAATGATTTAGGCACGTAGTACACCATCAACAAATACATTTGCTTCTGATCATCCAAATCCCAGCGTCAGCACATTCAGAAGTAACAGTTTGTTGGCAAAAGCCGCTAAACGTCACTTGCCTTTGACAGCAAAAGCCCAGAGAACCAATCAGAAGGCGCGAATCAAATGATATATTTTCAATGTAGCAGCGAGCTGATACGTCAGCTTTTATGATGATTTATTAAGCTTTCGATTTACATTTTTAAAGACGGAGTTTGATGAACTGGATGAGCCTGGCCGACTGTCAATGAATGACAAATGAAAACGTCCATGACCCCAAAACTCACATTATAAGAAAAAGAAAACACAATGTACAGTTGGAAGTGTAGCATGCGTTCAGAACGCTTTTGTGCGCATCGACGCTACTTTGAATGAGTCCGATTTACTATACAATAAACAGCAACTGCGTTTCACGAAAGACAGAGTTAAGATGTCATTCTTTTATCCCACGTAGATGCTATGAGGATAAACAAGAGACCAAGACCTTAAGTATGGTAAGAATGAATGAATCACAGCTTCTGGAATTGTTTGAGAGACATCCCTTTTTGCCCAGTAGGTCTACCTTGTGTTTTATTTGCTAATTTAAGCTATTTTTTAAAAGATAAATATAACGTATAAAACTTTACATTATATTACTTAATATCATCTATACGTCTGATAAGCCCTTTATTTATGGACAATGCACAGATATTAATGTTTCACAATGTTTTTACACTACGTTATTTGAGTCTACCAAGCGTAGCTTACAATGTTTGCAATGTTTTCATTGCTCTACTTACATTAAATCTAAATCCCAAATATCATAAATGACAACAGAGTGTTAAGTTTTAATTAAGGTCAGTTTTAATGTTATTGATTAATGCAGATACTTGACAGATTTCATGCATTCATTTTCCTTCTGCACTTTCCCTGGTTTATCACAGTGGAATGAACCGCCAATTACTTGACAGATTTATATATTTTAAATTTTAAGTGCTTTGTGTAATTTGTTTTATGTTTGGTAAAATAATTTCTAATTGCATCTTTAGTGATTTTGAGCTAATTACACTGTCTTGTCCCAATAGGTGGATTTAGAGGTTTTTGCAACAAAAGCACAAGTGGATTTAGCCGGTTTTGATGCAAAAGAAAAGTTACCTTGTTAAAAACCAAAGAATTGTCTGAAGTGACATTTTTGAAAAAATGTGTTTTATTTACCAGCTAATAACCTTATCATTACATATAAAATGAATCTTCTGAACCTAATTATAGAAACCTGACAGAACATGCTCATTTACAAGAAAAGAGGTCTGATGGATTTAGAGGGTTTTGCATCTGAACTCTTCATATGGTTTTACATTGTACTTATGGTTGATTAAATATATGCATGTAATTACATTGGTAATTACGTTTCTGCAATTACATAATTACACTGTTGACCATCCCTTACACCTTAACCCACCCTTAACCCTTTCACACATACAATCACACCAGTGTTATCATCCTTAGCTGGTCCCTTAAGCCTATGATCACACCGGTGTGATTAGCACACATCATCAACTGCTAAAATTAAAAATATAATAGTGAATGCTAAGGCACATAATTTGTGTCATAAATCACAATGTATCCATGCTTTTAAAGAAATAACATTTATTTTAGGTTTCAGACATTCAAATACACAACTACAAGCAAAACATACCATTTAAGGTTTGTAAAATACATGTGGATGTCTATAAAGAGGGCAATACTAATTATTATTCAATTTAACTGGACTATGTGCTTTGTTTACGTAAAACACACACTGTTTACAGTATGTTACTAGAATATTTTCTTTATTCCTCTCCCAAATAAACAGTTACTTACTTTCATGTATTTCGGCAGAAAATTACGAATAAACATAATTTAAATCCAGCAGCTTGGATCTCTTCTGTGGTTGTTGCTAGAAGGAATACAGCTGCGATCGGAAGTTAACGAGAAGTATTAATGTTATTTATTAAAATACGCATTAATTGTATTTAATTAGCGTCTACCCCTACCTCAACCCTAAACCCAATCCTCACGGTAATGTAAAAATATTATTTGTTGTGCAGTGTCACAAAAATTATGCTATGTTGACATGAGTATCCTCAGCTGTATCCCATCTAGATTTCACTGCGCTGCAGGAGAGGGTGAAGTGTAGATGGGATCAAGCTGAGGATACTCACGTCAATATAGCATAATCTAATGAAATAGAATTGTATTAGATTATGCCATATTGACGCGAGTATCTTCAGCTCTATCCCATCTAACTAATAAAATACTATTAATACGTTATTTAATAAACAATATAAATACTGCCCCAACAACGGCGGCACCCATTACCCTTCATATAACAAATAATATGATCATTATTAAGCTGTTTAAAAGACAAAATATATGTTCCATCACATATTTGAGAAGCAGAGTATCAAAACTTTCACAATATAATTAGAACATTTGTCAATATTTTCAGAAAAGAGCAGAAAAAATATATATACATCAATCAGTGAGGCTGGTGGGTAATGTGATAAACTTGATACGTCGCTATGGGAACTTTAAAATGCAATGGATTCTAAGGAAACGGTCACAAAAAAAAAAGCTCACGCAGGAGGGTCAGCTGGAGTTTTTTAAACTCATTTGTGAAAGGGTTAAACCTACCCATACCCCCAAACCCTAACCCTACACGTATCCCACCCCAAGAGTACCAGAATATGTTCTGCAATATGAACACAGTAAGTACATTGTATTTATTCATTGATGCAAGAACATAGTAGTGAAGGCCTGTTTAATATAAAGTGGGACCGAGTTTCTTTCTTTTGAGGTCATTTTATTTGTGTGAATTATCCCTTTAAAATGCTGTATTGTTCATGCCAGACCAGAGGGTGGAGATGTCACTTTGGAAAGAAACACCCTGTGACTGCACATATGATCTTGTAGTCCAACGTTGTTTTGGTTGTCAAGTACTTGCACATGAGAATACAGTAACAGAATATGTAATATGTGCGGTATATAGATGTCACAATTTTCACAAAATCATGTTTTATTTTTGGAGTTTTACGCAGTAATCATAACAAAATACAAAAACTTGGATTTAATTAATAATAATTTAATATGCATTTAATATGTATTTAATTTATAATTTTTTTGGGAAAAAAAAATGTCAAGATGATGTTGATTATAAATAAATAAATAAATAAATAAATAAATAAATAAATAAATAGTGTAAAAGTATAGGTAAACAAGTAAAAAAAATTATATAGTCATATATAAAGTCATATAGTTCAATCAACTGGAGAGAAAAAAGCACTAAGCACCAGCACATAAACAGGCAGATTTCTCCCATATTTCTCTCTCTTGACTATCTGAGAAAAATCCAAGACCTTGGTTGGTTCTGATCAATTGCAGAACCAGATCAATTCTTAAACCTCACAATCTGCTTGCAGACACATTGGGGTCATCCTGATCATTTCAAACACGTTTCATATTTAGGGTTTTAAATAAATGATGATTATGGCAGTGATTACATCAGTACTTTCAAATAACCAATGCTCAATGCCGATACAAGCTGTTAGACAGTAGAGTCTGAAGAACCATAAAAGAAAAGCTGAAGAAATTGCCTCAGTTTAGAACTAGTGTAGAAAGCTGCTAGCATGCTAGCTAACAAATGTAAACTCTACATGTTGAAATATCAATGTACTCATGTGAGGAGCTCACTCTGGCATAATAATAATAACAACAATAATAATAATAATAACAATAATAATATGGTGGTTCATTCCGCTGTGGTGACCCCAGATTAATAAAGGGACTAAGCCAAAAAGAAAATGAATGAATGAATAATAATATTTCCTTACATTTATATAGCGCTTTTCTGGATACTTCAAGTGCTTTACACATTTTTTGGGGGAGTCACCTCTTCCATCACCAGTGTGCAGCATCTACCTGGATGACGAGACAGCAGCCATATTGTGCCAGTCCACACACCAGCTGATTGGTGGAGAGGAGACATTGATGAAGCCAATTATGATATGGGGGTGGTTAGTGGAGTGGGGGTGGAGGCCAGTGGACAAATTTGGCCAGGATGCCGGGGTTAAACCCCTACTCTGTTTCAAAGGACAATTTTGTGGGAATGGAATTTGGGAATTAAAATGGGAATTTTAACGACCACAGATAGTCAGGACCTCAGTTTAACATCTCATCTGAAAGACGGCGCTCATTTAGCAGTATGGAGTCCCTATCATTATACTGGGGCGTTAGGACTCTCACAGACCATAGGTTGAGTGCCCCCTGCTGGTCTCACTAACACCACTTCTAGCAGCTACGTGGTCTCCCATCCAGGTACTGACCGGCCACAGCCCTGCTTAGCTTCAGTTTTATAGACCACTGATGATGATAATAATAATAACTTCTTTAAAGGTGCTTTGAAATGTGCATTTTTGTTCGATATGTGAGGTCATTTAAACTTAAATATGAAGACAGGGTGGGGCATGGAGTAGTCCCTCCCCCTGTAAAATAAAACACTCTCCGTCTTTTGGATGAGATGAAAAGCTGAGATCCTGACTCTGCTCGTAAAGAGTAGGGGTGTAACCCCGGTGTCCTGGCCAAATTCCCTCTCGGCCCTTAATCGTTATGACCCCCAATCATCCCCATCCACGGATTTGGCTCGATCACGGTCTCTCCACTCCACCTATAGCTGGTGTGTGGTAAGCCCACTGGCGCCATTATCCTGTGGCTGCCGTCACATCATCCAAGTGAATGCTGCACACTGGTGGTGGTGTGGAGAGACCTCCCCTCATGATTGTGAAGTGCTTTGGGTGTATGGCCATACACAATAAATGTGTTATATAAATACACCTTACATTACAAACAGCAAATAATGTTCAGTTTTTATTATAGCTCTGTCAATGAGAATGGTTGAGCTCAAGCGCATATAGCAATAGCCTACTGAAAGGGCAGGACATGTCAGATACTAGAGAGCATTTGATTGGTCTGAAGATTTGACAAGAAACTGAAGTATGAGTTAATGAGTTAGGGGGAAGTGATGCATTTAGACAGAAGCTTTGGATGTTTATGTCTTCTTAATGTGGATTCTGTCACTGTTTTGTCAAAGCTTGTAGATAAGCTTAAGACTAACATACTTATACTAACTTTTAACAACTTTATTTTGTTTTTACAGTGACTCAGAAAGCATAAAACCAGAAATTATACCAATCACCTACTTCACTATTGTGACATTTCCACCTGGAATAGAATACTTTTAGAGTTTTATTTTAGTTTTTGAAGAACACACCATAAGATATTGTTTTTCTTTTCCTAATTTTCTTTAACTTTATTGTTTAGGAGTGACAAATATAGTTCTGTTTGAATTTAGACCTATATACAGAATGTACTGAAATGGTCATAGAGGAGTAAAGAGAATGATCCCATTGGCAAGCTTGTACACCAATCGGTGACCTACTCACACCTGCAGCTTCTTTCTGATGGACGTCCAGCGTTCTCCAGCCTCTGGTGCCTAGACTGCAGCTCTGCACATGAAGCTCAACTGAGCCTGGATTCTCTCAAGGTTTTTTTTTTTCCCTTCACTTTTGTCAATTGGTGAAGTTTGTTCCTCGCCACTGGCTTGCTTTGTTTGGGACTTGTGGAGCTGTGCATCGATGGATTTGCTCTTCAGTCTTTGGACTTTCAGCAGTGAAAATTAAACCAAACTGAACTTCTACTGTAGAAGCTGGACTGACACTGCTTCAGTTTACTAGAACTTAAGCTGCTTTGACACAATCTACATTGTAAAAGCGCTATAGAAATAAAGATGAATTGGATTGAATTGAAAAAAGCATGTCCATGTTATTCTCATAACAAGTATTTATTTCAGCAAGGTTGATCAAGTCCTACTAATAATCAAACCCACTGACTGACTCAAATTTTCTTTTCACAAACGTAAACCGAGGATGCAATCTTTCAACCCCCTAATTTTTAAAACTCCAATTACTTTTTCCCTCCCGCCCATTTTCTCCCGTCGACTCTGAGATTCTCCACTCGGCCCCCTTGGATTGTCAGTCCACGTTCATTTTTCTCCTGTCGTTCTATTGAGGCTGAGTGCGCGGAGTTGAGTGCTAGTCGATAATGAGGAACAAAGAGGACAAACCCGATACTGAATATGGCTGATTGTAATTGTGCTGAGAACGAAGCTCTTCCCCAGGATTGATTGCAGGTGGTAGGTGGAGAGACTCTGATTCCATTTGATTCTCAGCAGAAAGCTCCTTCTCCATATCAAGCTAATCTCCACTCGGTTGGACATCTGCCCACTCGCTCCTTGTATGTGTGTGTATATGGATGGGAGAGAGACTACAGTAGTTGAATAGCTCTGCTCATATAGTGATTCTTTCCACCATTAAGTCGATGTCTAAGGGAAGTATTGAAAATCGCAGTGCATCTAGGTACTTTATCTTCTAGTGAGGAAATAGATAACGATGAATAATTGATATCATGACTTGTGGTTGACCGATAGGGGTTTTAATGCCCGATAGATAGTAGTGTTTGGAGAATTCAGTCACATAGTGTCGCTATAATACAAGATGATGGTAATAAAATGGGAAGATTTTGGAATAAGGCGTCTTTTGGAAGTATTTGTTTGTTGGGTTAGTTCAGGGGTTTTCTTCGGGACTTCCAAAGGGCCCAGGGGAGTGCTGAGAAGTCTGTAGAAATGTTTTAAAAAATAAAAATAATGAATAACATCACCTATATAAGAAAAATGTAGATCAAAAATAAATAACCAAAACATTTTATTAAATAAAAAAGACACACAAATTAGCATTAATATAATTAACTCATAGGGACTGAAACTAAGATTAAAATAGAGTAGCTATAAAGAGAGTCACAATTTGTCAATGTAATACAAAATTATGATAATAAAATAGTAACATTTTAAAATGTTGGTCCTTTTGTGGCCATTGCTTTACTATGTTACATTAGGAGTTACCAAAGTGGAGTCCAGTGACTCCCAAGGGCCATAATGGAGTGCTAGTGGGTCCATAAAAATGTCTGGAGAAAATTGAAAAATAATTATTAAATAAGATAATGAAAAATTATATTATGATAAAAACAACATGGGCTCATTCTAAAAATGTAACCCTATATAAATTTCTGGAGATCGTGAATTATGTTGCCAGAAGTATTTAAGGCTACATTTTGTCTTCAAAACAAATGCTATGGGGTGCTTTTCGCGCTTACCAGCTGACCACTTACATCCAAATGGACGACTTTCCAGCTGTTACCAGTTTTTCCAGTGGCTTGCCATGTACTTTGTGGACTTGAAATGCAGAGAGGAGATGACTACGATGAGGGGGTTTGAGTCCGGGGAAGAATGGTTCCATGGTAAGACAAAAACAGAAGCCAAAATAAAATAATCAAGTAAATAACAGGGTGAGAATGTGGCATAGTCTGAAAACCTGGTAAAAAAATCAGACAAGGGCTTTTTTTTCAAAAACTGTCAGTTGGTTTTTAGATAAGTGTGTAAGTGCTGGTCAATCAGTGCTTTTGAAAACACTATTGGTTGGGTTTAGGGAAGGAGGAGGCTGGGCCAGTCGATCGGTCAGTCAGTCAGTCAGTCAGTCAGTCATTCATTCAGTTAGTTGACGCAAATGGCACTCCTGAGAAAAATTTGAGATCTGAAAAAGTGTATACAGCAGCCTCTGGTGGATTCTCGAAAACAAAAACTGCAAAAAAAGAAGCTCCTGAGATTTATTTGGCGCTCTCCAGAAATGTATATAGGGGTACGTTTTCTGAATGAGCCTGAGTTGGATAAAAACATGAGCACAAACAAATGAATACAAATCTGATTAAAATAGCATAACCATTATTAAAAAAAAGAACTATTTAAAAAATATTGATGGTAAAAAAATATACTATGGTATTTAAAAACTAAGATGCAAGTAAATATACTTAGTATAACCCCACCAGTCCTACACCACCCAACCCACTCTGAGATGGGATCGAACCACTGACTTTCTGCATTGCTCTATCAAGGAGGCTAAAGACCATGGCCTCTACTGTCTGTCACTAGAGCACCTTTTAGAGGTCAGAGGAGTGAGATTTACTTGCACGGCACTTCACTGGCTGGCCTCTGCTACACTAGACTAACTTGGACTACCAATGAACAGCAATTGCAAAAAAACAAACAGAACAAAATAAATAAATAATAAACAGAATCAATTATATAATTATTCAAAATGTATTATTTTATTTATGCATTAATTTTAATGAACACATATTTGTAACCATGCCATTTTAGCTTGGTTTTTACACAGCTTTGAGCCTTTTGTTGAACTGTGCTCTAACTAAAAAGGAATAAACGCTGTTGGTATTTACTGGTTACATTTCAGCAGAAAAATTCATCCCATTGTTTGTATACATACCTTTCTAAACAAAAAAGAAAGAAAGAAATAAAGAAAGAAAATGTTATAGGGCATGTTTTTCCAATAAGCCTAGGTAGTATAAATCAGACACTGAAGATCGCATTTAGCCAGCGAAGACATACTCAACCTAAACTGAAGAACCACACTGAAATGACTTCCGTTTTCATGAAATAAAGTATATATACCATCATTCCTGCCATTATTTCCCTTTTTGCCACTGTTTGAACCAGAAAAATCCTTTTCACTCTATTGTGGAGTGTTCTTTGGAGCATAAACGCCCATCTCCCTTTAGAATTAGATTGCATTTCAGACTTCAATATTTCTTCAACACAGATTGCATCTAACCTGAAAATGTTTCTCTCTCTCCCAGACGCACTTGCTCTTGAGAGGATGGAAACATTACATGGAGAGTTTCCCTCAATGATGGCACTCAGCCTGATGCACAGGCCTTTAGTGGATATAGGGATCAGATAATGTTCCTGCTACAAACACAAACTTCCCCTTATGTCCTCTTAAATCAATTGTAAATCTTTTCCAGCGTTCTTTTCCGCCTCACTTCTCACTTCATACTTCTGTTGCCTTTCTCTTGTTTATTTACTTGTCAATAAGCAGGTAATTTCTTAGCTACAACATTCAGGGAAAGTGTCAATGTTTTTAGCAATATTGCTAACTCGGTTTTCGCATCAGCTCTATCGCTAACAAATCCAAAGCTCCAAAGTATCAGTTTCAAATACAATCAGTTACTTTTAAGCAACTAAATATCGCTAACAAAGACTTTAGCATCTGTTAAATGACCGAAATATTGCTAAAAGTGCACTTCTTTGTGCAAAAAGCTAACCCTTTGCTTGAGTTAAGTCTGAATAGAAAGCACTTTCTTGCAGGCATTGCTAGCATTGTGAGCTCCCCATGGAATGCTCTTGGGAACAGTTTAGTTCTGAATAACATTTTCTTTGAACGTATTGCTAGCATTGTGAGTTCTCTTTGGAAGACTCTTTGGAAACGGGTGCAGGAAATCGATAGGTCAGAGGTTATCTCTAGGGAGCACAAGGCCTAATGGGATTCTAATGACACATCTCAACCTCGTTGGTCAATAGCCACAATGCACACTCAGACAAACGCAGCTCTACGTCGATAGCGCCTCGAAATGCCAAAACCCGCAGCATAAACGCCCATAGAAAAATGTGAAGATAAGCTAATTTTGATTTCTGGATGTTTTTTTTTTTCACAGATGCTGAGGGTGATTGAACACTGCGAGTTGCTGTCAGAGTGACTGAGGGGCCGTACAGGCGTATTGATGAGAATGGGAGTGAAAAGTCATCGCTGGAGGTGAGTGTTCACTTTTGTGGCCAGCTGTGCTCATCCCTGCTGCCGGCATGTTTGAAGGACGCACATGTACTTGATCAATCTCCTCTTTTGACACAATGTTCAGCCGCACTGATAATGAAGAGTCGTTCGAGGAGCCTAATAGATTCAATTGTGCATTACCAGATTATTACGGAAGGCAGTTTCTATTCGGGGAGATCCAGAAACAGACTTGGTCTGCTCAACATACGTCATCTGGCAGAGATCCGTATGGTAGGTCTTGATCTTGGATGACAACTCATCTTTCTTTTGAATCGCTGTGGCCTAACACTCTCTTCCTCTTTTAAATTTCTTGTCTTCTATTGTGATAAAAATTAAAAACAGATTATCCCTGCGTGCAGAGCACATAATGATGGAGGAAGTCAATCTGTTGGCTGTGACTGTGAGAACCCAGTGTTATAAATAAATATAAGATATAAGTTATAAAGACATAAATCTGTGATAGAAGAGAAAAAGCTGATTATCCAGATTATGTACTGTGATTGACAGGACCAACATAGACAATGTTTTGTTTCAAGCTACTAATAATGTTGTTAAAAGACACTTTCTCATTGCAGAATGCCATAACATAACTTACTGAAAAAGAGAACACAAAAACGTACAAAAAGAGATCAGTGTGATTCTGTAGCATGAATAAACAGAAAACAACCATTCATTCTAAACTTTGGAAACTTCCTATAAAGACGATACTTTGATGATACTTTGAAGTGTTATGTAATAGATATATTTTCAACAGTGGTAGCTTAAAAATTATTTGCACAGTTAAGTCTCAAT
This sequence comes from Danio aesculapii, assembly GCF_903798145.1. Taxonomy (NCBI): domain Eukaryota; kingdom Metazoa; phylum Chordata; class Actinopteri; order Cypriniformes; family Danionidae; genus Danio; species Danio aesculapii. Next base: position 30,201,740 of record NC_079453.1, on the reverse strand, counting down.
TACAGTAAAAAATCTTGAAAATCTTGATTGTGCACAGTTTTCTTTATATTATATGGGATAATTTGGCAGGAAAACAACAAATATATATATAATTTTATGTACTGTATGTATGTATTTATTTATTTATTTAGTTATTCATTCATTCATTTTACTTCAGCTTAGTCTCTTATTTATCAGAGGTCACCACAGTAGAATGAACCACCTGCTATTGTGTCATATGTTTTACATAGCGGATGCCCTTCCAGCCAAAACCCAGTACTGGGAAACTCCCATGCACGCTCACATTCACACACAGTCATACACTATGGCCTATTTGGTTAACCCAATTCACCTGGGTAATTGCGCATGTCTTTAGACTGTGGGGGAAACCAGAGCACCCGGAGGAAACCCACACAAATCCACTCGAGCCAGCGACCACTGCTGTGAGTCAACAGTGCTAACCACTGAGCCACTATGCCGCCCTATTTATTGATTAATTTTCACATAATATGTTTGTTTCTAATTTACTTATGATCGGTTAATTTGTTACCTAATTGTGTTATCTAATGTGTTTGTTTGTTATTTGCTAATTTGTTAGCTAATTGTGTGAGATTCTTTTTAGATTGCATTCAGAATACAATTTTTAATCATCTAACTCTAGCATGAAAACCTTTTCTGTATTAAAAAAATTATAATAGTAAGGATTTTCATCACACACACACACGCACACACACACACACACACACACACACACACACACACACACACACACACACACACACACACACACACACACACACACACACCCATACTCTCTCAAATTCACACAGACTCATACACTATGGTCAATTTGTTTGCCCAATTCACCTGTAGCACATGTCTTTAGACTGTGGAGGAAACCAGAGCACCCGAAGGAAACCCACACGAACATGGGGAGAACATGCAAACTCCACACAGAAATGCTAACTGGTCCAGCTGGGACTCAAACCAGCGACCTTCTTGCTGTGAGGTGACAGTGCTAACCACTGAGCCACTTTGCCACCATATTTTTATGTATTTTTAAAATAAATAAATAAATGGTATGTGCCACCCGCACGCACATGCAATACATTCATTCATTTATTCATTCATTTTCTTTTTGGCTTAGTCCGTTTATTATTCTGGGGTCGCCACAGCAGAACGAACAGCAACTTATCCAGCATATGTTTTACACAGCGGATGCCCTTCCGCCTGCAACCCATTACTGGGAAACATCTATACACATTCACACTCATACACTACAGACAATTTAGCTTACCCAAATCACCTGTAGAGCATGTTTTTGAACTTGTTGGGGAATCCGGAGCACCCGGAGGAAACCCACATCAGCCCAGGGAGAACATGCATACTCCGCATAGAAATGCCAACTGACCCAGCCGAGGCTTGAACCAGCGACCTTCTTGCTGTCAGACCATCGTCGACGCCCCATGCAATACATATATTCTAGGATTCCACACAATAAAATTAGACAATGAAGGCCAGAATTATATCACAAAAAGAATGTGTGTTTGTTTGAGAAAGTCATGCATGTTGCATCTGCACATTGGCCTCACCATCTGCACAGCACATGCAGATAAATCTCACAAATTGGCCTGTTTGGCAAACGGTGTTGGTGGTGGGTAGTGCGTGCGTGTGTTTCTGCGAATAGGTCTGTTTTTGCTTTATTTGCATATTAATTCATTATGTGTCAACTGAATGTGTACGTCTCAAGCCTGCATCCCAAGAGAAACAGCATTTTTCTTCTTTTTTCTTTTTCCGAAAGGCTTCACAGTCGTTTCCTCTAATTCTACCCTTCTTTTAGGTGAGCCAACCGTTCGCACCGTGTGATCACACAGTACGGGTGTATTTTGATGTGATTTTTAACTAGCGGATTGTAATTCCATGAACAAAATGTGCTATTTACATAAACAGGCAAAAAAAAAAAGAGAAGAGGAAAAAGCAACCATTTATTTTGTTCCCATTATGTCAAAATATCCTCGGTGGCCTTATGCAACATCATAACATCACAGGCTTTTGAAGATTAGCTCTGCTTCAAAGCCCTGCTCTTTTTCTGGCCTATTTCTTCCAGACACGCTCTTAATTAATATCTATTTCTATGCCTGGGCTTAAACGTGCATTAAGGGCAGCCAAGAATTCATCTCCTTTAATCTGCGCGAGGAACTGCGAGGAACCTTTTATGTCGTTTTTGTTTTCATCTGTCTCTCTTGGAGAGACTAGAACGGTATTTTTGAAGTTGGCTGCCGTTCCCAACTGGAGGGCTTCGTGAAGACTCTTTTGGTCTGCTTGCGGTGTGTGTGTGTGACGGTTGATTCAGAAAGACCTGAAGAAAAGGTGAAGATTTGATTTCCAGCGCCGCCGCCACCGTCGTCGTCTGAGAGAGATATCTGAGGTGGAGGATTTTTATTTTTTTAACGCCTTTGTTGTTGAGATGTTAGGCTGTTGTAAACATGCAAATATTTCTGAGGATATGTGTACGAGCGCGAGGCGATGGGGAAAATATTCACACTGATTCTTGTCAGAAGCGTTTCATCCTTTTCACGTGCAGAAATACTTACTGTACTACGAGAGTCTGAAGTGTGAGTAACACGAGCGCCGGTTCCCTCGAGGAGCAGCGTGAACACTGAGTGCTGTTTCGCTCTACCTGGAGGGTCTGCAGACGACGAGGGGGAAGCGAACGCATTTACAAACACTCCCTCTCCAACTCTTTAAGTGCATATTTGACCCAGGCTACAACATTTTCTCCCCCCATCCTTCACTTCTGTGTCTTATCCACTGTTTTAAATAATGCATCCGCCTGCTAGAGAGAGGCCTATTACTGCTTGATTTCTCCCAGGGGACTTCAGAGAGTGTTTGTGTGTGCGTGTATGTGTGTGCGCACATGCAGCAGGGGGTGGATGTTGGTCTTTAAGATCCCATGAGACTGTCACCTCTGTGCGCAGCTTTCGTTTTGGGAAAAATCTTCAGAGGCTTGTGTTTGTTTGTGGCCCATGGTATATATGTATTTGAAATGCTTTTTTTTGTGTACATTACATTATAGTGTATTTTGGTTGGATGTAATGAACAATTACGAAATTGTTTGTTTAGCAACAATGCGCATGCAACAGCTTAACAGTAAAATATACATACGCTTATTTCACGCATCCGCCATTTTAAAACACGAAAGCAAGGCTGCGGTGGGAAGAAACTCGGAAGTATAGGATCAGCGATGTAAACATTGCAACAACATGCTGTGGACTACAAACCTCCAGCTGTTGCTGCAATTTCAAAATGCAGATATGGTGTAAACATCACTTTAATATAATTCAGTCAAGTTTAATTTCAACAATTAAAAGCATATTAGGCATTAAAAAAAATCCCAATCTATTTAAGAGTAATACGCTTAAGTGTCCTCCTAGGCTTCGGGGGTCTGTTCTTCATACCTTGGTTAAATTAACTAAGATAATTTGGCAGGTCCTGGATCTTTTAATCTTGATAACTGATCTCTGGCTAATTTGGTTCCTCAAACAAGTTCGCGAATAAGATTAAAATGTCTTCATAAACTGATCTGAGATCGCTGCGTGTGTTGTTAAGGACAGATCTATTGATCCTCGAAATCATGATCAGCAAGTCAACGATTAGCTGATGGCAGAGCAGTTTGATGACATCATCTGATTAATATTCAATTATCCATGTGAGAAAAATGACATAACATTTGTAGTAAACGTAAATATGTAAGTTTGTTAAATATGATACGCCATAACTTTCCACATTTCTTGTGAGCTGCAGGCTTCACACTTTTATATGTCAAGAGTATTTAGCAATTTAGTTAGAGCGGATTAATCGGTATAATAACTGGCTGTTTAAATTACATCTGCATCAAAAAAGCATTTTCATATTGGTAAAGGTCTCTAAAAACTTTTGTGAAGCATCAAATCACCGGTATAGGCTATTATCATTCTAAACATGTGAATGACTGAATAAATTATTATTCCTTTAAAAAAAACAAAACAAACAAACTAAAAACAGTCGAATATTGTGCATGTTGTCTTTTATTATAGATAAATTGTAATTCGGCTGGAGCAGTAACTTAAAATATTACGCGTTTGTATCTAAAAAGTCCATATTGATAAATGTTCTCTTTGAACGCCTTGGAGAGAGAACACTCCTTTTTTTTGTACTTTCATTTCAGAGTATAGATTGCATAAGTTTTATTTTCATATAAATTTTTTATCATTTTTTATTCATATTTAATTTAATTATATTTAACTTTAAACATGTATATTAAACTTAAAATATATCAGCATTCGGTACATACTTTCAGTATTACTTTTGCTTGAAAGAGCCGATCTAATCCTGTTTACATGAAATAAACCTGCTCCCGAGCAGGTTTGAGTAACCAGACCTGTTGCTATCACAGTAACTCTCGGATGAGTTTTGAAGAACGAAACGATCCTGGATCGTGTCAAATCGTCAATAACCTCCGTTCTTCATAGCTCGCTTAAATGATCTAAGATGATTTGGCAGATCCTGGATCTTTTAATCTTGATAACTGAATCTGGCTATTTTGGTTCTTCAAACAATTTCGCGAATAGGATTAAAATGTCTGGATAAACTGCACTGAGATCGCTGCGTGTGTTGTGAAGGACAGATCTATCGATCCTCGAAATCATGATCAGCAATGCAATGGTTGGCTGACAGCACAGCAGCGTAATGACATCATCTCATTAATATTAAATTTTCCATGTGAGCTAAATTACATAAAATTCGTAGTAAACTGTTTGTTAGATATGATATGCAATAACTTTCACCTTTGTTGTGGGCTGCAGGCTTTACCCTTTCATGTGTCAAAAGTATTTAGCAATTTATTTATTTTTACAGTTAAAGCGGATTTTCTTGGTTGTAGTAGCCATAGTAGTATTATTGTAGCCGGTTTCTTAATCGGTGTAAAGAGTAACTAGATATTTACAAAAGCATTTTGATATTGGTAAAGACATCTGCAACTTTTGTGAAGCATCAAATCATCGCCATATTAACTGTCAAGACCTATTCATGACTGCATAAATGTGTTATTCCTTAAAGTCACATATTATCACTATATATATATATATATATATATATATATATATATATATATATATATATATATATATATATATATATATATATGTATATATATATATATATATATATATATATATATATATGTATAATATATATATATATATATATATATATATATATATATATATATATATATATATATATATATATATATATATGTATGTATATATATATATATATATATATATATATATATATATATATATGTATGTATATATATATATATATATATATATATATATATATATATATATGTATGTATATATATATATATATATATATATATATATATATATATATATGTATATATATATATATATATATATATATATATATATATATGTATATATATATATATATATATCTATATATATATATATATATATATATATATATATATATATATATATGTATATATATATATATATGTATATATATATATATATGTATAATATATTATATATATATATATATATATATATATATATATATAGTCAAAATATATTTACTATTTTCCCAAGTGTATATAACTACTGTAAGAAAATATCAGCATTTGGTACATACTTTCAGTATTATCTTGGCTTGAACTGACCCAATCTAATCCTGTTTATATGAAATGAGCCGGTTTAGGGTTGTGGTAGGTGTAGACGTTAATAACTGTGATGGTTGGGTTTAGGTTTGGGGAAGGTGTGGATGTTAATAACGATCATGGTTAGGTTTAGGGTTGTGGTAGGTGTAGACGTTAATAACTGTGATGGTTGGGTTTAGGTTTGGGGAAGGTGTTGACGTTAATAACGATCATGGTTGGGTTTAAGGTTGTGGTAGGTGTAGACGTTAATAACTGTGATGGTTGGGTTTAGGTTTGGGGAAGGTGTAAACATTAATAATAATGATGGTTGGGTTTAAGGTTGTGGTAGGTGTAGACGTTAATAACTGTGATGGTTGGGTTTAGGTTTGGGGAAGGTGTAGACGTTAATAACGATGATGGTTGGGTTTAGGTTTGAGGAAGGTCCAATAGCTTATTCAATTCACCTATAGCGCATGTCTTTGGACTGTGGGGGAAACCGAAGCACCCGGAGGAAACCCACGTGAACATGGGGAGAACATGCAAACTTCACACAGAAACGCCAACTTTCCCAGCTGTGACTCGAACCAGCGACCTTCTTGCTATGAGATGACAGTGATAACCACAGAGCCACCATGCCGCCCGTATTAGTTTTTATAATAAATTACGTTTATGCAGTAGTTATAATCCATTTGTGACCTGTTTATGATAATGTTTTGACCATTGACATGAAAATGTGAATTTGTGAATGTGAACATTTTTTTCAACTTAAACTGTCAGCACAGGAGTACAGAAGACTCAAAGATCATTGCTAAATAAAAAAAAGAAAAGAAAATGAAATAAGTTATCGCTTGTTTAGTGTATTGAAAACATCACAAAAATGCTGTTTTCGAATTTTGTATAATTTTATAACAGCAAAGCTGAAATACATGGAAACAATACATTTAAATAAGTTCAAATCTGAAACAAAGAGGTTTTAGTAACAGTTTGTTTGTTAAACCAACATTTCCACTATATGACATTAGTTTCCAATTCAATTACAATTACTGTAGCTAAAACCAAATATTATAGCATTCCAAAGAAAGTGAAAAAGCTTTAATTTCTGCTGATGCTGTAGGTAAAGAACTATACCGAATATGTTTGAATCAGGTCTGATACATTGGGCTTTGTGTGTTTTAAATGGCAACATTCAACCAAACCAATAGTTACTGTCAGTAGGCAGAGGATAGCTGGTCTTTTTGGTCTGTCAGAATGCATTTAACCACATAATTTATGGAAAGTAATCTGGTTGAAGGTGTTTTCAACCACCTCATTTACACCTGTATTTAGCACTGTTCACTAGTAACCAAATCAACAGGAAATACAGGTGTAAACAGGGATTTATTATCTGTTTCATTTTGATTTGAGGCTGGTTACTCTCAGGAACAGGAATGTTTTGAATTGTGCAGTACAGTAACTGGTTTACAGTCTCTAACACCTTCTTGTAAAATCTAGCAGGTGATTCTCAACATTTAGCTCCAGGTAGCACCAGCCATGTTGGTATGAAGAGCTCAAGTTGTGATAAAGATTCCCTGAAGTGCCTTAAAGGTGCCATAGAATGAAAATCTGGATATACATAGATACAGCTGAATAATAAGGGTTCAGCACATGGTAATGACATACCATCTATGTTAATCCTATAAGTGTAAAATCCCTAGTGAAAAACAGGTAAATCATAACAAAACAGATTCTGGCGTTCCACATCATTAATATGCATGGCACAGCAGTGTTGATTGGCTACAATGTTTCCCTAATTTTCTAAGTATAACACAACTTATATTTCAACTTATATTTCAACAACTTATATTTCCTCTGTATGTGGGACTTGTAAGGAAAGTATGGGAAGCAGTGAGTTGTGTTATCTCTATTCACAGCTTGTCAAAATGCAAGATTTGTGAGGGACCGATTTGTACAAGATTTGTAAATTGTGTTGTGTTGTTTTGTGGATACAATTGTGGCAAAATTATAATTATTCTTGACGAAAGAGACCGATAGAGATATTTAGAGGCTATAACGTCAAAAGACAAGACAGCCAGGAATTAATATTAACCTCTGAATAAACATATGACATTTAATAAAGTGTATTATGGTTCTTTAACTTCAGAAAAATGACAGTAAGAGCAGAGTGATTGACACGATTCTTAAATGTGCATTCACACACTTACACTCAGCAGTCTACATGTGTTTGCTGAAACATACTAATTACTCATACTAATTAACAAATGATACAATTAAACATACCTAATGCCTCTTTAGGGAGAAGCTAAATAAATTTATAATCTGTGTGTCCTATATTTTTCATCCTGGATGTGCATGTGAACAGATAACGCCTGGAGTCGTTGCTCAGTAATGCGTAGGTAGTCTGCATCTACCGTTTTCAAAATAAAAGTCCCACATGTAGAGTAAGTTTTATATAAACTTAAAAATAATTAAGGGAGGAAAATTGTCGGTGTTGTCTTACTAAGAAACTTTGTTTGTTATCAAATGCAACCTGGGGTGTGCATATTAATGATCCAAAAGCAAAATAATCTTGTCAGGTCCAGATTTTGTAGAACATGACCTAATGTATATGTAAATCATGAGGGCATGCTCTCCGAGTCACGTTTTGTGTTCTGATTGCTATTTTTCACCTGATTTTTGACACTCAGGGAATTTATATGGTAACGAGGAAGCATTGGTGTTTAAGGCTCACAGTATCACCTTTCCTTAGACTGATGTCTTTTACTATGCAAAGGTTTTCTTCATAGGGCACTTTTATTATTAGTTTAACATGTATATTGTGAAATTTGCTGTGTACTTTTGTAATTAGATAATAGACAAGTGTAAGTTTGTAATGAGGTAACAAACCCATGTACATTGATTTTTATTTATTTATTTTTTAAACATGTTCTGGATTGTTTTAGAAGGTCAAACCAGCATTTATTTTTAATAAAAATCTTTAGAAAAATTTGAAATGTGTTTAAATGTCGCTTTGAAAAGTTCTTTTACTCTCAACTGAAACAGAAACACAGGGTGGGACATAAGGTAACTCCTCACTTTTGATTAAAAGCCAGTAGCATTCCGTTTTTATCACAACTGTGTCAGTCAGAGCTGTTGAGCTCAAGCTTATCAGACTAATAACAGCATACATAGTAATAGTAAACTGTATAATAGTATCACTGAGTGCCACAGTTTATAATAATATGTACATGTGTGTGCAATGTACTTCCCCCCTCTGGGCTTGGCGTAGCACAGCGTGTTTCAAAACGAGTAAGGAGTTCAGATCAACACAGCTTGGCTACCATTTATTATTCTCTTATATTTACAGGTGTTTAGGCAAACCCTCAGTTTGAACACACTTCAAGGTGGATAAATGACCAATTTCAGCATGTTCAGCATGTTTCAGGGGGTGAGACATTTCAAATACTAGAGATCATGTGATTGGTCAGAAGAATTGTTGAGAAAATCAAGTATGAGGTGACATAAAAAAAAAAATCATTGATTAATTTCGTCAGAAATGACAAACCTAAAAAAATAGTGTTAATTTTGACAGCAAATTTGATTTAGTTTTAGTCTTTTGAGTAAAATTCCATTTTAGTTTGTCATATTTTAGTCTTCTGAGTCATTAGTTTTAGTGGACTAAATTTCATAAGATTTTAGTTGACTAAATTCACTCTAGATTTAATATATTTAATATAGTTAATAAAAATATATTTGATTATGTTAAATTTAATGTAATTTAATTAAATATTGAATACATTTATTTATACAAAACATTTTAACATAAAATTAATCAAAACAGTCTTATTGAAATATGGAATATAGCTTTTCCATTGAAGATCAAAAATTAGAAATGCGTTGTTTATTTATATCATAAGTAATATGTAAAATTATGTGTTGGCAATCAATACACATGTAAGAACAGTAGCGATCTGAAAATGCAAGATTGTGCAATTATTTAGCAACCCTTTATTTTAATGTGGTAAACTACGCGTCTTTTTAACCAGTCTGTTTAACAGTTTCAAGCCATTAAACCTTTGAAGGTTTAAAATAGCATTGTCTATAGCATGCTTTACTGCTGTAGTTGCTGTTACAGTATATGGTGCTCAGCTTTATAGCACTGATTAAATAAGTAGAGTAATGACATATGACTGGCAAATGATAATGTGTTATCTTGTAAACGTGCACTCAGTCTCATGGCTCTGTTAACGCACATTGAGGAATTATAAAGTGAAAATGTATGTCAAAATTAAAAGTGAGCTTCACTTCAAGGCAGTTTCGTAATCTTGTATGTTGTATGTGACTCTCTGATAAGCAGAGCATATAGCACTAAAGTATCATTGCATCCTTACAGACGTAATAAATAATCACATCGCTTAAATAAAGCCATAAAGCAGTTACCTAAAGCAGTTTTTGTTTTTGGTACAGGTACACTGTAAATGGCTGTTGTCATGATGATCGAGGCAGATGCAGACAGCGTGTTAACCTAGCGTGAGTTATGTTAAAGGGTTAGCCAAACTAGACACAGCTAAAATGAAATACGCGAGGAAACAACTTCTTACGAGAATGAATGCCATGATCATATGAATTTAAGACTGATCGATTTAATAACTTTTAATGTACAATTTAACAGAGTAAATTCTCTACATGTCAGTGAGAGGCTTTAGCGTTTCAGTTAAGCTAAATAAAAAAAGATCCGAGCTTACCTTTGCTGAATTTCGGGATGATTCCCTGGCATGCTGATGTCACTTTAGATTTGTTGTTTTTATCAGCTATTTCCAACCCCATACGATTTAATTTAAAAAAAATTTTGTGACATCCGTATCTTATCCGTATCTTAACATCAAACGTGAATCTTCTTTTTCTCTCAGTTTAATCTGACAGACGGATATATGGATAATGATGTAATCGCATCCCCAGTCTACTGTGGATCTTTTACTCTTTTTTACTGTTACTTTTTTATTTTTTATTTTTATTTCATTTAATTAAAAAAAACATTCTCCAGTCTATATTATTAATTAATGCAGCCCAATGAAATTTGCCTGGAACAATACGATCTCTTTACTGAAAAATTAGATGAATATGTTTATTTTTACATTTTTTTATCATGAATGTCAATGCCATCCAGCAATAATGCTGATTCCTTCATGTTTTTGGATTGTATTGTATATGACTTTTGACAAGATGCATTAAACCTGTGGGGATAGCTCTAAGAATAGTATTATATTCTTTGTATGGAGTAGGAAATTCATGAACAGTCATAAAGCCTTCATAAGACAGTAAGTTACCAAAATCATCCAATAATTAAATAAATAAATGAAGACTCTATCAAACCAATTAGTATAAAAAAAGAGATTTAATTTGGATCAGTTACTTTTTAAATGTGCATATGTGCGTCATGCATCACACACCAAGATTAATTCCAAAAAACATCCCTCAATCACATTCTCATCTCGTTTTTATTAGTCAACGAAAATTACAGTATATTTTTATTGTAGTTATCGTCATCATCACTTAATTTTTATTTAGTTTTCGTCTAGTTTTTATTCGTAGAAACTTGTTTGTTATGAAAATTATGACGGAAATGGGCGCAAAAGGGGGCACTGCCCCCTCAGAAAGAATTTGTGCCCCCCCCCCCCCCCCCCCAGTTTTTATAAAGGATTGTTCACTCAAAACTGAAAATTCTTTCTGTCATTAATTACTAACACTACCGTCATTCCAAACTTCAGAACACACATTTAGATATTTTATATTATGAAATAGCAATTAAATTATGAAAATTATGAGATTAAAGCTAGGCCTATAGTCCAGAGATCTGGTCCGCGTCAGGTATATAGCCTTTAAAACGCACACCAGAGGCGCACTCAATTCACACGGGAGAAAACTGGACTAGTGGATGACATGAAGAGGAGCAGCCTAATTTATTACATGTTTTGGTTAACTAATTGTTTAAATACAACTTTCCGGAGCTCATTCCCACATTTTTGCACATTCCCACAGTAGTCTACACTATAATTAATATTTCAATTTATTATATTCAATATTAATAATATTATTAAAATTAAGCTAAAATTGACAAAACGCAGAACCCTTGTGAATGTTTGCTTTCATTTCCAAATTGCTAAAGCGCACTTTCACAGTTGTGAAAAGAAACATCCCATTATGCAGCAGCAAAGTTGGTAAACTTAAAAAATGTCTTTTGAGTTTAATATTATCGGCCTGCGAAGTCAAGTTTTCTGTGTTACAAATGAACGATCAACCACAGATCAACCTTTTACATGCACTGCAGGTAAACCGAATGATAATCTTTGAAAAATATGTAATTTAGGCTGTACTGCTATTTGCTCATGCAAAATTAAAGACTATAAAATATAATGTACAGTAGGCCTATTTTGAGAGCTAAAATACAGTTAACTTATCGATTTTGTTTTGACTTGTAGCTCATAGCCCTAATAAATGAAAATGTAACCTGAAAACAAAAGAGGCTAAATAAAAAAACTAAATGACGGGTAGGCCTAGTAACCTAATTGTTTATGATGCCAACCGGACAATATCACGAAAATAAAAACCTCACTTAGCCTAACATAAATCTTTATTTTTACCTTAAAAATGATGAAAATAATTTATATAGCCTATTGAGTTGCATGTTATGCCAAAATTTAACCAGTTTTCACGGTAATAACTGAATTTAGGTATTTTTATGGCTACACTAATGCCTTAAAATGTAACTAAGTAACACATTTAGCTACATTTTCTTCTAAATGACATTAGATTGTAACCTTAAAATTTTTCCTAACACTGATATTGGTAGGGTAATAGGCAACGTGACTCGGTTATGCTGATTTCACTATATTTATTTACCGGTTTTAGAATAGTCTAATCGTGGGTTATTGCATGTGTGGGCATAGTTTGACGTCTATACCTAAAACTTCAAGATTTAACATTTAAATTATTTCAAATTAAATGGAAAGTATTAAAGAGAATAAAATATGATTTAAAGCTCTCGTATGGCGATGAAGCCATGATCTGTCTGTGTTTCTGTAAATGGTTTCATTTCATAACCTTCATTGATAAAATCAGTTGCACTGCATATTATTATTGCTATAAAACAGTATATTACTGCCTTAAGTCAGTAACTAAGGCAGTAATGCAACGTAATAATAAATAAGTGAATAAATAGCCTAAATGAAAGGAACAAGAGGGACCGAAATCAGTCACCAGGTCTAGTGTCCCTCTATGGGATTAAAATACCCCCTCAGTTATGAAATCCTGGCGCCAGGTCTGCCTCTATGACTAACATATTGATATTAACACCTAAAAGCATCATTTTTAATTTACATTATATAAATTAAAGTGGATAAAGCGTGACCCCAAGCCTTTGACTCCACACTTTTGAACTACAGTGCATGCATAACAGCCTTCACTGTACAGAGAGTTGCAGTGTTGTTGTAACTCTGGAGTATGAAATGATGTAAGAGCTGTTTCACACACACTCACTCACCCAACATTCGTTTCCTTTGCTCCACTGCACAGTGATGCGTATGAGCCTGTCTATAAACGACTCGGTAAGAGAATGAACGAGAGAGAAAATAGATGTTGCTGTGGCTTCATGTCACTGTCAACTGTAATGAAACATGGATATGAATCAAACTCACACACACTCTCAGGCATCCGAGATCCTCCCAGCCTTCATTAGACTGTACATATTTTCGCATGTAAAGAAGATTTGAATATGAAATTGAAAGAGTGTGCCCACTGAGGCGTGTGTGTACACAAGGCAGCCACGTCCTGAAACTCATCTGTGTGTTCAGTCAGGTAGAGCCATGTTTTTCTCTTTTAAATTGCCACTTCTGCTGTTTTCCCTTGGTAATGACGATGAAAAGAAAAGCAGTGATATATATTCGAAGAAAAACACTGAGATATATTTATATATAAAGTGATGTGGAGAGTCGTCCAATAGAGTTTTGAATCTTACCAACTCATTTAAGCACAATTCACGCTCAGATTCCTCGACTGTTTTGCGTGGCAGATGTTAGAAATCTGGTTGTAAGTGCTGAAGTAGGAGAGAATGTTATGCCGGATATTTCTGGATGATTACTTGCGGCGTATAATTCCCTCGTGCCACATGTCAGTTTTTTTCTCTTTTTTTTTGTTGAGTGTTGTCTGGTGGCAGGAACATGAAAGTGTGGTGATGTTACACGAGCGAAAGTGAGAACACCATGAAAATAATGAACGCATAGGAGGAAGGGTAAACGAGTCTTAGGAGAGCACGCCATACAAAATGGAGGGAATGAATCGGAGATGGAAAAAGACTCAGACAGGGTGTAAAATGCAGAGATTTATGTAAATCATTATGCAAATGTGGGGCACCGCTGAGGTAAAATTGCCCTCTTTCCAATCAGAGAATCAAATCCATCACTAACCTGCTGCTAGAGAGGAACGTGTAAGGGAGGAATGGATGGAGGGAAGCTAAATGACTGCCCCATACCCAGAGATAGTGGCTCCCCGCTGGGGGGATAACTGCAGGCTGGGGCCCGTCTCTCCTGGAGCTCTTTGTCTCTGAGACTCCCAATCAGCCAGACTTCAGTCTGCCATCGCCTCTGGAGGGCATTAATGACACCTGCTACACACACACACACACACACACACACACATGCAAATCCCTTCTTTGGGTTCATGCTTCCCCTCTAAGTTGGTTTAAATTGAAAGCAGTAATAGCGCTGAGAGAAGGCCAGACACGCTTTTGTCTGACATTATTTTTGTATAGGACATTTTTACACCTAGTTCGTTTGGCGCGATGGATTTAGAAACAGATTTTCTTCAGTTTATGTAGGCATAAGTGGCTATGGAAATCACAGCCTGGAATGGCTCACTTTTTTGGTAAGTAGGCAATCTGACTCAGCACATGACTCCAGATTTTAGAAGGCAGTATGATCAAAATTCATCATTTAAATACATGTTTTGAAATTAAAAATAGTTTTTGGCTACGGTTATAAAACAATAGTGAACTAAAAATGAATGTGTACTCTAGTGTACTCTTTTCCTTTGTGTTTTTACAATTTTTGCTTTTAGACGGTGTCAAAATCCATCCTTTTCTACATTATAAATCTGTAAATGCTGCATTATGAATGCCAGGCCAGTAGTTGTCAATCTAATTCAGCACATGACTGCACATTTTAGAAGGTAATATGCTATTTAAATACATATTTTTTAGTACGGATATAAAACAATAGTGTACTACAAATTTAAACCTTTTTCTTTTAGATTTTTATATTGTCAAAATCCATCCTTATCTAAATCTACAAAAATGTAAAAGCTGCATTATGTATGCCTGGCCAGTAGTTGGCAATGCCACTATACTGTAGGTATGTGCACATACTGTCCTGTAGTTTCAAGTACTCATCATTATGTATCCTGTTGAATACACAATGCACACACACAGCATCACCATCTTCATAACATTGCTTATACAATTATAGCTTAATCAGAGATGATAATGGTACTTAAAAAAATGTACTGGGGTTTTAGCACCCTAAAATACCATTGTTTAACAAAGAGATGAAATGATATATATTTATTTAAATTAACACTGAACCTACCTATATAATAGATACATACATGTAACACATGCATACATCATTTTTTATGTTAAAACCTTTTCATTTTTAAAATAAAAAAATGATGAAAGTGTTGTATACATGTGTTACTTATAAACGAAGGATTTACTTCTTTGCTGATGAAAGTGACATTTTACTCACAGATCACCTTTAAAAGCAAATTTAGAACAGTTTTATTTTAGTTTTGTTTCGTGTGTACATACTATGTATTTATCATTACATGAACTAGGTAAGTTACTAAGTAAACTATAAAAAGCGAATTGGTACTTTAAAAAGCGAGTAAACTGGTTTCTTTAAAAGTGAGAATTAATTCATTATAAAGTGGAACTGTTAAGTTGCAGCCCAAGACCGATTACTCACTGAACCTATGCAGGGCTGAGCCTGGTTAGTACCTGGATGGGAGACCACATGGGAAAACTAGGTTGTGTTGGAAGTGGTGTTAGTGAGGCCAGCAGGGGTGCTCAACCTGCGGTCTGTGTGAGTCCTAATGCCCCAGTAAAGTGAAGGGGACACTATACTGTCAGTGAACGCCGTCTTTCGGATGAGATGTTCAGCCGAGGTCCTGACTCTCTGAGGTCATTAAATCATTACCCGTCATGGCCTCCCAATCATACCCATCCACCGAAATGGCTCTATCAATGTCTCCCCACTCCACCAATAGCTGGTCTGTGGTGAGGGCACTGGCGCAGTTGTCCTGTGGCTGCAGTTGCATGATCCAAGGGCATCTTAAGTAAGTTAATTGCTTTTTTACAGTGCACTATACTAAATCTACAGCACCTTTCAAAAGTTCACACTTAGATATTGCTTGATGCTTTTAACAGGTTTTGGCATGCTGTCCCGGGAGAGACCCCAATCATATTACATGTTCCTGTTGAAATTAGTTTAAAAACATCACTTAAACCAAACGTACATTTACAAGTAGACAAACTATAAAATAGAGTAAAACACAGATTTGGTTTAAAATGTTCTATATTAAATTAATTGAACCATGGAGGACTATCGTGCTCTTGATTAGATTCAATAAACAATTACTACCCAAAATTTTGTAAAAACTGGACAAATACACTTGATTGATTCATTTATTATTATTATTACTATTATTATTATTATTATTAATAATATTGTTATTATTATTAATCAATTTTTTAACTATCAGTTGGTTGGGTCCACAATTTACCCAGCTTTATAGCTTCATAATAACCCAGAACATTTTAAAGTGTAGCAACCACCCCATAAAAAAATCTCCTCATAACTAGTTTTACATACTGTACATTTTTTCTCTAATCGTCTTACATGCTGTCAGTTTATTGAAGCTGTTAAAATATTAATAAAAAATTACTAATTGCCAATATAACTGATTGGTTAATTTATTATTTTTACTATTATTATTATTATTATTATTATTATTAATATTATTAATCAATTTTTCAACTATCATTTGGTTTTGTCCACATTTTACCCAGCTTCATAGCTCCATAACAACCCACAACATTTTACACTATAGCAACCACCCATTAAAGCCCTGACATCCACCCCATAAAAAACCTCCTCATAACTAGTTTTACATACTGTACATGTCCCTCTAATCATCTTACATGCTGTCAGTTTATTGAAGCTGTTAAACTATTAATAAACAATTACTAATTGCCGTTGCATGTTTACATTTCTTTAAATCCTCGAAACGTTTGGACGCATACAAATCAAGTCACGTCTAATGAGCTCAAAACCGCATCCCTCTCTTCCGCAGATCACACAGCAGTCAGTCCAAACCTGAAGATGAAATGAAAAATTCATCCCGTCCCTCAAGATCAAAGGTACACCTTTCTAATCAAAGGAGATTAAAAACTCGCAGTGTGTAATAGGCATGTGTGGAAGTTTAAATTGGTATTTAGTTTGAGGCTGCGCATGCATGGTGGGTTTGTTAAGAGCGAGGGCTGGTGTGCCAGGTGGTCGTGTTGCTCTCTGCGCAATTGCAGATAGATCCGCAAAAAAGGAAAGAAAAAAAAAGAAAAAAAATTCCCCCAGGAGTCCGGGCCAAGCCGTACACGCTTCCGCTCCTTCCAAACTTGTTTACCTGCTACTGATTTGCCACTGGAGAGGAAAAGGGCTCTGCGTGCCGCGCTCTCCCTCCGTGCCCGCTCCCCTAGCCAACTCATTTATTTGTCCATTTACCCAATGCTTGCCAACACGTCTCTCAGAAACCAAGAAGGACCACGAGGGGGGGAGTACATGTAGGTCCTGGGTGAGCCAAGACACCCAGAGAGCGAGCAAAGGCCTGCGAAAGTAGAAAACACAGCACAGAGGCGTTTGAAAAGAGGCTGCATCTTTTTCAGAGCGAGTGAATGAAGGAGAGATTTGGAGGGCTTCTGGAGGGGCGAGCACATGGGTTTTGGCAGCTCCGGGTTGTTTCCAGCTGCTGCTAGTGTGTGGCGTTCCAGCCGCCGTCATTGTTCGGGAGTTTCGCAGATGGTCAGTGAGAGGTCAGGCTGAAATGTGCACAGCAACCTTTCTTTCTCTGTTCTTCCAGCAAAACAGCTCGGGAGATGATGCTAGGAGGCTGTGGATTTAGAGTTTAGGGCTGCTTCAAGTTCTTGGGGTTGAACAGTTTTGAAGCTCTCAACAAACAGCAGATTTTTTTTTGAGCAGATTTCACTTATGGCTACATCCATCCATCCATCAATCCATCCAGTTATCTACATATACATTGATACAGATTAATCAGTGTGTTTAATTGATTCATTGATTCACTCGTTCATTGTTTATAGATTCATTTAATATCCACCAAATCAGGTAATGTTTCTTTGAATTATTTTGATTTGATTTATTTATTTTGAACAAAAAAACATACACAAAACAATTTTTTAAAACAAAATACATTTCATCATGGTCGAAATGGAGCAAGGTTATTATTTTACCCACTCCATTACCACACACAACATTTGTCTAATACTTCAACTTATCTCTTCTTTTTATATGAGACTTACATGAGCTTTACATGAGACATATTTCATCATTTTGGCATCTTTGACATATTATATGGTTAATTATTCACCATTTGTACATTTACATTTTATAACATAGACCCAAAATACAATACAAATACATATTGCATTACCAGAAATTTCATCATACCTTTCTCATACTATTCATAAGCATATAATATACATATAACATATAATGTTTATTTTTTCCCCCAATTTCTGTTTAACAGAGAGAAGATTTTTTTTCAGCACATTTCTAAACATAATAATTTAAATAACTAATTTCTAATAACTGATTTATTTTATCTTTGCCATGATGACAGTAAATAATATTTTACTAGATATTTTTCAGGACACTTCTATACAGCTTAAAGTGACATTTAAAGGCTTAACTAGGTTAATTAGGTTAACTAGGCAGGTTAGGGTAATTAGGCAAAATATTGTATAACGATGGTTTGTTTTGTAGGCTATCGAAACAAAATATTGCTTAAAGGGCTAATAATTTTGACCTTAAAATGACCTTAAAAAAAAAAAACTGCTTTTATTCTAGCCGAAATAAAACAAATAAGACTTTCTCCAGAAGAAAAAATATTATCAAACATACTGTAAAAATGTTTGCTCTGTTAAACATCATTTGGGAAACATTTAAAAAAGAAAAAAAAATTCAAAGGGGGCTAATAATTCTGATAACAACTGTATCATTATATTGTTTTAATAACATAAATTTATACAACGTTTTAAATCTATTATTATGCTGACATTGTTTGAGAATCTGTTCCATAATTTTACACCACATAAAGACACACATTTTTAATAGATTAATTAATTGTTTTTTAATACATAAATTATTTAATAGTTGCAGAGTTGTAGTAGTGTTCCTAATATTTTTTCTCTCCTCATTCTAAATGCTGTTAAATAATAATTTCTTTCAATTACATAGTTACCAGTTATCACTGAAAATATAAAATCAGACATATATTTTTTGAAAACAGCAAATGGTCTTTGTTGTATTAAAATATTTTGAGCTGTTTTATTATATTTTTAGTGTTTTTTTTTTTTGTTTTGTTTGTTTGTTTAATGAAGGAGTAATTTGCATAAAAATATTTGTTTATTTTAAGAGCTTAAGATAGTCTTAAAATGTTTCATTTAATGATTTTTTTTATTATTATCCTTTTCTGCTTTCTAAAAATTGTTAGAAATCTTGAGATGAATTGCAATAATTATAATTTTTTTTTTGCTAGTTTTATTGGAAAAAAATTCAACATTTATTAATGAATGTTTGTAGTCACTCTGTCAACCGTTTGCTTTTTAGTATTTCATTTTGGAATTAACACATTGTTCTTGTAACTTCACACAGTGTTTTTATGCTATTTTGCTGCCTTTTAGATCAATATGCAGTATATTCTCACTGACCACTTTATTAGGTACACCTTACTAGTACCGGGTTGGACTCCCTTTTGCATTCAGAGCTGCTTTAATCATTCGTTGCATAGATGCATCAAGGTACTGCAAATATTCCTTAGAGATTTTGGTCCTTGTTGACATGATAGCATCATGTCTTTGCTGCAGATTTGTTGGCTGCACATCCATGATGCGAATCTCCCACCACATCCCAAAGGTGCTCTATTGGATTGAGTTCTGGTAACCGTGGAGGCCATTTGAGTACAATGAAGTCATTGCCATGTTCAAGAAACCAGTCTGAGATGATTTGCGCTTTATGACAATGCACTTTAACCTGCTGGAAGTACCCATCAGAAGATGGGTACACTGTGGTCATAAAGGGATGGAGGCTGTGGCGTTGGCACGATGCTCAATTGGTACTAATGGCCCAAAGTGTGCCAAGAAAATATCTCCCACACCATTACACCACCAGTCTGAACCGTTTATACAAGGCAGGATGGATCCATGCTTTTGTGTTGTTGATGTCAAATTCTGACCCTACCATCCAAATGTCACAGCAGAAATCACATGCCAAAATGCATTGAGCTGCTCCCATGTGAATGCCTGATTAAAAATTTGTATTAACGAGAAGTTGCACAGGTGTACCTAATAAAGTGACCGGTGTGTGTGTGTGTGTAATTTTAATTTTTTTTACATTTTACATTTTTAAATGAACGTTTTCTATATTTCTAGTATTTTTATTTGTTTTTACAAAGATTGATCAGAGAACATGAGATTGATTTCTCATGAGTTTTGCTTTTATTATTTTCTAATTTATTAAGGATGAGCTTAATTAATTTGGAAATGTTTCAACTAAAGGTTCAAGAAATCCTAGTGAAGTCACTTCAGGCACCATGTAACCACCATAGACATTGTGTAATGTTGGATTACACTGTGTTGTTTAAATTCTACATAACTCTTGCTTTTTCTCCACAATGCATATGACACATTGACAAGCCTTCAGTTCATATTCCTGAGCGCTGGATATACGTTAGTCCAGTTATTGCACTAAAGCAGTCACTGTGATGTCAGGTTAGGTTAGTCACATGTGCTTTTGTCTTTTTTTCCACTCCATTTAAAGGACATTAAGTCAGACTAGCTTTACAGTTGAAGGTTTGTGCTCCCGTATTGCATATATAATGTATATATGTCATAGTTTTCTTCCGAATGTTGGTAGTTCCTGGTACTGACAGTCAGGTTTCATCTAATAATCCCCAAAGGTCCTACATAGCCGACAGCCAGCGTCCTACACTCTTCTGTCACAATGTCTTTATTTTATCATTGTATATCCCCGTTTGATGGCCACACACTCGCCTGACAAATTATAGTACACCTACGTTTAAGCCAAGACACTCTAGGCAAAAATACTGTTTCTTCATACACCTGTCAGTTTTGAGATTTTAGCATTTTGACATTTCATGAAGTATTTTTTTAGTCTAATGTAAAGAAAACATACAAAATGCGCTTAACTCTACTTCAGCTAACCCAGGTGCATTTATGGTAATTTATGAATAAACAAAAAACTGATAAATAAAGTACAATTATCAATCACCATGCCATTTTTGCAACATTTATGCATTAAACCATGAACTTTCTTAGATTGTATGTATTGCTGACCTTTTTCAGTGAGGTTGAACTTGACGGAGACGTTGGTCATGAAGGAGCAGGTCACTTGCATCACGTCAAACACCTTAAAATTAGAAAACTAAAATTAAAGTAGGCTACAACTCGATAATAAAACAAACATTTTGTTTTGTCATTTAAAGGTTTAAGACACCCTGGAGTACTTTTATTGAGGTTGTAACAGATTTGTGTGTGTTGAGCATCAGTTAAGACAACGTTAGCACCTGTCAGCTTTAAACCGTATAATTTTAAGCCTTTTTTTTGCTAATTTCATTTTTGTGGGTTCAAAATAATTGTTGGGGCAGATTAAAATCGGTGATGTTGTGAGAATCTGCTAGTGGAGTGATGACGTGTCGGTTTCAGAGTTTTCTTATCCTATGAGAAGACCCTGCTTCTTAATTATTCATGAGAGCACGTGCTTTCTGAAAGCAAGGCAGACCTGCCAAGCTATGACCCAATGACTAGGTGAGACAGCGTCAGCACACAGCACGGGTCGTATGCATTTGTTTCCATGATTTGTTCCATGATTCCATGTTTGTTGCATGTATTTCCCCTGAATGCTGTCAGGGCTGATACAGCAAAGCTGTTGGTTTACAAGCATTTTTGTTAAGAGAGCTGTACGAGAATTGGTGGACTTTGTCTTTTATCAGTTGAGTTTGTTACCATTCAGACACATCGCCTATATCCGTGGTGCTGTGTTTCCTATGTTTAAAATCCTCCAGATTACTGGCAGGATTAATGGTTGAAATAGATAGGGCAAGCGACCTGATACACTATCCACCGGGGTTCAGTTGGAGAATTTATCACTTCCTCATTTATTGTGTTTATATAAACGCGATTATCTTTATAATGATTTAACAAATTGTGGTTATGGGAATATGAAATTACGAATAACATACTTACTGTTTATCTCTTTGATTTTAACTTTGTAATCTATAAAATCATGGCTCTCCTCATGGTTTTGTGTCTCATTTTGTGCGCCCACTGACAGTTGTTCGCTCCCCCCTTTTTCCCCTGTTCTGCCAGTCACGGCCATCATGAAGCATTTTTTGAAAAAATTCATAGCAAGTTACTGAAATATTAAAGTAATGTAAAAAAAAACTAAATAAAAAAAAAAGTATTTATTTGTTGAAAAAAAAAATTCTTTATTGTTTATTACTAATACAATTAATTACTGTTAAAAATATAGTAGAAGCATAACATAAATTTCTAAATTGTACGGTAAGCTACTGCATTTCATTTATTTAGTATTAATACACCAGTGATTTGAAGTACTGCACTGTAAAAACAATGCTGGGTTCCACAATCGATTTGTGTTGGGACAACATGAAGGAATTAAGTGCAAATTTAAGCGGAATGAACATAAAACAATTAAGTTGTCCCCATAAAAACCTCAAGAGTTGTGTTGTTTCAGCTCATTTTAAATAATTAATTTGTAATAAGTAATTTTGCAAATAATTTTTTGAGTGCAAAATCTACACATTGTCCTTTGTTACACAGAAAAAAACACAACCATAAGCATGTGGTGTGGAGAAATCTGATATAAAGAAACTTACAAATCGCATGTGCAGTGGTGAAAAGAGTACTGGAAAACCATACTTAAGTAAAAGTACTATTACTTGACTAAAATTGTAGTGCAAGTAGAGTAAAAGTATCTGTTGTAAATATTACTAAAGTATGAATAAAAAGACCTTTTAAAAGTAATCAAGAGTAGTGAGTATTATGCTATAAAAAGTTGATGCATTTACATGTAATTTGTGGATGTGTGTAAACATAACATTCTGTAGTGCATTTAGTTATTGCTCAGCAGTCACACAACATCATGGGATGATAATATTAGGTTAGATTTAGGTTGTGAGGTAAGGTGACCAAAATTCAATGGCTAGACAGCGTCTAAGGACAATATAGTTTTGATGTCGAATAATGAGATCAAATGACGTTGATATTTGGTTGATTTTTAGGTCGTGTTAGAAAGTGACCAAAAGCCAAGCCAACATCTTAGACCAACGTCATAATGACAACAAATACTGACATTTATTCATCAGGTATGGCAACTAAAATCCAACATCTGATAGACATCATAGTGGTAACGTGCACATAACATCAAGCTGTAACATCATTAGAAGTTGATATTTGGTTGATTTTAGGTTGGACCTTTATAATCCCCATAGACAAGAAAAAATAAAGTAGTTACTGCAGGTTGAAAGGAAGTAATGGAATAAAAGAACCAACACTGTGCTAAAAATGTACTTCAGGGAAAGTAAAAGTATATTTTTAAAACTACTTTGTAAATTACAATTCCTGAGAAAAAAACTTGAGTATTTGTTACTTTACACCACTGCATGTATGACATTCAAGTTTATATTTGAATTCCACATATATAAAATATGTCAACATACAATGAGTAACATACTTGCTAATACATTTTTATGTATGGAATTCACCATAAAGGAACTGTTTTTCATGTTATATATTTTTTTTGCTGAAGTATTTTTACTGTAAAATCTTTTACTGTTAAAATCATGGCCATTTTTACAGTCTTCAATTGACTCTAATATATCAAAAACGAATAGGTTTAAATCAGAATTGATCAGATTTATGAATGCACATGAATGCATATTGAATTAATTGCATCGTTAACATTACAATCTAGAAAACTTTTGCCATTCTAAATGTTATCACTCAACTGAGTAAGTGTAGTGATAACTCTTCTTAGTAAATTTTTTTTAATACCCTATTCATCTGCAATATTTTGCCTCACTATTAAATGGAATATTTCAAATAGCACATCTGTCCTTGGAAAAATAAAGCGAATGTTAGATTTTTATAGCTCAAAAGGTCTTCAGAAACCTGGCATCTATAAAACAATTTGTTCTCTATTTTCAGATTTCTCTCTTTTTTTTTTTAAAATACGTGTCACTTTGAAATCCTCATTCCGAATGACATTTGCCTATAAACAACAGAATCAGCTGCAGCTCTCATAAGCGATAATGGAAAAGCTAATGACAGCAGAACATATGTTCACACATCAACTCTCTCTTTCTCTCTCTCTTTCTTTCTATCTCTCATTTGACTCACCACAGCTTTTAATTCCCAAAACGAGAGCTTGTTTTTTTTTTCCTAGTATTGAACTGCCATCGTTAATTGGAAAATTATTTTCTTCAGGTCTCCTGTTTGTGTCTCCAGGCTTTTAAAAAGAGATCCCTGCATTGAAAAAAATTAGGCGAATGTACTTGCCTGAAAAATACACCCCCCACCTACCCCAATGCATTTAAACATAAAGACCCTTCACACTGGAGGAGAGATTCATTAGCACAATGTTGCAAAAGCTTGTTAGTGAGGCTCCTAAATGAAGATGGCTAATATAGTCAATGCGTGTTTGGTTATTACTTCTTATGAGGGGCCGAGCTGTTAGAGCTTTCAGTGTCCTCACAATTATTTTTGCACGCACACAAACACATTACACGCCCGGGATGTGGGATATTTATTTCTCCAGAAATGCAGGGAGACGTTCTGCTGCTTAAAATGCTGTTATGCCTGTAGATAATTGTTTTTTATTAAGAACAATCCGATGGAGTAATGGCAGCGTTGAGTCACAGTCTGTTGGTTTGGTATTTGGTGAAATGGCAAATGAAAGGAATTGCACTAAAATGCACAAATTTGCTTAATTTAGCCCACTCTTAAAGATATCGAAGGCACGCGGAAATCAGCATTTATTCTGTCTCATTTAGTTGATGGTGAGGTTTTTTGTTGTAGTTTTTGAGTTTGCTTCTCAGAGTTTCTTCTTTATTTGCAAGTCAATTTAGACTTTTTATGATTTGCAAGTTGCAACCACATAATTGTGAGATATACTCTGAATTTATATATTAAAATATGCAAAATTGTGAAATAACTCAATATGAATTATAACTAAATTATATATAAATAAGAGTTACAAGAAAATAAACTTTTATTTAATAGGATAATCACATGATATAAGCTCAGGTTTGAAAAATGTAAACTAACAATTCTAAATAAATAATAATAATAAGAAGATGATGAAGTTATAAACTAAATTTATGTGAGATATGAATTAAATTTAGATAATCTCAGAATTTAAAAAAAAAGTTATGAAGCAATTAAATTAATTCAGAATTAATGTAAATTTAGAGATATAGCTGAAAGATAAATTCTAGACTCTAAAGTTAATAAATAAATCATTAAATAAATAAATAAATAAATCATTAAATAAATAAATCATTAAATAAATAAATCATTAAATAAATAAATAAATCATTAAATAAATAAATCATTAAATAAATAAATAAATCATTAAATAAATAAATCATTAAATAAATAAATAAATCATTAAATAAATAAATAAATCATTAAATAAATAAATAAATCATTAAATAAATAAATAAATAAATAAATAAATCATTAATTAAATAAATAAATAAATAAATAAATCATTAAATAAATAAATAAATCATTAAATAGATAAATAAATCATTAAATAAATAAATAAATCATTAAATAGATAAATAAATCATTAAATAAATAAATAAATGAATAAATAAAAAAATCATGAATTAAATAAATAAATAAATAAATAAATCATTAATTAAATAAATAAATAAATCATTAAATAAATAAATAAATCATTAAATAAATAAATAAATCATTAAATAAATAAATCATTAAATAGATAAATAAATCATTAAATAAATAAATAAATCATTAAATAGATAAATAAATCATTAAATAAATAGATAGATAGATAGATAGATAGATAGATAGATAGATAGATAGATAGATAGATAGATTCAAAAGTTCTGCATTATAAACTCCGACTTCTACAAAACATTCTACAAAAAATATCACAATTAGAATCTGAAACTAATAAACTAAGTTTCCGATAAGGTAACACTTTAATTTGATGGTCCATTTGAGTATTAGTAGACTGTCTGCTTAATATTTGTTGATACTGCTCCTTCAGCAGACCTTCATCTGACTAAAAGAAACTTTGCAAGAACTTGTCAACTTACACTTACCCTAACCCCAACCTAACAGTCTACTTATAATCTAATTAAAATTAGTTGCAATGTAACTTAAATTCAACAAACGAACCATTAGAATAAAGTGTGACCAAAATATTTTAATTATATAATAAATCTGAGCTGTTTATCTTTAAAAAAAAAACGAAACATTTTGACATTTTTCTAAAGATTAATTCTTGCTTTTCAAAATTGTGCCTTATATCTATACTCACCAGCCACTTTATTAGGTACACCTCTCCATCTGCTCATTAACACAAATTTCTAATCAGCCAATCACATGGCAGCAACTCAATGCATTTAGGCATGTAGACATGGTCAAGACAATCTGCTGCAATTCAAACTGAGCATCAGAATGGGAAAAGAGGTGATTTGAGTGACTTTGAATGTGGCTTGATTGTTGGTGGCAGATGGGCTGATCTGAGTATTTAAGAAACTGCTGATCTACAGGGATTTTATTGCACAACCATCTCTAGGGTTTACAGAGAATGGTTTGAAAAAGAAAAGATATCCAGTGAACGGCAGTCCTGTGGTCGCAAGTGTCTTGTTGATGTCAGAGGTCAGAGGAGAATGGCCAGACTGGTTCGAGCTGATAGAAAGGCAACAGTAACTCAAATAACCAGAAGAGCATCTCTAAACACACAACATGTCAAAACCTTGAGGTAGAGGGGCTACAGCAGCAGAAGTTTACTCCGGATTGCACTCCTGTCAGCTAAGAACAGGAAACTGAAGCTACAGTTCACACAGGCTTGCCAAAATTAGACAATAGAAGATTCGACAAATGTTGCCTGGTCTGACGAGTCTCGATTTCTGTTGCAACATTCGGATGGTAGGGTCAGAATTTGGCATCAACAACATGAAAGCATGGATCCATCCTGCCTTGCATCAACAGTGCAGGCTGGTGGTGGGGGTGTAATGGTGTGGGGCATATTTTCGTAGCACATTTTGGGTCCATTAGTACCAATTGAACGTTGTGTCAAGTATTAATGCTGACCATGTCCATCCCTTTATGACCACAGTGTACCAATCTTCTGATGGCTACTTCCAGCAGGATTGTCATAAAGCATGAATCATCTCAGACTGGTTTCTTGAACACGGCAATGAGTTCACTGTACTCAAATGGCCTTCACAGTCACCAAATCTGAATCCAATAGAGCACCTTTGGGATGTGGTGGAACGGGAGATTTGCAACATGGATGTGCAGCTGAGAAATCTGCTGCAACTATGTGATGCTATCATGTCAATATGGACCAAAATCTCTGAGGAATATTTCCAGTACCTTGTTAAATCTATGCCACGAAGCATTAAGGCAAAAGGGGGTCCAACCCAGTACTAGTTAGGTGTACCTAATAAAGTGGCCAGTAAGTGTATATTATCGTATATCTTGATGTTGTTGTTTTTTTTTTCTCTGAATTTTAAGAGAGGTAGTAAATGTGGGTAAAACCCAGAATTACAAGGTAAAATATGCAAGCATAAGTCTTCTAAACATAATTGAATGTTTTTAAAATTAAAATTAACCTCTTTAATAATACTAAATAAATATATTTAATACATATATTTTTTACATTATTGTATTTTTACCAAACATATAAATTGTAAATAGAAAAGAGCAACAGTAATTCAATACAATTGTTTTCCATATAAGAAAAATACAAGAATTCCTCACCCACCAAAAAAACGAAATGAGTATGAGTGATGCCAAAATAAATCCTCTTGTTTTTGAGTGAAGTATCACTTTAAGAGTTTGACTGAAGCATGTGTGCCAGCGCTGCAGGGTCATGGTTTTGAGTAAAGTCCTTTCCAGGTCAGTTGGCTAAACAGTGACACTGAGGTAAAAGTATCTAATGACTTCATAACTACAGTGTCACAGGAGTGAACCTCCATGGACAGCAGTCGCTTATTACAGAGTTAATTGGGAAACATGGGAAATATTGTATAGCGGTGAGGTGAGAGGGTAAAGATGCCATATTGTTGAGACGTGTGTTAAGGGCTGCAATATCATATTCTCCCTCTCGGTTGGGGACATGATGGATGTGGCCCGTCCGTGCCCAGATGGAGCAGGGCAAATCCCATCCATCACACAGAGGGGGCAATCGGAGACTTCACCCCTCTGGCAGACTCGTGTGGCAAACCTTGTCCCGCTGTACATTAGACATTAAGGTAGAGATGCCATTCACTCGTTTAGCTGAAGCAGACAAAAAAGCGATTTTATGTACAGGTACCTATTAATTTTTGAGATTTTGAAATGTTTTACAAACCATTTTCGGGAGAAACTCAAACAGTTTTGACAAATTCATTTGTGACAGTCATTCTACTATCTTCTATCAGCATAAGACCCAAAACCCTATAAATAGTCAAGCATGTCCTATTTCTGTTTGCTCTCAACTTTCAGAATCCCTCCACCACCCTAACTCCACACTTTTAAACTTGATTTCTACTTAAATCGAAAGGAGAAAGAGAGGGAGGGGGGGGGGGGTGTTGAGGGGGAGTGGCTTAGTTGGGCTACACACTACGCTCGTAATATTTTAATATAATAATATTTTACTAGATATTTTTCAAGATACTAGTATTCAGTTTAAGGTGACTTTTAAAGGCTTAACTAGGTTAAAATAAATAGCTTAAGGGGGCTAATAATATTGACCTTCAATTTTTTATTATTTTTTTTAAAACTACAATTATTTTTATTCTATAAGAAAAAATATTATAGTAAATATTGTTAAAAATTCCTTGCTCTGTTAATCATTCATTTATTCATTTTCTTTTTGGCTCAGTCCCTTTATTAATCCGGAGTCACCCCAGCGGAATGAACTGCCAACTTATCCAGCACATGTTTTACGCAGGGAAACATCCATACACACTCACTCACACTCATTCGCTAGGGACAATTTAGCCTTCCCAATTCATCTGTACCACATGTCTTTGGACTGTGGGGGAAACTGGAGCACCCGGAGTAAACCCACGCGAACGCAGGGAGAACATGCAAACTCCACACAGAAACGCCAACTGACCCAGCCGAGGCTCGAACCAGCGACCTTCTTGCTGTGAGGCGACAGCACTACCTACTGCGCCACTGCATCGCCTCGGTTAATCATCACTTGGGAAATATTTAAAAAAGAAAAAAAAAAAAAAAGATTTTTCTAGAGTCGTCCACTATAATGTTGTGGCTCAAAAGTACGTAAAAGTACCATTTTAAAAGGATCGATTTAGCACTGGTATCGAAATAACTTAAGACATTTTTCAGATTTTGTATTTTATAGTCTGTGGAATGAAAATTTACAGTGTTTCTTTTGCTACTGCACATTGATATTTTTTGACCAACAATTATTCAGTGAACAGATCTTATGATGGTGGCGCAGTGGGTAGCACAATTGCCTCACAACAAGAAGGTCGCTGGTTCGAGCCCCGGCTGGGTCAGTTGGCATTTCTGTATGGAGTTTGCATGTTCTCCCCGTGTTTGCGTGGGTTTCCCGGGTACTCCAGTTTCCAAAAAAAGCAAAAAAAAAAACAAACAAAAAACATGTGGTATAGGTGAATTGGGTAAGTCAAATTGTCCATAGTGTATGAGTGTGTATGCATGTTTCCCAGTGATGGGTTGCAGCTGGAAGGCCATCCGCTGTGTAAAAAACATATGTGGCGACCCCAGATTAATAAAGGAACTAAGCCGAAAAGACAATGGGCTGTATTTTAATGGTCTAGGCACAAAGTCTGAAGCGCAGGGCACAAAAGCATTAAGGGCGTGTTTAAATCCACTTTTGCTATTTTAAGGGTGGAAAAATACACTCTGTGCCATGGCGCATGGTCTAACAGGGTTGAGCATATTCCCTTAATGAGTTATAGGTGTGTTTTGAGCATAAACCATTCAGAGTCTCATCTCCCATTCCCTTTAAGAGTCAGTTGTGTCGTGCCATGATCCATTTGCTGTTTACATGGCGACCTTTGTAAGTGTAAAAACTGAACGCTTCACTAGCAAGAAAACAGTTAAACAGATCATCTGCTGCACGAGGATAAAGAAACAGCCTTCTCCATTTGGCCTTTACTTTTACTTTCACTTTCTCGCTTTCGTGGATAAGGAAACATGTTGGACGAACTCACTGAAGACATTCATTTGTTAAGCGCAAAGATTTGTTTCAAAACTATTTCTAAATTCAGCAAACAAATAAATGAACAATAATAACGTGTGGTCTGAGTTATAAAAACTGAGTTCCAAAGACACGTCCTATGCCCCATATGGTCCAAAACCTGACAGGTGGACAAATCTAAGCTTGTTTTTAATAAAACAAATATAAATATGCATATAATAAATAGTACTGCTAATAATAATAACATTATACAAAAGCAAATTGTCGTGAATAAACTGAAAAAAGCCCCCGAGGTCAAGAAGGCATGGAGGTACTGGTTTTTACATTTATGTAGAAAATAATTATTTTTATAGAAAAGACTGGAAAATTAAGGTAGAGTTGGTCTGAAAATAGCAACATGTCTTGGAAACGCGTCTTGCGCCTTATTGCACCAGGTGTATGATTGGGCCCAATGAATGAAATCTTATAATAATAGCTAAACTTTAAATTTAATTTAGTAAATACTTTTTAGAAGAAAAAAAAATCAGTCAAGCAAACTGTTTAATATCACCAGGTACACAAAAAAATTGTTATAAAATAATTATAAAAAAACTACCAAAAATGACAAAATCCAACTCAATCTCACAGCAGTTCGTAACTTTTTGATTTAGTAGCCAATTTGTAGGAATTCGTACAATCTCGTTCGTACAATTTAGTCAGTTTTGCTAAATCCAATGAGGTTTGGGTTTAGGGGTGATGTTTTCTGTCATGTCTAATTTTTAAAATAGTAAATTTTTGTACAACTGAACTCCTACGAGTTTGTATGAATTAGCCACTAAACTGACAAAATATACTGTAAAATACTTGCGTTTCCTCATAAGATCAGGCTGCAAAATCACACAATTAAATCACACGATTTTAAATTAACTAAATTAAAATCAAAATACTAAATATGTTATGTTATGTTATATTTTGTACCCAGTTTCAACATGTCAGACTATGGTCCAGCTCATGAAAGAAGTGCACACACACTCTCACCTCTCGCTGTGCTTGAATCCAAAACAGATCGATAGCAAGTTACAGGAAATCATTTGAAGTCTTCTGAAATTCAATGATTCGATGGAGGGAGAAAGTGAGGGAACTGAAGAAAGAGCGGAGGTTAGACATAGAGGAGAAAAGGGGAAGAGAGAAAGAAAAGAGTGAGCTCTCCTGCTGCCAAGCTCACATCTGCTCATTAGTGACGACTTATTTCCATATTCTCAATAACTCTGTCAAATTTCGCTGGGTCTCTGCCACTGCTTTGAGAATGTTTGGGATTGTAATGGAGCAGAATATGACACAATCAACACTCTTGAGATCAACACAACCAAATTACAGCCAATTCATTTAAGCAGGGACACTGCAGGCAAGAAACGCTTCTTCCATGCACCTGACGTTTTTGAGATTTGGGGCTTTTTGGATAGTCAGTAAGTGTTTTGTTTTAGTCTATTGGAAAGAAAACACTCAAAATACACTTTTAATAGTGTGCGTGTTTAGCGCGATAATTAATAAATATAGTAATTATATATTATAGTTAATAAATAATAAAGATAGTGATAACTTTGACCTTGTGGGAACTTTTTTTTGATCCCCATGAGGAAAACAGCTCATAAATCACACTGAATAAAGTATTTTGAAAATGTAAAAATGCAGATTGTTTCCTGTGAGGCTTGAGTTTAGGGGTAAGGTTGTTGTAGGCTATGGGCATATAGAATATACAGTTTATACAGTAAAAAATGAATCATCAGTAGTATCCATATGTTTGTCCATGTGTGTCTGTGTGTTTTGTCACCCTTTTTGTCATTCAATACAATTTCAATTCATTCATTTTCATTTCAGCTTAGTCCCTTTATTAATCTAGGGTCACCACAGCGGAATGAACCACCAACTTATCTAGCATATGTTTTACACAGCGGATACCCTTCCAGCTGCAACCCAACACTGGGAAATACCCATACACACTCATTTACACACATACACTAAGGACAATTTAGCCTACCCAATTCACCTGTACCGCATGTCTTTGGGCTGTGGGGGAAACCGGAGCACCCAGAGGAAACCCATAGGATTACGGGGAGAACATGCAAACTCCACACAGAAATGCCAACTGACCCTGCAGCCGAGGCTTGAACCAGCAACCTTCTTGTTGTGAGGTGATCGTGCTACCCACTGCGCCACCATGACGCCCCTTTTTGTCAGTTTTGTGTCTGTATATTTCAATTTTTAAAGGCTATTTTCTCAAAATTATTATTTATTTTCTTCTGCACTGAACTATTAAACTCTACTTCAGAAGCACTTACTGTACATACACTGGAACATTTTATTTATATCAGTATTCTGAAGGTTTTTACTGTGCAAAATGTTCATACATTGCTTGATTATATAAAACATCTCTATATTCTCTCTCTCTCTCTCTCTCTCTCTCTCTCTCTCTCTCTCTCTCTCTCTCTCCTCTCTCTCTCTCTCTATATATATATATATATGTGTATGTATATATATATATATATATATATATATATATATATATATATATATATATATATATATATATATACATACATATACACACATTTGAAGTCAGAATTATTAGCCCCCCTTTGAATTATTATTATTTTAAAATATTTCCCAAATGATGTTTAACAGAGCTAGGAGATTTTCACAGTATGTCTAATAATATCTTTTCTTCTGGAGAAAGTCTTATTTGTTATATTTTGTTTATGAACCAGTTTAAGGTCAAAATTATAAGCCCCTTTTCAAATATTTTTTGATAGTCAACAGAACAAACCATCATTATACAATAACTTGTCTAATTATCCCAACCTGCCTAGTTAACCCAATTAACCTAGTTTTGCCTTTAAATGTCACTTTAAGCTGTATAGAAGTGTCTTGAAAAATATCTAGTCAAATATTATTTACTGTCATCATGGCAAAGATAAAATAAATCAGTTATTAGAAATTTTTAAATTATTAAATAATTATTAAAACTTTTATGTTTAAAAATGTGTTGAAAAAAATCTCTCTCTTACACAGAAATTGGGGAAAAAAACAGGGTGGCTGCATATTCGGGGGGGGGGGGGGGGGGGGGGGGGGGGGGGGGGGGGGGTAATAATTCTGAGTTCAACTGTGTATATGTAGAGACGTTTTATATAATCAAGCAATTTATGTATGAACATTTTGCACAGTAAAAACCTTCAGAATACTGATATAAATAAAATGTTCCAGTGTATGTACAGTAAGTGCTTCTGAAGTAGAGTTTAATAGTTCAGTGCAGAAGAAAATAAATAATAATTTTGATAAAATAGTCTTTAAAAATTGAAATATACTGACAAAAAGGAGAAATGAGTTATTCAAACTATTATGTTAAAAAATGTGTTGAAAAAAATCTTTCTTAAACAGAAATTGGGGGAAAAAACAGGGTGGCTGCATATTTGGGGGGGGGGGGGGGGGGTGTAATAATTCTGACTTCAACTGTGTATATGTATATGTGTATATATATATATACATATATATATATATATATATATATATATATATATATATATATATATATGTGTGTGTATATATATATATATATATATATATATGTGTGTGTGTATATATATATATATATATATATATATATATATATATATATGTGTGTGTGTGTATATATGTGTGTATATATATATATATATATATGTGTGTGTGTGTGTGTGTGTGTGTGTGTGTGTGTGTGTGTGTGTCAAATAGTAAAAAAAATATTTTTTAACCTGACCATTAATAAATGATTGAATGAATCATTGAATGAATACAAACATACATACAAATAAAAACCACTTACTGCACACAATCCATGCTGAGATTGAACCGTGATCGGTTGCTCTAACAAGGAGGGTAAAGACCATGACCACTAGCGTCTGTTGCTAGAGCACCTTTTGAGGTCAGAGGAGTGAGATTTACCTGCATAGCACTTTGCTAGCTGACCTCAGTTACACATACATACATACATACATACATACATACATACTTGTTTCTTAATGTAATAAATCAACTGGGTAAGTATCCTAATAACTATTAGTTAATTTTCTACAACATTCCCCTGCAGTATCTTGCCTTAATCACCAAATCAAAATGAGTGCCCATTTACAAGCTACACTGAAAAATTTAGGATGAAAAATAGTAAGCAAATCAATGACATTGCAGGAAGTTGACTAATGGGCCGTAGCATAAATAATTACACCTCTCATTAATTACATCATAGGTATTTAATTCATTGTCATTAATTATTGAAGTTGAGCTCAGCTCATCTCCTAGGTTAAATCACAGTGAGAAAATTAATTTGAGGTATCTGAGTTAAATATTAACATTGCTAAATGATGCCCAGGCAGTTCAAGGAAAATATATAATTTGGAATAGGAACCAGTAGGGCCATAAATAGACATGATTAACATGCAATATCATTTAAATTAGTGGAGCGAGGTCAAAGGTAGCAGTGTGTGAGTTATATGGGGCTCTCCTGCTCTGGACCTCCTGCGGGGAAGAAATATGTATTCAGGCAAATTAGCATTTTACACTAAACAGGCTCATTGAGAAAACCTGCCTCTACCAACGCTGCTGAAAAACTACTAAATGATTGACTATTTGCCTCAGTTTATTTGAAATTAACATTAACATGCCAACATCTTTCATACCTTTGTACATATAACTATGACTAAGTGGCAAATTAGGCAAGACACTGCAGGTGATTCAGGTAAAAAAAGAGTGAAATAAAAAATAACCATATTTATCTCCATATTTCAACACACGACTACATTGCAAACTTTTTTTATGGCAAGTTTTCTAAAATTATAGGTTTACAAAAATCTGAACAGTGGATAAAAAACCCTTTAGAATACAGATATGAAAAATGCTGAAGTGCTAAAAGTGAGATTTATAGCTCAGTGCAGTTTCAAGTCAAAACAGACTTGTGTATTGAAATGAATTCTCCTTCAGCTTAGTGCCTTTATCAGGGGTTGCCACAGTGGAATGAACTGCCAACTATTCCAGCAAATGTTTAACGCAGTGGATGCCCTTCCAGCCGCATCCCATTACTGAGAAACACCCACATTTACACACACACACACACATACACTACGGCCATCTACCTTTTATAACAACAATTTAATTATACCACATGTCTTTGAACTATGGGAGAAGCCGGAGCACCCAGAGGAAACCCACACAGATACAGGTAGAACATGTAAACTCCACACCGAAATGCTAACTAGCCCACTTGGGTTTTGAACCAGCAAGTTTCTTGCTGTGAGGCGACAGTGCTAGTCACTGAGCCCCCATGTCGTATTGAAATGTGTATTGTGATTTTAAATCTACAGAAACAAATATATAAAAAGTGATAAAAGACTATTAAAGGAAGGCTTTTGGATATTTCTTTTCTTTAGGATAGCACAAATTGCATAGACATTATTTGACATTACTAGTTAAGTTGTTAAGACAATTTTAGACATTACAAATCAAATTGCTTAGACATTATTAGACAACAAATATTATGCCCTTTGAGGTGCAGTCTGTCCCTCAGTTCTTGTTTTAAATTTGGTTTCATTACTGTATTTAACTCAAACATATTTCTTGTAGATTTTATTGAATTATAGTGTTTGTATTGGTCAGTAGATCATATCGACCAATCGTTTTATTATGTTAATAACTGGATTACAAGCATCAGCTGTTGTTGTCTGTAATTAGATATTTAAGCCTGTTACAATGGCGGTGGTGATGACCCTCCTGCATTTAGAAAATTACCCAAATGTACAATTCTAACGTTTTTGGGGGGCTCCCATTAGTGCTCCCATTATATGTGGCCCCAACAGCAAACCTTTACTTTTTTTTTTTAATAATCTACATAAAAACTTAAATGTTTTTTTTGCCTGCAGTCACTCACCTTAATTAACATGGCTCACCTTAATTCCACATTACTATGTTTTGACCCCAAAACACTTATAATAGGGCAGATATTGGCACTCGAGTTAATGACTAAGATTCAAATCACATTCGAGTCTTATTTTAATAGACTTCAGACTTGCCACAACTTGACTAAAAGTTCCTACTGACAAATCCCAGAAGCGTAATCCAGCTTCACTAATGATTTTTGAGTATGATATTTTATTTTAAACAAGGCATGAAGCTATTTGAGAACTCGATTTTGTAAACTGATTAATGTTGATTATGTGTCTCCATATGTATGGATTTTCCAACATAGTAAACGTGCTCTTTTACTCACCTGGTATTGTATAGTGTTGCTTTTGTGATGCAGGGCAATTGGGTGTGAGTCCTATTAAACTCAAAGCAGTATTAAAAATGGCTAAAATAACATAGTTGTTTTTCAATTTGTTCATTCTGTATCAGACATTGTCAGTTTGATCAATAATTATAACTTTGAGTTATCAGATATGCTGTGTTGTGCAGAAGAAGAAGAAAAAAAATACAGAGCTTAATCTATTACAAACCTTGAATCTTATGTGACCTTGTATACATTTTACAGTATATAAAATTAAGAAAGAAGGAAAGAAACATACATCTTTACTTTTAGTTTTAATACTTTGTCCTGTTTCTTTTTATGTGGTTTGTAATGAATAGACCAAGAAGGTTGATGTTTAACTTGAAACTTTCTTCGGTTGAACACAAATGAAGATTTTCTGGTGAATTTGGAAGAAAAACAGCCATTTATGACCATTGGGGCTTTCCCCCAACATTCTTCAGAGTATCTTTATTTATTTATAAAAAAATAAAATAAAATAAATAACAGAAGAAAGATATTCATAAAGGTTTAGAACTATTTGAGTAAATGAGGAGATTTTCATTTTGGGGTGAGCTATCCCTTTAAGAATGGATGCATTTAAGGTTTAAATATACAATTGGGGACATTCCACTTCAAAACAATATCTGAATTTGTTACATTCCAGTTATTTTTTCACAGTTTATTCTGTCAACATAGCTTGAGAAAAGCCTAACCAGTTAAATACATATACTGAAAAATATTTAATAATAAAAAAAAAATTTATTAAAAGAAAGAAAGTCCTAAAGGTTTAGATTTATTTGAGTAAATGGTGAGGGGATTTTCATTTTGGGGTGAACTATCCCTTTAAGAATGGATGCATTTAAGGGTTAAATATACAATTGAGGACATTTCATTTCAAAACAATATCTGAATTTGTGACATATACAGTTATTTTATTTTTAGTCGGTCACGATAGCTTGAGAAAAGCCTAACTAGTTAAATACGTACACACATTTTTATTTATTAAATAAAATAATTTTTGCTGCTTGTTAAAACTACCTTTTTAAAATGAACTAAAACAACACTTTTTGGGACAACTTCAATTCACTTAAATTTGTAAGAAAAAAATAAATAATTATCAAGTTAATTTATGAGCTATTTTCAAGAGGATCACATGCTTATGATTGTCCACAGCTGGTCCCGCATTAGCTTACGATTGATTCACCAATCAGATGATTTCTAAATCACTATAAATAACCAGATATTCTTATCTTCGTCTTGAAGAATCTAGATGGATGATAAAAGCAGC
Organism: Danio aesculapii; assembly: GCF_903798145.1. Taxonomy (NCBI): domain Eukaryota; kingdom Metazoa; phylum Chordata; class Actinopteri; order Cypriniformes; family Danionidae; genus Danio; species Danio aesculapii. The sequence goes on along the minus strand of NC_079453.1, from coordinate 30,163,686 downwards.
CCAGTGATTAACAATGTTGCCTCACAGCAAGAATGTCTCTGGTTACAGTCCCTACTAAACCAGTCGACATTTCTGTGCGGAGTTTGCTCGCTCCCCCCATGCTCATGTGGGTTTTCTCCAGGTTCTCCAATTTCCTCCGACAGTCCAAAAAACAAGTAAATTAAACATACCAAATTGGCATCATAGTCAAGTTCTTAGCAAGCCGTATATCTCTCCTTAGCCATCCCTATATCTGTCATTAGCCAGAAATAAGTTGGGGGAGTTCATCGAGATCTACCTGAGCTCAAACTCCCCTCTCACCCAGCTAATGGGAGGGAGCCCAGGGCTCGAGGATCTTATAAGCTCAGGGCTCTCTCCCAGGACAGCATGCCAAACAAGCATATTACCAATCATCAGTTAAGTGTGAACTCTTGAAATTGACAGCATGTTTTACAGTGTACAAGTAAATAAAATAAAAGAAATTACATGTTAATAAATAAGAATACATTACAGTACTTACATGTCTGAAAATGTATCCTCTGCTGTGTAAATGTCACATCACTTTGCCTTGATCCTCCTCTGAAGTAAATTCAGGCTTATTCACATAATTGAGATCACATATATTGAGACTATTCCTTTTCTGTGAAGAATTTGAACACATTTTTTAGATCACTGGACTTTTCACTTTGAAACTGCAGAAAAACATGTTAAGCAATGTAATATAATTAGCTTTTACTTCATGTACTTATTCTGAAAAACATATCTGCTAGTTTATTTACAGCTTGTGATTCATTTCTTTTTTCATTTAATGCTTCCCAATTATATTACGGGACCTTGATCTCTACTTTGGCATCTTTTGCTATGAAATGTTAAAGAAAGTGACGTTTATTGACATTTTGAACAGTTTGAAGTTGCTGATTTATTTGATATATTGTGGAATTATTTCTATTAAAATTGTTTCTTACACTTAACTTTTAATAAAAGACTTAATGCCTAAGATTCAAATCACACTCGAGTCTTACTTTAATAGACTTCAGACTTGACACAACTTGACTAAAAGTTCCTGACAAATCCCAGAAGCATAATCCAACTTCACTAATATGATTTTTGAGTATGATATTTTATTTTAAACAAGGCATGAAGCTATTTGAGGACAAGATATTTTAAACTGATTTGTTAACTGATAAATGGTGATTATGTATCTCCATATGTATGGATTTTCCAACATAGTAAACATGCTCCTTTACTCACCTGGTACTGTATAACATTGCTTCTGTGATGCAGGACAACTGGGTGCCAGTACCATCATCTATTCATGTACTTATTCTGAAAGAAAATTTGCTCATTTATTTACAGTTTGTACTTCATGACTTTTTCCATTTCATGCTTTCCAATTACATTATGGGAACTTACTGCTTTGACATATTTTGATATAAAATGTTAAAGAAAGTGACTTTTATTGACATTTTTAACAGATTGAAACAATATGTTATCATTTTTTAAATTTATTTATTATGGAATTGTTTCTATTCAAATGGTTTACTACACTTAACTGTAATAAAAAGACTTATTGACTAAGATTAAATAACACTCGAGTCTCTCTTTAATAGACTTCAGACTTGACTAAATAGACACAACTTGACTAAAACTTCCTAATGGCACTAATCACTAATATTTTGAGTATGATGTTTCATTTTAAACAAGGCATGAAGCTATTTGAGGACAAGATTTTGTAAATGGTTTGTAAACTTATAAATGTTGTTTATGTGTCTCCATATGGATTTTCCAACATAGTAAATGTGCTCCTTTACTCACCTGCTACTGTATAACGTTGCTTTTGTGATCCAGGACAATTGGCTGCCAGCGCCATTAAAAAAATAGCTTATTTATTTACAGTTTGTGCTTCATGACTTTATCCATTTCATGCTTTCCAGTTACATTATGGGATCTTGATCTCTGCTTTGACATCTTTTGATATGAAATGCAAAGAAAGTAACTTTTATTGACATTTTGAACAGTTTGAAACAATATGTTATCAGATTGTTTTATTTATTATGGGTTTATTTCTATTTGAATAGTTTTTTACACTTGACTGTTAATAAAAGCCCCTCTGTTAAACTGTAAGGTTTAATTTTCAGCATTGAAAGTTGATGCAAAGATCAAGGTCGCACGAATGGCACATTTCATAGAGTAGAATTCAAATAAAACTCTTTAAAATACAATAAAACATGTTTTTTTATTTCAAAATCTCTTATTTAAAACTTACTTACACAGCAGGGTTACCAAGGTCATTTTCAATCAGAAGACGCAATTAATAAGCAGTCTTTGTTTTATCAGCAGCCCCGGAAATAACCTGTTTATGTTATCTCATAACAAAGCCAGGTTATTGCTTTTGTCCCCCCTCCATGATTAACCACCAACAAACAATAATTAATTAGATATTTAAGCCTGTTACAATGGTGGCGGCGATGAGCCTCCTGCATTTATTTTGAATTAGAGCCATTAAGCATCATTCATTGTGTTTGGTTTATTTTAATTAGCAGCCTTTTTGTGTGTGCGTGTGTGTGTTTGTGCGTATGCGAGAGCTGCAGAACTGCAGAAGGAAGAACAGAAACCACTGTTGTTATGTGCAGCTGGAGAATCGCCAGGCTTTTGTTTTGCGCCACCGTATTGCATTTACGATTGGCTGATGAAATAACAACTCAAATCTTGCATGTGTATTTTTTTTTTTTTTGCTCTTTTTTCATGCAAGCGAAACTAGCACATTCATCCATCACAGAAAGGCTTTGTGTTTCCATGGGTGATGACGGCGCTGAAGATAACGCGAGGTGAACAAAGACATTGGCGCTTCCCGATTGGCTCATTTAATCTCTGTCACTGTAATTGTTACAGGGTGACTGTAGACTGATTTATGTGCTAAATCAATGACCCAAACACGCCTTCAGCTGCTAAAATTCACTTCAGCTTCCAAATTTTCATAGGTGGGTTCATATATCTTTTATTTACACAAGACACTGCTGACAAAAATACAGTTTTTTTTTAATGCATCTGTCAATTTTGAGATTTGGAACTTTATAAAGTGTTTTTTTTTGTCTTTGTAAAGATTTTACAGTATGTAAAGATAAAGTAAAAATATCAATTAGTGGATTTTAATAACAATAGATACTTTTAAAGGTTGCATACATCTCATTTTTCAGCAGTACTAAAATACAACAAACTTATGTCTGTATTTATTTATCTAGATTTTTACAGAGGGATTTGTTCATACATTTGCCTGATTATATAAAACATGGATGGATGGATGGATGGATGGATATATTTATGGAGTGATAAAAAGAGATCTCCTCTGTTAGAATTGATTTTCGAACTTCCAGTATTCTTTTTTTATGCTGCAAATGTATGCAAATTATACCAAACTTAATACAATACTGCATAATTATCATATTTAAACATACAAATTAAATTAGGAATTGTTGTTTATTTTCTTTTGCATTTTGTTTTCTAAAATGCAATTTCTAAATCAATATATACACTCACTGGCCACTTTATAAGGTACACCTTACTAGTACTGGGTTGGACCCACTTTTGCCTTCAGAAATGCCTTAATCCTTCGTGGCATAGATTCAACAAGGTACCGGAAATATTACTCAGAGATTTTGATCCATATTGACATGATAGCATCACACAGTTGCTGCAGATTATGTTTTTCAATATTGTTTGTATGGGATTTGTCTCTTTAGGTGTTTATTTAATTGCTCTTGGTGGGAATAATAAAGTTGTTAAACTTAAACTTGGCTGCACATCCATGATGCAACTCTCCTGTTCCCCTGCTTCTCAAAGATGCTCTATTGGATTGAGATCTGGTGACTGTGGAGTCCATTTGAGTACAGTGAACTCATTGCCATGTTCAAGAAACCAGTCTGAGATGATTCGCGCTTTATGACATGGTGCGTTATCCTGCTGGAAGTAGCCATCAGAAGATACTGTGGTCATAAAGGGATGGACATGGTCAGCAACAATACTCAGGTTGGCTGTGGTGTTGACATGATGCTTAGTTGTTACTAATGGGCCTAAAGTGTGCCAAGAAAATATCCCTCACACAAATGCACCTCCACCGGTCTGAACCATTGAAGGCAGGATGAATCTGTTCTTTCATGCTGATGATGCCAAATTCTGACCCTACCATCCAAACGTTGTAGCAGAAATCGAGAATTGTCAGACCAGGCAATGCTTTTCCAATCTTCTATTGTCCAATTTTGGTGAGCCTGTGCGAATAGTAGCCTCAGTTTCCTGTTTTTAGCTGACAGAAGTGGCACCTGTTGCTGTTGCCCTTCTATAATCTCGAACCAGTCTGGCCATGCTCCTCTGACCTCTGGCATCAACAAGGCATTTGCACCCACAGAACTGCCACTCACTGGAATCCCTGTAAACCCTAGAGATGGTTGTGCATGAAAATCCCAGTAGAGCAGTAGTTTCTGAATTACTCAGACCAGCCTGTCTGGCACCAACAACCATGCCACGTTCAAAGTTACTTAAATCATCTTTCGTCTTGACCATGTTTACATGCCTAAATGCATTGAGTTTCTGCCATTTGATTGGCTGATTAGAAATTTGCGTTAACAAGCAGTTGAACAGCTGTACCTAATGAAGTGGCCGGTGAGTGTTTATACCTTATTCACCTGCATCTTGCCTTAAAAAAAGAAAACTTGCTTTTTTGGAGCTGCTTTATTTACTGTACTGTACTGTAGCATATAAAGTAGCTCATAAAAACCTGCTCTGAGTTGATTTTAGTGAACACTGTTTCAGTGAGCCAGACTCAAACACAACACAGGCAGTTAGTCTAACTTCCTATCATGTAGATGCCAAGTGCAATTAACAGACTGAAGACAGAGGCTGCCAACAACGGGCGAGAGAGAGGGTCACTTCATATGCATTGTTCCTCCTGGAAAACTGTACTCGAATCTGTGTGTGCACTTCATGCCAACTCAAAACAGACCATTGAAATCTGATCCAAAAACACACATAGATGTAAACGTTGCTGTTATGTTGTGAACGTGTTTGAAGTGTATGGTGTAAAGTGTGATTAGGAGAGAGAGGTGGTTGGTAAATTTGGTTAAAGTGATTTTGAGGGCCTACTCTTGACTTTTACATTTTTATATTACAGTTTTATTTTTTTATTATTGTCATTTATTTGTTTTATTTGATACTATTTTCCTGTAATGTGTAAAAGTGTAAACTGTCACTTAAAGGTTAGAGTGATATTTTTTAAGAAACATTTGCTTAATTAAAAAATATATATAAAATAAAATCAATATACACTTTAGTTTAAGAATTGGTTGTGTATTAGCATTAATAAATTACACACAGTGCATCCGGAAAGTATTCACAGCGCTTCACTTTTTCCAATTTTTTTTATGTTACAGCCTTATTCCAAAATGGATTAAATTAATTTATTTCTACACACAATACCCCATAATGACAATGTAAAAAAAAAAAATTGAAACTGTTGCAAATTTATTAAAAATAAAAACCTGAAAAATCATCATGTACATGAGTATTCACAGCCTTTGCTCAATACTTTGTTGAAGCACCTTTGGCAGCAATTACAGCCTCAAGTTGTTTTGAAAATGATGCCACAAGCTTGGCACACCTGTCCTTGGGAATGTTTGCCCATTCCTCTTTGCAGTACCTCTCAAGCTATACCAGGTTGGATGGGAAGCAACGGTGTACAGCCATTTTCAGATCTCTCCAGGGATGTTCAATAGGATTTAGATCTGGGCTCTGACTGGGCCACTCAAAATCATGCACCGTGTTGTTGTTAAACCACTCCATTGATATTTTGGTGATGTGCTTTGGGTCATTGTCCTGCTGGAAGATAAACCGTTGCCCCAGTCTGAGGTCAAGAGCACTCTAAAGCAGGTTTTCATTCAGAATGTTTCTGTAGATTGCTGCATTCATCTTTCCCTCTATCCTGACTAGTCTTCCAGTACCTGCTGCTGAAAAACATCCCCACAGCATGTTGCTGCCACCCCCATGCTTCACTGTAGGGATGGTATTAGCCTGGTGATGAGCGGTGCCTGGTTTTCTCCAAACGTAACGCCTGGCATTCACTCCAAAGAGTTCAATTTGAGTCTTTTCAGACCAGATAATTTATGGTCTGAGAGTTCTTCAGATGCCTTTTGGCAAATTCAAGGCAGGGAGTGGCTTCTGTCTGGCCACTCTAGAATACAGGCCTGATTGGTGGATTGCTGCACAGATGGTTGTCCTTCTGTAAGATTCTCCTCTCTCCACAGAAGAACGCTGGAGCTCAGACAGAGAGACCATTGATTATTGATCACCTCCCTTACTAAGGTCCTTCCCGATCACTCAAGGAAGAGATCAGCTCAAGGAAGAGTCCTGGTGGTTCCAAACATCTTCCATTCACGGATGATGGAGGCCACTGTGCTCAGTGGAACTTTCAGAGCAGAAAAAATTTTCTGTAACCTTCCCCAGCCATGTGCCTCGAGACAATCCTATCTCGGAGGTCTACTGACAATTCCTTTGTCTTCATGCTTGGTTTGTGCTTTGACATGCACTGTTAATCCTGGGACCTAATATAGACAGGTGTATGCCTTTTCAAATCATGTCCAATCAACTGAATTTACCACAGGTGAACTCTAATTAAGCTGCTGAAACATCTCAAGTATGATCAGTGGAAACAACATTTACCTGAGCTCAAATTAGAGCTTCATGGCAAAGGCTGTGTCATTATGGGGTATTGTGTGTAGAATTTTGAGGAAATAAATAAATGAATAAATGAATTTAATCTATTTTGGAATAAGGCTGTGACATAAAAAATGTGGAAAAAGTGAAGCGCTATGAACACTTTTCGGATGCACTGTGTTTTGCATGAACTTGTTCCCAATCCTACCCTTCAAAAACAGCTGTTTGTTCAAACAACTTAAAATTAGCTGAAACAACACAATTCTTTATTTTTTTTCTGAGACAACTTCATTGTTTTACATTCAATCCACTTAAAGTTGTAAAAACTAATAAGTTGGCTTAAAGTAATTCCTTCATGTCGTCCCAACACAAATCAATTGTGTGGAACCCAGCATTTCCCATAGTGCAATACCTAAACCTGACGACTAAATAACTGTTAAACATTTATTGAGGAAAAAAACATAGTTTCTGTATTGTTATTAGTGAGAATGGATCATATCATCCAAAATCATCCTCTGGAAACTTTTGAAGAGAAATGCGTGTAGTATAGTGTCTACACAGCCAAATTAGAGTGGTATAAACACATCAAGTTCTTTTCATAAAAAATATTCTAATGTTAAATCGGGGTCCAAATCACAGTGATTTTGAGGCCAACCGCACCTGATGTAGTCGTGTAGGTTTTCCCCACTCTCCGAATTGATTGGCATTTTATTTATTATGTCCACAATACAGGATTTGCAAAGAGACTATGATTAAAAGATCTGTTCCAACTATCTGTGATTAGCTGCACCTGAAAAAAAAATTTCAAACGTTTTTAAAGTTTGTTGCTTGTTTGTATAACAAAGATAAGACAGTAAAATCATGATGTAATTTATAAACGCTGCTGCATAGTGACAGTACAACTATAAACGAGGATGCTTCAATCACAAAGGTGGTTTGTGGACTTTAAATCATCTTCATTTCTACAGTAGCATATATTTATGTGTATCCTGTAGACATGAAAAAACAGTGCAAAGTAAAAGGTGTGTGTGTGTGTGTGTGTGTGTGTGTGCACCGTGAAACGCCATTTGTTTGAGGCTCATTCATCGTTGCAGACAGGCTGAATAAACTCCACAAAAGCTTCATCAAATAACCAACCAAAAACTTCCTAGCTCAGTCTTACTTTGGTGTTTTTGGTTGCTGGTTTTCATGTGCTGTGTTTAGCTGAAGCCTTGTATGGTGCAGGAGAAGCAGACATGTTGGTACAGTGGGCGGAGATATCCAGCTCATTTGCATTAAAATACACAGAATCAAACAGCAAATTTTCTCTGACCTGGGTATAATAAATTATCTGATGAACTGAAACTTAACACATTCTGGACACCAAAGACTTATTTCACATCTTGTAAGGGACAAAATTGTGAATCTTTTAAAATAAAGTGTGAACAAGTTTTCTATTTAATTTTCTTTTTAAATATATAATATAGTCTTTAACATTATTATAGATTATAATCAATATCCTTGTGGGGAGTGGCGACATATTGTGCCATTGCATTTTCAGTTCCTGTTTATGGATTTCCTGATCCAATCTCCCTCTCTTTCTCTCCAACTTCATTTATTTACTTATCCAATCCTCCCACTCTTTCTCTCCAACTACACTTTATGTCTACATACTGTCTGATCGGGCCAAAGAACAACAACAACAAAAAAATATTCCTGTTATCGGCACATAATAAAATCATAAATCACACCAGTACACCGATTGGGTAATTTGTTGCTTGTTAAGCATTTCCAATCGATTGATCAATTAATCAATCAATCAATCAATCAATTAATCAAATACATCTCAATCAGTTCATTTTGTTAAATGAATTAATTCGTAATAGCTTTAAAAAATTACAGCCAAAATACACATTTATATATATATTTATTTATTTATTTACTAATTGCTCTGCTGCAGTTATTTATATGTTTGCTTGATTAGTCAGCAGATTCACAGTGAACACTGCAGGTGGGGCGGTGTGGGCATGCAGGTGCACCATCATTTCCATCTAAACTGAATCCTTGCTAAAAACACAACCACACACTTGATTTTAAAGTAATTTCTAGTTTAATATTTAATATCAACTGTACTACTTGAGTGGGTGAGTTGTGTGGCACTTGCACTTTTAGGTAGCACACTTTAACATACATCACAACATACTTACACAATTATTCAAAGTCTTGTTTTTTTTCATGCATCACTCTGCAGTCTTCATAAACAAGCTAATTATATAACTTAAACTCAAAATAATCTTCCATGTTAATTTATTTGACAAGTAATTTAGTATTGTAGTAAAATAACACATTTTTAACATTCAAGTACATCAAGGCCCATTTTTTTTACACTATGTAAACTTTAAAAGATACAGTTTAAATAATGTTTTCAAAGTGATCTTTAACAAAACAAGGAATTCTTTACAGTTCTTCCTATAAAAAAAAAAATAATTCTTCTGGAGTCATAATAAGTCTTATTTTGTATAGCTTGTCTTGAATAAAAGCAGTTTTTGATTTTTTTAAAAAGCAAAAAAAAATTTACTGTAAATTTTTTGATTGTCTACAGAACAAACCAGTTATACAATTACTTGACTAATTATTCTAACTTTCCTAGTTAACCTAGTTAAGTCTTTAAATTACGTTAATCTGAATACAACTATTTTGCAAATTAACTAGTTTAAATATTATGCACTGTCACCATGGGAAAGACAAAAAAATGTGGTTGTTATTAGAAATTTGTTAAACTATTATGTTTAAATTAGTGGTGGGCCGTTATCGGCGTTAACGTGCTGCGTTGATTCGAGACTCTATCGGGCGATTAAGAAAAGTAAATATCGCCGTTAATCTATTCTCAAAGTTGGGTTAGGAGCCGAATTGCACTGTAAACCTTCTAACTTGTGTGTATTCCTACTGTGAAATTACCACATCAACATGACGTGCTGACATGGATGCAGTTCACTAGAGTGAATCTGATTATTGTTAGCTCCACATCTAACTATCAGGCACCTGTAGAGTTTGTGTCGAGTAAAACATATACAAGTAAAATGGACCGGGTGCTTTGGATTTCCAAAGAAAAACATTTCACAGTGTGTGTGTGTGTGTGTGCGCGGTCGGTCAGTCGGTCCTTTACTGACAGCCGCGTGTGTGGATCCTGTCGGAATATATGGCACCGTCACTGACAAAAGTCAAGGGAAAGCAGAGGAAGCGAGTGTGCGCGACACCGAGAGCGTGTTAGACAGGCCTCAGTAATATTTACGTCCGCCACCGATGGCTGATCTCGCTTCACCGTGGCGTTTTGGTTGTGACGAAAAAAAATGCGTCCAAATTTAAGGGGGCCCAAGCTTGATGACACGGGAGCACTGGCCCCCCCCATGCCACCCCTCCACCCCTACCTTAGAACCACCACTGCTCAATATGAAATGCAGATTTTTGACATGGATAAAGATAATACATCACATAACTTAAAGATTGCAATGAGAAACCAATGAGATTTGAATTAAAGTGGTGCTCACACAACACCAAACGTGTTTTTGTGTGTTTTATGCTTCATGGGCATGTGTTCAGTGTAATAATATACACTCAAAAAAGTTTGTTTGTTCCGACTTTTTTAAAATAATCAACACAAAACAACACAATTCTTGTTTTGATTTTGTAACGTGAAGTAGACGCTGACAAGGGAGTGCAGATCCAAATGCAGGTTTATTAAATGGAATGGTCAGGCAAGCAACAGTAAACACAGGAGCAAACAGATGTACACAGGCAAATCCAGATTTGAAGTCAAAATAATAGGCGAGTGGTCGGAAGGCAGGCAGCAGACAAGGTAAAACAAACCAAAACAAAAAACATGGAAGGCAAGGGAAGGAAAACGCGTCGTAATGTTCAATAACAGTTCAACAAGACTCAGCCATTTCTCTGTGTTTGTGTAAAGTATAAATAGTCCAGTAATCAGTCCATGAGCAGCTTCAGCTGTGTGAGTCTAATCAATGGAGACTTGGAACAGGTGTGTATGTGTGTTGCATGACTGGAACTTGTAGTCCATATACCAGCAGATTTGTAGTTCTGTGTGATCTGTGAGTTTACCAGCGATCTGTAAGGATTAGATCGCTGGAGATTGTGAAAGTTGTTTTTTTTTTTTGAATAACTTAATCGTTTTATGTTCAATCCACTTTGTAAAAACTAATAAGTTAACCTAATTTCTTTATGTTGTCCCAAAACAAACCGATTGTGTGGAACCCAGCATTTTTTACAGTGTACAAAAAATATTGGCATTTTTTTTGTTGCTTCAACTCATTTTAATCAGTTTATCAGGTTCATCTTTTTCATTTTAGATGACAAGAAAAGTTCATTTGATTCAATTAAAAAATAAAGGCAGCTATATTTTAACAGCATGTGTCCAATACCTTTTATTTAGAAATTTTAGAACAAACATCCCAAATAAAGTGCATTTTTCCATGCAACATGACTGAGAGCTCATTAAGTCTGAGTTTTGGAAAAAAGAAATAAAGAAGAAAAAACAGCAACTTCAGAGCAATGAAGTTTCCTCTGGGAAATGTTACATGTCTGTGACAGACTGTGATTTGTATCCTAAAATTACCCATGATCACCCCCCTCCCTCATCCTTTCTTTAATTCCGGCAGCATGTTGAAGCTTGCTCAATATTTTTTTTCCTGTGTACACTTTTTTTTTTCTTTTCTGAACTCTTCTGAAAAGTGTCTCTCGGCTCAGTTGTTGACATGCATCTTCAGTCGAGGAGACAGCAGGGAAATTATGCAAACTCAGCGAGCTCCTGCAACATTCTCACATCTCGCTAAGCAGATTATTCAAATGACCCCACAGGTGCTCACTATTGATGTTCCTCCGTAAGACACCTGCAATAGCGCCTCCCGACAGGAAGCACAAGGTCAGAGCTTATTCAGAATTAACCTCTAAGATCTTGTTCAATCCTCCGTAATGCCAAAGAATCACAGTAAATGAGTTGTTTGTCCATTCAATCAGAGCAGAAATGGTGGTCACTCGGCAGGATGCCAGTGTTGGATTTGATGTTTTTTTTAGGTGAGCTTGTGAGGTTGTCACAAATCATTATATGTTGAGTTAAAAAAAAAAAAAAAATATATATATATATATATATATATATATATATATATATATATATTAATGTTTCTATATTAAGCATTACATTAAAATTTGGCTATGAACAATACTGTGAAATCTTACTCTTCATAAGATTTCACTGTATTGCTTATAGTTGAAATCTAGTTATTTATTTGTTTATTTATGTGTTTATTATTATTATTATTATTATTATTATTATTATTATTATTTGCTTATATATTATTAACACTGTATGTTTTAAAATGGGCGATGCTAGTGCTGTTGTCTTACAGCAAGAAGGTCGCTGGTTCGAGTCTCGGCTTGGTCAGTAGGCATTTCTGTGTGGAGTTTGCATGTTCTCCCAGTGTTCGCATGGGTTTCCTCCGGGTGCTCCGGTTTCCCCCACAAGTCCAAGGACGTGGTACACGTGAATTGGGTTAGCTAAAATTGTCTGTAGTGTATGTGTGAATGAGTGTGTGTGGATGTTTCCCAGAGATGGGGTGTGGCTGGAAAAACATTTGCTGCGTAAAACATATGCTGGATAAGTTGGTGGTTCATTCCGCTGTGGCGACCCCAGATTATTAAAGAGACTAAGCCAAAAAGAAAATGAATGAATGAATGTTTTTAAGCATATAATATTTATGTGAAAATGTCAGTATAATATAATATAATATAATATAATATAATATAATATAATGTAATATAATATAATGTATGAGTGTGTGTGAGAATGAGTGTGTATGGGTGTTTCCCAGTGGTGTAAAGTAACAAATTTGAAATACTCAAACTACTGTAATTGTTTAGTTTTTTTTTTTTTGGAATTGTAATTTAACAAGTAGTTTTAAAAAAGTGTAGTTTTACTTTCCCTTAAGTACAATTTTAGTGCAGTATTGGTACTTTTACTCCATTACTTTCCTTCAACCTGCAGTCACTACTTTATTTTTTTCTTGTCTATGGGGATTAGAAAATGTCCAACCTAAAATCAACCAAATATTAACGTCTAATGATGTTACAGCTTGAGGTTGTGTGCACGTTACCACTATGACGTCTATCAGATTTTGGATTTTAGTTGCCATATCTGATGAATAAATGTCAGTGTTTAATATGATGTTGGTTTAAGATGTTGGCTCAACGTTGGATTTTGGTCACTTTCTAACACAACCGAAAAATCTACCAAGTATTAACATTGGACTTCAAAATAACATTGTCCTTAGACGCTGGCTAGACATTGAATTTTGGTCACCTGACATCACAACCTAAATGTAACCTAATATTAACGTCTTATGGCATTGTGTGCCTGCTGCGCAATAACTAAATGCACTACAGAATGTTACATTTACACACATCCACAAATTACATATAAATGCATCAATTTTTTACAGTGTAATACTCACTACTCTTGAGTACTTTTAAAAGGTCTACTTTTTAATCATACTTTGAGTAATATTTTCAACAGATACTTTTACTAGCACTACATTTTTAGGCAAGTGATTGTACTTTTACCTAAGTATGATTTTTCAGTACTCTTTCCACCACTGGTGTTTACCAATGCTGGGCTGTGGCTGGAAGGGCATCTGCTGCATAAAAACACTTGCTGGAATAGTTGGGGGTTCATTCCGCTGTGGCAATCTCTGAAATAGACACTAAGCTAAAGGAAAATTTATAATATAATATAATATAATATAATATAATATAATATAATATAATATAATATAATATAATATAATATAATATAATATAATATAATATAATATAATATAATATATTATTCATTCATTTTCTTTTTGGCTTAGTCCCTCTTTTAATCTGGGGTTGCCACAGCGGAATGATCCGCCAACTTATTCAGCATACAGTATGTTTTACACAGCGGATGCCCTTCCAGCTGCAACCCATCACTGGGAAACATCCATACACACTCATTCACACACTTACACCCGGAGAAAACCCATGCAAACACGGGGAAAACATGCAAACTCCACACAGAAATACCAACTGACCCAGCTGAGGCTCGAAACAGCGACCTTCTTGCTGTGAGGCGATCGTGCTACTCACTGTGCCACTGTGCTGCCCCCAATATAATATAATATAATATAATATAATATAATATAATATAATATAATATAATATAATATAATATAATATAATATAATATAATTCAATATAATACAATACAATTCAATTCAATTCAATTCAATATAATATAATTTGTAAAAAGTCTGTATATATAAGTCTTTGTAAAAGTCCTTATATCATAAAGACGTAAAACCCCAAAAACCTTGCAGTCCATCTGACTTTTATATTTTCATCAGGCTTCTATATATTTAGGTTCAGTAGTTAAAATTAGCGGCAGGAAAAAAAGATCAAAATCTGTCCATCTGTCTATCTCTCCCTTGTTTTGACCTTTTTTTTAACTTAAGTTATTTTGAAACAACCTTTTTACAGTATACTCCAGCTCAGCAGCATTCCACCTCATCTGTCAATACGAAAGGCCACGATGCTTCAGACATTCTGACTGAATAAATCAGCCTGTATTATTATTTGTGAATAAATCTACGTTCAGATCTCCGTTCATTCATGCGCTGTCCTCTGTGAACTCTATCAAACAAACAACCACTCGCAGACTCCACTCACATACAAAACCCCTCCCACAAAAACACTTCTGTTTGCTAGACAAACACACACACACACATAGACCCCCTCCTAAACAGACTCTAAAGCACTTCACTCAACACACACACACACGCACACACACCTTTCCCACCTTCCCCTGCTGTTAGCGAGGCACATGCCAAAGCAGAGCGGTGGAGTAAGACACACTGCTCAGACTGGAGTGTGACACTCGGAATAAATTAGCACACTGGCTGCTGGAGCGAGAAGGGAAGGTGGGCACGATAAAGGAGCCAATCAGGCACTGAAGCCCCCCCTTTACAGGACGTGGGGCGACTGGTGTTGCCGGAGTGAGGAGAAATTTTGGCTAGCAACGTTTCAGCCAATCGAATTCTACAAACACCGGCAAAGGGGAAAACAACTTTACACCATGCGTGTGTGTGTGTGTGTGTGTGTCAAGAAAATGAAAAATGTGCTCTAAAAAAAGCTTCCTGTTGCCAGGTTTTTGGGTGTGTTTTGCGCGCGCAGACTAGGACGAGACAGGCGCTGTCTGAATCCCCTCTTTTGTTTGGTTTGCGCCACCAGATACCTGTAGGATGTTTTTTAAAACGTGGGTTTAAGCATGACAGATTATCTGTAGGTTGCACCCCTTCCCACTTACTATTCCTCAATTGACATTTGTTGGTGCGAAGGCATGTTTTCTCCCATTGTCCTGTCCCGAGTAAAAGAGAGATAGAGAGCATGGGCGAGAGACCCAGAGAAAGACTTGGCTTTGACTGACAGTCGTAACCTTTTCAGTATGCGGAGTTGAGGAGGTGAGCAGACAGGCTCTTGTCATCTTCCCATACAAGTGTGGGAGGTCGTCCTGTTTCCTGTCCGTGTCGTGGATAAGCTGTGTGTGTGTGTGTGGATAATTTCATACTCCGCATCTGCCTCAAACCCCCCTCAATCAAACCCCCATTCTTTTTCTTCTTCTTCTTCTCCCTTAAGTGATGTTGTATCTCGTTTTTTTTTGTCCTCCTTACATCTCTAAGCAATTAGCACATTATGCTGAAGGATTGCAACCAGCACTTTAAAAAGGCGTAATTATCTTTATTGAGCATGCTCCCTATTTTTTTTTTCTCTCTTTTTTTGGCACAGCTCTTCCCTGTTGTTACCACGGCCACCGTTGCCGCTGTTGCCATGGTGTGGGGTTGCTCTGTTAGAAGGCTGCGTTTGATTGGTAGAGAGCGCGGGGCCCATTAAGCAAATGATAGTGGCCCGCTGGAAGATACTGTACACTGACAACAATGAATTTGCCTTTCATTTTATGTTATCGCATTTTGGCTCATTTGATTATTGTAACTGTTTTTCATTCAGTATTGTAAGGTTTTTCTTCTTTTGATGTGTGTTGTTGTGTGCATTCTTATGTTAATGAATGAAAAAAGATTAGATTTTTGCTTAGATACATCCTGCTTGCGTGTTTTGTTTTTGCTTTTTTCACACAAATAAGCACAGTATAGTGTGTGAGCTGTTAAAACTAATACTAACATTTAATACTTCATTTTCTGTGTTTTTTAGATACATTTGTACAGTGAATGAAAATAAGTGTGTGTTCTGTTTCATTTACGCTTGTTTGTATGTTTGTTTTATATTTTCAGAAGGAAAAAAGATCTTTATTAAACAAAGATGCGTTAAATTGATTAAAGTGGCAGTAAAGAGATTTATAATGTTAGAAAAGATTAGTTTCAAATAAATGCTGATCTTATAAATGTTATATTAATCATAAAACCTTGGACAAAACTGCACATAGCAAAACATTCATTGTAGAAATAAATACAAAAATACTGTTTAACATATTCTGTAAGCATATTAGTTTGGTTTCTAAAGGATCATTTGATTCAGAATTCCTTTTAGCCATCATAGAAATAAATATATTTTTAAACAAACAAAATAACTATAACAAACAATCACACATTTTAATAGAAAACATTTATTCACATGTCATTTTAATTTGTAATAATATTTCTC
The DNA here is from genome assembly GCF_903798145.1 of Danio aesculapii. Classification (NCBI taxonomy): domain Eukaryota; kingdom Metazoa; phylum Chordata; class Actinopteri; order Cypriniformes; family Danionidae; genus Danio; species Danio aesculapii. The sequence goes on along the minus strand of NC_079453.1, from coordinate 30,147,282 downwards.
AACCTTATAGTTTTTTTTTATTATTATTATTATTATTTTAGTCAGTCCATATACCCCAGACCTTGAGTCAGTTTAATCTGGTCTTGCTACAGTTTTTTTTTCCAACTGCTTACACACAAAATCTTTTCATGACACATACTTTCTTAAACCTCTCACTCAAAATCAAAAACTACACCTCAAATCTCCAAAACCAGAAGCTGTTTCTCAGCCTCGACTCAGTTTTCAATTATATAAAACACTTTTTTTTCAAAACTACATGCAATTCTCTACCTAAAACACAAAAATCTAACAGGATTTCCTTGCTTTCCTTTTCCAAACACAACCAAACAAAATGCTACACTTATTTCGCAGGTCACACACACACACACACACACACACACACTCCTCACATGTAGAAACACTAATTTATTTACTGATCACTAACCAATCAATGCTTTACTGTAGTACATACCTATAAATAGGTCAAAGGTAATGTGACACCAGGCTGTTCTGGGCCAATTCTTTTTTGACTGTATTCTGGAGAATATACATTTGCTTTACTTATCTTTTACTTACATTTTATGGTTTTGTTGTTTGCTGCTGTATACAACTAATGTTTGGCCTAATGAATATTTTCTATTTCTATATGCCATTGGTGTTTACAGGTGTACCTGTTACTCCTCTCAGCAGATTACTGTGACTGTAGAACATTTTATTGAACTGTAGATAGTAGCCTATGAAAGAGCAAAGAGCTTTAGATTTAGAACAACAATGTTTACATGCTTTATCCAAAAGTGTTATATTATGAAAGACGTGATTGCCATTAGATGCAAATGCTTTATTCTGACATGTGTTTCTGGCATTTTGCATTTTGTGTGTGCAGTTGAGAATTGTGTGTAGAGTTTTGAAAAAGGGTGACACTGTTTTGAAAATGTGTGTAAGCAGTCAAAAGAAAGAAAGAAAGAAAGAAAGAAATAAAGAAAGGAAATTAAAAGATTACAAAGTAATTTACATGTGTAACTGAATGTTTATGCAACCTTCAATATAGTCCAGTCAATACACCCCAGACCTTTGAGTCAGTGTAATCTGATCTTGCTATAATAAATAAATAAATAAATAAATAGGAAAGAAAGAAAGAAAGAAATGAACGAACAAACAAAAGAAATTAAAAGAATACAAAATAATTTACATATGTAACTGAATGTTTATGCAACCTTCAATATACTCCAGTCAACATACCCCAGACCTTTGAGTCAGTGTAATCTGATCTTGCTATAATAAATAAATAAATAAATAGGATAGAAAGAAAGAAACGAACGAACAAACAAACAAAAGAAATTAAAAGAATACAAAGTAATTTACATGTGTAACTGAATGTTTATGCAACCTTCAATATACTCCAGTCAACATACCCCAGACTTTTGAGTCAGTTTAATCTGGTCTTGCTATAATAAATAAATAGAAAAGAAAGAAAGAAATGCAAAAAAGAATAGAAAGTAATTTACATGTGTAACTGAATGTTTATGAAACCTTGGACGTTAAAAGAGGGGATTTCAATAGTGATGTGCATCTATTGTCCCTGGGCTTGTTAAAGCTCATAGAGTACACTACTTGTAGAACACTCCACAATAGCCTGATGGGTTTTTTTGTCAATGGAAATCAAGTGGATGACGCAAGTGTAAACAGCATCTGAAACATAAACTTTTTAAAAACAGGAAACAAAGGACATACTTTGAGAAAGTACACCAAAACGTTGTAGAAAAACTTGCTTGCTTGTTAAATAAACCACTTAATGTGGCTTTTTTCATTCAATACTATACTAAGTGCTCATGTGTAAAGCTTAATGAATTAGCTTAATTATTGTAGAGCTTGGCAAAAAGGCGTAAGAGTCTTGAACAAAATCGGAAAACAAATGGTTGTGAAAAAAGCATTTGAATATACTCACTGGCCACTTTATTAGGTACATGTCCAACTGCTCATTAATGCAAATTTCTAATCATCCAATTACACGGCAACAACTCAATGCATTTAGGCATGGTCATAACAATCTACTGCAGCTCGAACTGAGCATCGGAATGGGGAAGAAAGGTGATTTAAGTGACTTTGAACATGGCATGGTTGTTGTTGCCAGACGGGCTGGTCTAAGTATTTCAAAAACTGCCGATCTACTGGGATTTTCACGCACAGCCATCTCTAGGGTTTACAGAGGATGGTCAGAAAAAGAGAAAACATCCAGTGAGCGTCAGTTCTGTGGACGCAAATGCTTTGTTGATGCTAGAGGTCAGAGGAGAATGGCCAGACTGATTTTCTTGGCACTTTTTGGGCCCATTAATACCAATTGATCATCATGTCAAAGTCACAGCCTACCTGAGTATTGTTATGACCATGTCTATCCCTTTATGACCACAGTGTACCCATCTTCAGATGGCTACTTCCAGTAGGATAACGCGCCATGTCATAAAGCGTGAATCATCTCAGACTGGTTTCTTGAACATGACAATGAGTTCAGTGTACTCAAATGGCCTCCACAGTCACCAGATCTCAATCCAATACCTTTGGGATGTGGTTGAACAGGAGATTCGCATCATGGATGTGCAGCTGACAAATCTGCAGCAACTGCGTGATGCTATCATGTCAATATAGACCAATATCTTTGAGGAATATTTCCAGTATCCCACTGAATCTATGCCCTGAGGATTAAGGCAGTTCTGAAGGCAAAAGAGGGTCCAATATGGCACTAGTAAGGTTTGCCTAATTAAGTGGCCGGTGAGTGTGCAGTATATTAATACCAGGTGGAAATAATAATGCATCCTGGCTGAACAATTCTGATTGATTGGCTGAAAAATTCATATTAATAATCTGCAGAAACAGAGTTGTAGGATTTTTAATGGTCAGCACAAGTATTGGCACACAGCAAATGATTACATGACCCTAAACAGCACTTGATCTGCACGCTGCATTTCAACACTACAGTTAAACAAAAGGTCACTTCATTAAAGTCTCTCTATCAGGTTTTCTCACTAAAATTCTGTTTTTCTGTGGTTAGAGGTCCTGATTCCTTGACTTTAACCTTTTAGAGCAAAAAAAAAAGTCCAGCAGATTGTTCCCACTTTGTGTGGCAGCATTATGCTTTGAACGCTCCGTGAGCCATTTGTGAAATGAAGCTATTTTACAAGGCTTTCACAGCAATCTTAAAGTACATTTTTGAGAAGCTCATAGGCTAACAACAGTCATTTTGGACCAACTATAGTGAAACTCAGAGAGAATTCTTAATGCTGTTTTTTTTTTTAGCCTCAAATGTCTTCGGATAAAATGTGGTGTGTGCTTTCAGTATTGAGTGAGCATTCAAAAGTTATTTTCAAAGCTATTTCTTTCTTTATTTTATTAAGCCAGTATAAATGTAAATTCGCCGTGGCTTGTCAATAAGAAGCCAGAGATTTAATCTGTCTGGTTTTCAGCTTTTCAATGCTTGATCATTTCAAGGTCCAGACCATTAAAAAAAATCTGTTTAGCTGTAATGTTATTAAAACTATTGAGAAAAAGTCATTTTTTTCTCAGGATGTTTTAAGACATTCTGTACTTTTCATTATAAAAGGCTGAATGCAATGATGTCTGAATTACATTATGCTATTGAATTTCAGAGTAGATGTCTGATCTTTGGATTCAAGGTGTTATTAAGGTTTTAAGAGACAATTTGTGGTTACTCTTCTGAGTTTTCTACCCAAATTGACCCTGAGTTCATGCCAAATGCACTTATTTTGGTCAAATAAGTTTTATTGAAGACAAAGTTTCAAAATATTTTTTGTAGTTGTTACAAATTAAGTCCACTTATTACATATGCAGTGTAGTTTAATTTCCACTGCTGATAGTCCAAACACTGAAGAGCAAATCCATCGATGCACAGCTCCACAAGTCCCAAACCAAACAAGCCAGTGGCGACAGTGGCGAGGAACAAAACTTCACCAATTAACGAAAAATGAAGGGAAAAAAAAAACCTTGAGAGAAACCAGGCACAGTTGGGCACGACCATTTCTTATCTGGCCAAACTTTGTTAGCCAACTATGGTCGCAAGTTGTGTCGTTACAAACGAAATAGTTTGTTGATTTGGTGTTTCCCAAATACGTCGTTCCAACGAACATCCGCAAACTGCGTCGCAAACTTCTATGCTTGCAACTACACCTATGGAGCTGTAGTTAGAAACATAGTTCCTGGCTGTGTTCTATTCCCAGTTACCCCCCCCCCCCCCCCCCCCATACCTTATTCTAACATTTACACTTGGAATTATTATTATTATTATTATTTTTAAAAGCATTAAAGTCATCACTCTTAGGTGTAATTTGCTTTCAAAGTATATTTGCAGTTCAGTTCTAGCGATCTTCATGTTTACAATTGCATTCCCTTCACAGTGCACTTTGAAAACATTGATGCCATTTGGAACACAGTTGTGACTCATGGCGAAAGCTGTAGGTGACCTATTATTTCAAAGCGGAATTTATGTTATGTCTTTAAAGCTAGTGAAAACAAAAAACATAGCATACGTTAATCTGTAATGTATATGACATGGGCCTGTTGGTTAGCAAATTTCTGCATTGATTTACATGTGTCAAATTGTAAAAACAGACTTTTCCTAAAATAAAAAATAAAGAATATCCTACTTAATAATATTTACAGTCATATTTACAACAGAGTACAAAAGAGATACTTTTCCTCTACTTGTACTACATTTTTAGACAAGTAATGGTATTTTTACTAAAGGATAATTTTTCAGCACTCCTTCCACCACTGAATAATATTATTAAAAAAAATATATAAACATTTCCTAGCCATGGTTTGACGTTGATCATCAGGTTTAGGTTCAGGTTATTGTTTCTTGTTTGATGCTTGTCTCAGATGAACAAATTGTGATCACTTCTCATCCTCTGTTGCTTTACATGAGAAAACCTTGTTGGCATGAAATGCATTGACAATTTTATCATTAAGCTTAAATGACACATTGGGTAATATTTTGGGTGTGAGTTTTTCTAAAATAAGCAGTCAAAACTTTTGTACTTTCGTTGCACTATGAACATACATAAGTAAGCCAGTTCCTAGCAATAAACCTAACCATTTGTCAATATAAAACACAGGATATAGCATGCAGACCCAAATAAATTTGCAATTTATTCAAAAGATATGAATATTAGTTATGTCTGGCCATCTCCATTCGCCATACAGCTCAGATGTTTCCTGTCACAAATTCAAATATGCTGTCGGAAAAAGTGTCTACGTCAGATTTGGCTGTCAAATGCTATTGGCTCCCTCTGTCTCATGACCGATCATGTCAAATGTTATTGTCTCCCTGTGTCTCAAAAATGATTGCATCATGCTAATGAGCTAGAGCATCTTCGTGTGTGCGATATGTGCTACATATCATTGAATCTGATGATATCAGCAAACACCAGCCATACATTTTCCACAGATTAAAACCTCATAATTAACTCTGTTCCTCACATAATGACACTGTATGGCTTCAGAGGAATACAGGCTTCAAAATACATATGACTACACTTTTATTGGCCTGCAGCTTATTTATGTTGTTCAGAAGTGGGTAGGTGTGAGGTTAGGTGTAAAAATAATTCTGAAAGTGCGCATGTTTATAAAATGATACAGATTTTGCAAATACATTTGAACCGCTTAATGAGAAGCATAATGCGAATGAACAAAAGCATTGGAAGATGATTTTAAAGCAAAAGAGCTGTGATCAAGCATCACTATGTGACAAGTCGGGAGGGAGATAATAGGAGGTTTAATAGGTTGTTGATGAACATGTTTAACTAATCAAAGACTAACTTGAGCCTAGCTTAATTACATACAAAGTCAATGCAAACGAATGGAAAAAAGGTGAATTTCCGATGCAAATGATACTGAATGCATGACAGAATGTCTCAAGATGAAAAAACATCCTGTGGGTACTCTAGAGCCAGTGACACAATCCACATGTTCTCTGTGTTTGGTGTGTACCCAAAATTATGCATGTGTTGGTATCTATTGTCCACTAAAATTTGTCACATTGAGAAGAATGCAGTGAAAATTAAATTTTCACTCGACACTGCCAAACCTAAACAACACAACATGAGGTAAAGCCCCATTCCTGAACAAAAATGCTTTATAAAAACATAAATAAATTGTATTTTTGCATACAGTTGACAACAAATAGATTAAAACCATAGGAATCACTCAAAAAGGGGGATTTCCTTGAAATTTGTAAAAATGTTCAACAAAAGCACACTTTCAACACACTTTCAATTTCATAAGCCAGCTAAAAATGCTGACCATCAAACTATATCAGACATTATTTTACAGAGCACGTTTTTATCAGTTAACGCAACACCTTCCAAATGTAATTTTGGGTTTACAAGCCCTGCTGCTATTCAGTGTTGTGGATTTTATTTATTTATTTATTTTTTCAATTACAACATGTTGACCAGGATTGCAGGATTTAAATTAGATGAAATGCTCAAGACTACTAAAAACATAAACTGACGTGATGTCCATTGTAATAGACAGAGTCTGAAGGGGATTATGTACTTAATATACTATGGTACATTTTAGTTTACATCGATTGCCTCAAATCATATTTGAATATATACACTTTAACCATTTATTCAAAAGCAAAGTTACATATAAATATGTATCAAAGTACAACATAAGAAGGTTACAAAAAATATTATTCAACTATTATCACTACTATCAACTATTACATATAATATATATTTAAACTGTGATACATTTGACAGAAAAGACAGATAATATGACTTTAAGTGTTTGAAAATGTCTTTACTAAAAATAATTTATTCATTAGCCCTTGAATAAAGCTGCATGATTACTTTTGCTTGATTGCAGTTTTACAGCCGGTCATTCAAGGATGCAGATCACACATTGTAATCATTACTGTGATCATACTGTAATCATGAATTAAAAACATTTTAACATATTCAGTTCATTGTATGCTTCATTTCTGTTGTTTACCACTTGCTTGTGGCGACACAAATTGTGTGGGAGTGTGTCATTGTAGTGCATTGTTAATCAGGCCAGTTTCTCTTGTCTTCATTTGGCTTTTAATTAACAGCGCTCCCTGATATAAACAAATAGTTTTCAGTCAGTTAACCAGTGTGCATCTTTATTGTTGCACAGCTCCTACTTGTCACAGGAAATCAGCTCAGTGTTACGTCTCTTTCTAAATAGTCTTTTAGCCAATTTAAGATGCTTCCCCCACACCTGACAGCCAATTATCCATAATTATACAACAGTATTTAGCAAAGCTGTTTTTTAGAGACAGACACGTCCTTCCGAAAGACATCATGTCGAGATCTGACCACACTACGAGTCTCTCTGCAGTAGTCAATATCATGTTAAACAAAGATAAGGACGTCTATCTGCTGGAGTCCATTGAGAATGAACAGCGTATCAAGTTATCGCAACCTGCAGAGATTCAGGTCAAAGTTTTTATTTCATGGTGAGATTTCTTCATTATGTGATCATGAAAATTTCAAACCAGTGGTGATTTTTGTAGAACATGCTCCTCGTCGCTGCTTGACCTCCACCCTGCAGTTTTCACCTCACCGATGTGCCTTTCTCCAACAGATATCATCTCACGCGGCTCAGGAGTTCATCATTTCAAGAACAAAGTATACAGCGTTGGTCAGTCAGAACCTTGACACAATCTGCTGGCTGACTTCACTTCACTCCACTCCACATCTGACCTCACTTGAGACATACCAGATGAAGACGACTGGCTGCTCTCCCTCTTCCCTTTTATGTCAAAAGCTTTCGAGTCCGGTATGTGAAACTTTCTTTCTGAGAACAATCTACTTGACCTCTATTAATCAGACTGAAACCTGGCCACTCCATCTGAAGTGCTTACTTTAGCCAGATTGGCCTTACTTAGGTTCACGGTGGTTTTCTATTTGCTGTTGGAAAGTTATTGAGTTTCCAAATTGTGGTAGTAGTTTTTGGATATGGACTGTTACTTAATTAAAACTTGTGTACTTTATGATATCAGGTCATGAGAAGGACACATTCTCATTGCACACCCATCATAGTAGCGGTATACCACAGATCTCAGTACCGGATGTTTTTCCATTGTGCTATGCATGAGCTCAGGAGTGTTATGCATTCTAAAGTCAAGATAATTATTAAATTATTATTATGTGTTGATAAAGATTATTAGCAAATCTATTGCTTTGTTTTTTCTCAATAGAAATTGAAAAATTAAATAAAATTATTACAATATCATGTTTCAAATCATTTGATACTGAATATTTTTTAAAAATCCATTTGGAAACATTAGGATTTTTTTATTTATTTAATCACTTTATTTTAATTTACCAACATTACTAAGGCAAATAGTTTTAATAGTCAAAAACAAAATTATGTTAACAAAATATCTCTTTATAATAAAATAAATATAAGCGACAAAAAAAAAAAAAATTAATTGTGAAGTTGCATGACTACATTACCCCTATGCTAAAACTCTTTCAGATGAGGAGCTAGTGGCTGGGATGCACAAGAAAAGAAACCAAAAAAAGAGGCTCCCCTGGTCCCCCTTTCGTAACTAAGACCGCATTTACACTAATACGTTTTAGTTTTAAAACTGCGTTTTAGAATGAAAACAATCTGCGTCCACTCTGACGTTTCACCCAGCATTTCTGAACAACTCTCCGTCTGCACTACACCACTGAAAACACACATCACATGACCACACATACACTCTGGCATGCGCTGCAGCGCTGAGAGCTATGCACGTTGGACTGCTCATCAAGGATCTACCACTGGATCTAATCTCACTATATTTGTTAAAAGTGATATTTAATTTATCTTGTCTCTATCTAACAACACATTCCCCGACTTTGGTCTTTTGAATCTATTACTTTCGTAGGTAACATGTTTTGGCAAATATAAGTGCAAAAATAAGTTAATATATTAATTAATGTAACTGCGTACACGGATTCTGCACGCATTTATTTACTATACTGTATAAACTTATTGTACGTTATACTTTTATAATGGTCATTATTGATTATTAAAACTGATATTCAGCAAAAGAGAGGGTATGTTTCGTATTTGCAATGAAAATGAAAAGAGGCTGTTATGTTATAGGTTCCATTTTGTTATAAATATGCATTCGGTGAAGATGACGGTCATATAAACATGTAGCTACATGACGCCTCAACATTTTTGGTGTCTGTTAGGTTGTTCATATCAAAATGAAAATAGGCAATTCCTTATATCTCGTTTTCGTTGTATTGTTAAGATAGTGAAACAACGTAGCCAGGGTGATGTAAATGACATTATAAAGTACACTGTTCCCCTTGAAGATTTACCCGACGTGTCCTCTGGAGTTTGCTTTCCATATCAAACTTGTGACGTTTGAACTTACAAGGAGAGGATGCAAGACTGAATTGTGTGTAGGCTACCTAAAATTGAAGAAAAAGCCCCAATTAGATGTCACTACACAACTTAGGCGTTTTAAAACTAAAACATATTAGTGTAAACGGCGTCAAGGCGACGATCAACCGTTTTCTCAGAAGAAGACAAGTTTTTGGAGAAATGTAAAAAGCACTGCAGTGTTTGGATGCGCTGTGTTTGTCTGAGGTAATTAGTCTACCGTTATTACTGAAATGTGTATTTTCTATACAAAGTGTGAAGCAAATTGGTGAGTTCTACTTACATAAATCGCAGTGCGTTCACGGCATTCGTAAAAGTTTGGATATTTTCAACTTGGTGCACCTGGAAATTGCACGCGAGTCACATGTGCTCCGCTTGCACAACATGTCCTGTAGTTCAGCATTGTTTAATAATTCTAAATAACATGTTATTATTTGTTAAATACTTTACATCATTGATCTCCTTTTTCTCCCAATCAAATCAAACCTGCTTCTTCACTGTGAAAGGTGCATCATCCACTTTATTTTAAGGCATTTATTTTTTAGCTGCTTGTTTCAATGATATCTTGTTTCAACATTAACACACATGTACAGTTTGTTCTGTAATTAGTCAGGAAAGACAGCATCAGCAAAGAACATACAGTACATGTCTGATTTATTTAGAGTCAATATAAAATAAAAATGTACGCTAATTACTTGATCACTTAATGCAAATTCAAAATGAGCAATTTCTTAATTTTTAATGGTAAAGCAATTAAACGTGTAATCATAAATCAAAATGTTTCTTCCAAAACAGCATTTCCTTTTTGTGTCCATGTCTTTGATTCTAACAGACTTCAAATGTTATCTCATATACTGTCAACAGCTGTTTCGCCATTGCTTTAGCAAATTCACATTTTGAATTCCAGTATGCAACCCACTTTTCACCATCCAAATGGATACAATCAAACTCCATCATATGCTGTTGTCAGTTAATATCCTATTTCCTGCACAAAAACATCACATTACCAAAGTAACGACAGTATGTATTGACTTTAAAATCTCTGTTTGTTTATAAGTGTGCCATTCAGCCCTTAGTCACTGATACCTGGACGAGTCTGATGACTGAACTTCACTTATGTGCCTTTATTTATTCATTTGCTCCAGGCGAACCCCGCTGTGCTGTTTTCTGGTGCTTTGTGTTTCTGAGGCGCTGAGCTCTTCTATGACAGAAATGAGGAAAATCATACCACACCCCTTCCCTATAGCCTCCAGGTCTAATAAAAGGCCTCTGATTGCTTCCTCTTTCCTCAGGAGAGACAAAGAGCGAGATAGACTGTAAAAACAGCGTAGACATAAAAGCAGGTCTAAAAGAGACCGAGAGAGAAAGGGAAATGGAGAGAAACAGCGGTGCGTGAGTGGCCGCGGCGCTCGGTGTAGGGCTAGGCGCTAACAATGAGCCATCTCCTGTGAGTTTTATTAAATCAGCGTGAGATTGACACCTGAATATGTTTTCATCCTCTAGATCTGCACAAAGCGTGCGGTGCTTCGGGCGCCGGTCCCCTCATTAGTACCCTGTTTGGCAATGAACTTCTAAAGGCAGCCCTCCAATATATCAATGTCTACATTTCAATAGAAGGAGAGGCGCTAACGCTACTACAGAGGAATCCTGAAAGCTCAAAGAAAGTGAACCCGGTGGCCTGCAAATTTCCTGTCCTCTTTATTGTGTACCTTGTGCTCTCATTGCGGCCTTTTTTATTTCTGCGTATGTTGCTGTAATACACAAAACAGACTTTATTTACAAACAAATAATGCTGAAGGTTGACTAGCTACAATGCAAGCAATCCGTGTCATCTTGTAAGAAAACATAGGGTTAAATTTATTTGTTCTCAACTGTAGAAATTATATGTGATATACCCACCGGCCACTTTATTAGGTACACCTTACTAGTACCAGGTTGGACCCACTTTTGCCTTCAGAACTGCCTAAATCCTCCATGTCATAAATTCAACAAGGTACTGGAAAATCCCAGTAGATCAGAAGTTTCTAAAATACTGAAACCGGCTTGTCTGGCACCAGTAACCATTTCATGTTGAAATCACCTTTCTTCCCCATTCTGATGCTCAGTTTGACCTGCAGCAGATCGTCTTGACCATGTCTACATGCCTAAGTGCATTGAGTTGCTCCCATGTGATAGGCTGATTAGAAATTTGCGTTAACGAGCAGGTGGACAGGTGTACCTAATAAAGTGGCCGGTGAGTGTATAATATAATGACATAAAATATTGCATGTGTATGTATGTATGTCCAAAGCCCCCATTGTTAATAACTATGTGTAAAGATGCCAGCACATTTCATGTTATTTGTGATTGACTGCATTAGGGTTGATGATAGTTTTTTTTTTTTTTAACTCTGTATCTACTTTATTAATATACTTTAGAGCATCACTAGACATGTCCATATGGTTTTATTAATTAACATCATCACACTTTTAAACTCAAAGTTCTTCACATTATACCCGGTTTCTTAATTTTGCACGATATGTGGAAAATGTGAAGTTTATAGAAATATTGAAGGGTCCCTGCAGGCACAGGATGTCAACATGACGTCATATTGATGTTGTACCCCAACGTTGTGTGGACGTTGGATTTTGTTTGGAAATGAAAATCGTGTTGACGTCAAAACCCAATATCATGCTGACGTCAATGTCCAACCTAAAATCAACCAAATATCAATGTCTAATCATGTTATACCTTGACGTTGTGTGGATGTTCCCTCCATGACATATATCAGATGTTGAATTTTGGTCACTTTCCAACACAACCTAAAATCAACCAAATACCGATGTAATTTAACGTCATTATTGCACATCAAAATAACGTTGTCCTCTTGACTAGACATTGAGTTTTGATCACCTCACGTCATGACCAAATTCTAACCTTATATTAATAACGTCTTATGATGATGTGTGCCTGCTTGGGTAAAGTCTCTTGTTTTAAATGCAAGAGCAAGTAAATAACAGGTTGCTTAAATAAGTACAGTATTTTTTTACTCCAGTGTTTTATGAGTATGTGGAGTAAAGAAGAGTGACTTAGTCCTGCATTTGTTGTCTAGTTGGTATTGCAGTTCATCCTTTATAGCATAAGATTTTGGCCAACAATATATGCAAGGATAGGGAACAAAAACGCTGTGGGCCAACACAGCTCCATTAAACTTGGACAAAACATAATGCGATGCTGTTATTACCACAGATGTGGCCATTCAAATGACGTACAAAGAAAGCACAAAGCACATATCTCTTACATTCACTGGTTGAAAACCTCATAACTCAATTTTACTTCAATTTTGGTGAAATGTTAGTGATATAATGACATGCAAATGTCTGACTGTCTGTAAAGCCACACAGCCATCTTTGATGACACTGTTTTGTTATTCCAAAAAAAAGAAAGGCTGTGACAAATTATTGACTCATTTTAAAGGTCATTACCATCTACGGGCTAAAGCTGCAATGAATTAAATGAACAACTGTGTGAAAAATTAACAATGCTACCAATATCTCCCTTCACAACATCAGGCGTCCTGCCATATGGTGACATATGTCAATGCCCGTTGTGGCCTATGCATTACAGATTGAGCAAAGCGGTCAAATTTACATGATGTCACCCCAGATGTCGGTCACATGTAGCTTATGTGCCCTCAGTATCGGGGGAAGCATCTGGAGGGGGGTCTTGGAGAGCGCATTTGTTTTTCGTGCTCCATAAAGCCCCCTTAGCTCTAAGGGAGAAGAGTCTGAATCAGGCCAGAGGAGACATGGGGCAGTCAGTCCCAGCCTCCCTGTGCATCTGGCACTGGCGAACGGTGCGTGAAGGAAAGGGGTTTGACTCCTTGGAGGCAAATGTCAATGGCTTTAATGTAGAACGTGGTTCGGATAGGTTGGAATTCTGCTGTTGAGTTTATTAGACAAGTACCACACACAGCTCGATTCTCCTCGCAGCCGTGTATAAAAGCAAATGAGTGTGATTTGTGTTTTTTCATATATTCCGGCTTGATTGTGTGCCGGTAGACTCGCTGAAAGGCGAATTTGAAATGCACAAAGAGATGTTGACCTTCAGTTGGAAATAAAAGCTGAAAGAGGCCAAGTATGTCCTCATATTAAACTGAACCACAGGCAAGCAGATCTTCTATTTATCGCCTATTTCCTCTTTCTGTCCTCCATGTGTTTGGCTTTAGTCTCTTTCATTACTTCAGAGCAGTCTTGATATGTGGCTCGGTTGTCAATGGAGATATGACTCTAATTTGATTTGAAGATCCTTCCACTATCTGAAGCACCCAAAGTGTCACGCTAAGTAGCAAAAGCTAGGCCCACCCATGTTGTCTAACTAGCTAAATACAAAAGCAATTTTTCTCTGGTAATTTGTGACACTACTTTTAATACGCTGTTTATACTGCATGTCAGTCATGCCAGCAATTTTCAGATAATTGCAGAAAATACTCTTGAAACCCGGCACAAAGAGATTGTGCTACTAAGTAGAGCAGAATCTGTTTGTTATTGGTTTTAAATTTGACACTCCTCACCTCATGCTTTCTTTGTGCTACTTTTTTTCAGTTAAAATACTTTCCTGTTTTAGCTTAATGCGAATACACTATAACTATATGTACACACCTCTTAAGTAATGTATTCATATCAAATGAGCATTTTTGCATGCGATTTGTTTAGACCAATGCGATTTTAAACACATGGATTATTTGAATTATTCAGAATGTACAGGCCAGCATGCACTGTTTTTTTTTTTTTTTGTCACGCTCGGTGTAGGGAAAGGGAGCGAGGACTCAACTGCACTCAAAAAAGGTTTATTAATAATAAAAATAAACAAAAAGGCAAAAAAAAAAACAACCCAAGGGGGAAAATGTAACTAAAACACAAAAACTTGACTGGGCTGGCAAGGAAGAGCAGGGCTGGATACAACAGGACAAGACAATAATTGATGCCAAACTGGCACAGAACAGCAGACAAGAGGAGACTATAAGCAAAAGCAATTAACAAACAAACAGGTGAACTGATTAAACTAATAATAGGTTAACAAGTTGGGTGAAACTAGACAATAGACAGGAGAGCACATAACACAAAGAAACAACACAAACCACAAACTCACTTAAAATGAGACCAAAACACGCAGCCAATGAGAGAACTCATTAACCGCGTGTTCACATGAACATGACACTAAAGCACACTGCGCATGTAAACATGATCCACGTGCTAATCAAAAGACCAACAGAAGACTAAACCCAAGACAGGAGTACACGATAGATAAATAAATACACTCACCATGCAGTCACACATGCGACATGTTCCGATCTTGAATGAGAACACCATGTCGCGAACAAAACATCAAACACACCAGGACCAGGCTCGTACAAAAACACACAATGACAAAAAATGTGTACTCGACCCAAGAAAACTCGAGCCGAGCACTACATACAAGACAGGACAGGACTAGTGTCTGGACTTTGCCACCAAAACAAGAATTGACAGGACCCAAGTGGCAGAATCCTGACATTTTTATTATTATTATTTTTATATGCATTAACCCTTTCACACGTTTATATAGTCCTGCTGACCCTCCTGTGTGAATTGTTTTAATTTGAGCATTATTTAGAATGCATCACTTTAAAAGCTTAATGGCTTTTCCAAGTTTATCACCTGACACGGCAGCCTTGATAAATTATGCATGTGTATTTCTCCCCATATCGACAAACCTTCTAATGATATTGTGAAATATCTGACATGCTAATTCTCAAATATGTGTAAGAACATTTAAACAGCTTATAATGATCATGTTATTTGATCTTTGATGAGTGATTGGTGCCACCATTTTAACCTGCGCCGCAGAGGAGAGGTTAGAGCTGCTGGATTTACAACATGTTAATTCTTCAACTTCACCTGAATGAAATGAGTGTAAGTGTGAGAAGAATAAAGTAAATGTTCTAGTAACATAAACAATGAGTATCTGATGTGAATGAAGTATCTGATTATGTTTAAGAATAATTATTACTACTGTCTCCATAGACTTCAGTGTGTATTTTACAATTGCATTTTTTTCTTCTAATACTTGTATATTTAAATGTCTAAAACCTAAAATAAAAGTTGTTTGTTTGAAAACACTAATAAATTATGAGTTGACAAGCACATTATTGTCTTTTTCTGGCTAAGTACAAGCCTTAGCAGGAAAACAGATTTAAATTGGGAAGCCTATTATGTGCCACACTGAACATTTTTATCACACCAGTGTGATCGTACAATATGCTTCAAAGGCTAGATACTACAGATTTGTAAACTATGGTAACTTTAGAATTATTGTATCTAAAATGCTCATCTTGGCTTAGCTTATCGCATTTAAAAAAAATGGAAATCCATTACAGGCATAGATATTCAAATATGCATGTAATATCCAACATGCTGACCCCCTGTGTGATTATTATTATTATTATTATTATTATTATTATTTTAATGTGAGTATTATTTAGAACATATTGCTTTAAAACTTCTATGGCTTTTCCAAGTTGATAGTCTATCACACAGCAGTCTTGATGTATTATGCATTTGTCTTTTCGCCAGTTTCTTAAAATATTGACAAACCTTCTAATGAAATTGTGAAATATATGCCAATTCTCAAATATGTGTAAGAACATTTAAACAGCTTATAGTGATCTCGTTATTTGATCTATGATGAGTGATGAATGATTATGGAAGACGGATAGATTAAATGTTCTAGAAACATAAAGTGTATCTGATGTGAATAAAGTATCTGATTAAGTTTGAGAATAATTATTATTGCTATCTCCATTGACATTAGCATGTGTTTTACAAACCATAAATGTAAATTTTTATGAGTATTTAAATACTTGTGTGTTTTTAAGTGGCTGAAACCTAAAAAAAAGTATTTTGTTTTACACTGATAAACACTAATAAGTTACGATTTTACAAGCACATTCACGTCTTTCTTTGGCTAAGCGCAAGCCTTTGCGGAAAAAACTGATTTGAATTTAGCAGCTGATCATGTGACGCACTGAATATTCGAATCACACCAGTGTGATTGTACAGTTTGCACCAAAATGCTAGACACTACAGATTTGTAAACTATGGTAACCTTTTTAGATTTACTCTAATATGCCCATCTTGACGTTGTGTTTATCAAATTCCTTTTTTATCTATTGCAGGCACAAATATTTAAACATACATGTAATATCCAACATGGCCTACAGCTTTTGCGTAGAGGTCAATTGAACATTTCCTTAAAAGGCATCTGAACACCTGATCAGGCTTACACAACAACTTCTCCTTAGTCAAGAATTTGAGTTTATGAGCAGAGCTGTATATTAAAAAAATTTTATTTGGGAAACCCATGTAAACATGAACATAACATTATATTTGTGCATGCTGATGTTATTCACAAAAGTAGCTACACTTCACTATGTTACACTTTTAAATATAGTAAACATATACTGTATGCACACAAAGCGTACTGTAGTCACAGATTTATAATCCCCACACAGACAGTACACATTTGTGTCATCTGCTAGATCAATAGCTGATTTCTTTTGAAGCCCCCGCTTTCCTCTCCTCCTCTTGGTCTCTTTATCTACAACACCTCCTCCATCTCTCCCTCTCTCCTCTCCCCAAGAATTGCTGATGGATTAGCAGCACACTTCGTCCTCTTAGCGCCGCATGTGAAGAGACGGGGTGGCGCACAGCCAAGCGCCCTCCACCCCACACCAGCTTCAACCTTAACTCTGACCCCTCCTTCCTGCTATATCTCATTACCCACTCACAGATTAGAGGGCATATATCTGTCTAATCCTTGTATACATTGGGCTCTTTAGTGCATACATAGTGCCTCGGCTGACCTGTCTTTATGGTTTATATAAGCAGGAGTAGATAAGTGCTTCTGCCTCAAATGCTGAGACAGCCTCTTACTAACAGTACTCTGACCCGAGGAGCAGCAGCCGTGTTGTCTCACTGTGACTAAGTACATGAGTGATCTTGGTTTGCTAATTTATGTCATTAATGGTGCAGAGATTTATGCTAGCACACAGACATGGTTACACTTGTGTGCATCTACATCATAGCCATCTTTAAGTATGTACAATTTGAGAGTAGACCAAGATAAAGCTTTTATAACACAATATTCAGGCTTCAACAAAAATTAAACTTGTTTGAAATCCAGTTGACTGGTTATAAGGCAGGGATGTTCAATCTTGCTCACGGATGGCCATTGTCCTGCATGTTTTAAGCTCTTTTCAGATTACACCATTTTTACCCTTGATTTTGGTGTGAGTTGCTTGATGTAGGATGTTGTAGAGATTGGTAAATGACAAATGGGTGTCGGAGACGCAAGACTCAATGGTTTCTTCTCATGTAGTGTGTCATAGTGCACAGCAACCATGTCACATCTGCGATGCTTGTTGTATTTATTTATTTTTTTTTGCATCTGCATCACATGGGTGACATTGACCAATAGGAGCACATAATCTCTTGTACCCTTTTTAAATGGCAAAATGAAAGAGAGAGAGAGAAAGCTTTATGGTGGACATAAGAAATAGAACAAAACTTTGAGGAGTTATAATCAGTGTTGGGGGTAACGTGTTATAAGTAATACACGTTACATATTAATATTGCTTTTCCAGAGTAACGAGTAAAGTAATGCATTACTTTTTTTTTTAAATTCTTATTTGAGTTACTTTAAAAAAAATGTAACGTGAGTTATTTTTTGCCTTGCTTAACTGGCTTTTACAAAATATATTGTGGAATAAAAATTACTTTAGGTTGAATCACACACACTCAATGAAAGAGCATGCTGCGAGGGAACAGACAGTCAGCTTACACTCATCATCATCATCATCATCATCAAGTCTCTTTGTTTTACAGCAGATGAGTCAGTGTACTGTTCTAGTAACTGAATAGCCCAGGTTAATGGTTTGTTTAGAGTCAGAGCATTTCACGACAATTCCATTCAATTTAACGAACTCGTTGGATCGATTCACTTAGAAGATCCAGTTAAAAACAAATTATTCAGTCGTGAATCGCCCGTCATCGCTACAGACAGTCAGAAACAGAATCAATGGCAGGCCGGAGACTTACACTTTTGCAATGGATTCTTGTCATTTTGAACTCATTGAAGAAAAGTTGTTAGTGTATATTATGTGTAAGTAAAACTCTTGACAGCTACAAGAAACACGACATTGAAAAAAAAAACTGGATGCAAAGCAACTAAACAATAAACATTGGCATAACTAAAAAAAAAGGTTATTTCTTTTATTGTTGAGGAAATGCAGCCACTGTCTATTGTAGAAGCGCTTATTTTTTTTCTCTTTTGGGAAACGATTTACCATTTATTCAATGTATAAAACTCAAAGATTTATTTTGATTTGGGGATGTTTTTATCATCTTACTGTTCATTATGTTATTAAACGTTTCAAAGGTTTTAAATTTGTTTTTGTCTTCATAAATTATTTCATGTTAAATCTGGCTTTATTGCAAAATATATTTTAATTGACAGTGAAATTACTTAACTAATTACACAAAACATACAAAAGTAACAAACACATTACACGCTTTCATTAATTTGTATATACAGCATTTTTTTAAAGGAAAATGAGAGTGTAGGTTATATAGGTGGTTGTTAAAGTTCTGAAAGAGATCTAACCTCAGCCAGGCAAGGAAAAGTAACATGAGAGTAATGTAACACATTACTTTCCATAAAAAGTAACTAAGTAAAGCAATTAGTAACTTTGGGGGGAGTAAATTAATATTGTAATACACTACTTTCAAAAGTAACTTTCTCCACCACTGGTTATAATAACAGTATGCCTGCCTGTATTATGTTTAATTTGAGAGACTACTATGACAGAATAAAAAGGTAAATGTTGGCAATGTATTACCGAGGATTCAGAAGCCCTGTAAGTACTCGAGTTTGCATGTGAACAAATGAATCACTGATTATATTTTCATTCACCATACAGTATTGGAAACTGTATATAATGTATCTTTGCAGGTAACTGGCTGTGTACTGGAAGTATATTTTATGCAATGATTGATTGCAAAGCAACATGCAGTCTGGCATATTTGATTTCCACAACACATCAAGATTTCATCAAGACAAAATTACATTCTCGGACACAATGACTGTCATAATTAAAACAATTAAAATGTAGTACAAACAGGGCTTTAGCTACTACCAAATAAACACACGTTAATCAGCAAATCAAGGTCTTGTAAATGCTAATCCCAAATAGCATCCTAAACCTATGTGTATTTTCAACAATTATGGCTATTTGACTGTTGGGTAGAAGTCTAATAGGGGCTTGCCTCAGTTTATGCTTTGCAGAAATGCCCATTGAGGGTGTACATTGATTGTAAAGGGGGCGCTCTTGAGCTCCAATTGAAAGTTAAAATGAGGACTGGGGCAAGCAAATGTCTTGTGGACGAAGTGGACACAAAGGTGGTGGCCATTGTTAGTCCAGAAGACCACAAGTACAAATTGAATGTGCCTTTTGGGATTGAGCCTGGGTTAGAACTCCCAGCATTTTATTTGCTGACATACTCAAAGCAATATTCCAGGGATAAGTATAAATGAATCTCAAGTGAGCACAAAAGTTAATTTGTACTTAACCCTTATTTTCAGGAATCTGGGTTACAGTGGGTTTGGGTTAACAATGGGGCGACAAGGGAAGGAAAAAATAATATCAAATGACTCCAGTTTGAAATATTGACAAACAATTTATTATTATTATTTTATTATTATTATTTTATTTTAATTCATTCATTCATTTGTTTATTTTCCATCGCCTTAGTCTCTGAACCGCCAACTATTCCAGCATGTTTTACGCAGTGGATGTCCTTCCAGCTGTTACCCAGTATTGGGAAACACCCACACACACTCATTCACACATACTCATACACTACGGACAATTTAGTTTGTTCAGTTTACCTATACTGCATGTCTTTGGACTGCGGGGTAAAGTGGAGGACCCGGAGGAAACCCACTCGAACATGGGGAGAACATACAAACTCCACACAGAAATGCCAACTGGCCAAGCTGGGACTTGAATCAGTGACCTTCCTGCTGTGAGACGACAGTGCCAACCACTGAGCCACCCTGTTGCTTATTTTTATATATATTTTAAATGTATTCATATTTCTAGAATCAGCTAAATGCTAGAATTGCTTTTGTTTCAGCTTGACTTGTATTGAACCCAGAATATTCATGGTGGCTTTCTCTGTGAGGACATGCAGTATTGTAATCTTGAAACTGATTTATCAGTTGGCACACCTAGCCTGTGATTAGCTGTGCAAAGCTAGCACAATAACATAGACAGCTTGGCAGGAAACAAGAACCTAAATCTTTATACAACAGTGTTGAATTCTGGTGGAGAACATTAGGCCTGACTTTGATCAATTCAGAGTTTTTTTCCATGACAAGTTCCCAGTAAGATAATAATGTGTTTTTTTTCTACTAAAACAGCTCTCTTTTAAAATTTGCAAAATTGAGAGCACAGCATATTTTGTATACTCCAGCTGAGATCTTATTCACACTGTAAGCACACAAACCAGTCCATTTTAAGAGACTACACTGTAAAAAGTAAAGGTGCTTCAAGTACTCTGTTGAGTACTCAAGGAACTTTAAAATGTATTTTAAGTGCCTCAAAGCTCTTTCTCTCAAAATGGGGTTCCTTGAGGAACCACTGACAGTCTTTGCAGTGCTTGCAGGACCCTTTTGCAGTAACTGGGATCCTACAAACACTTTTTTGTCAATACTGAGGTTCTGGAGTCACTGTTTCCTTACACTAAGACCTCAAAGCACTTTGAAAGTTATTGGAGGAACTCAATTTTCAAAAAAGAGTTATTGAAAGATCTATGAACGTATATAATGGTTCCTGGTAGATCTCTCATCTAAAAGCTAGCACTTAAAGGAACCAAGAGATTTTTTTTGTGTCATAATTAAATAGACAATTGTGGAGACCAGAAAATGAGATGGATGTTCATTTACTTAATATTTACTTAGTTATTTGTGCTTTTAGAATGATATGAAATTTGGTGTTTGTTTTTCTTTTTTGTGTGGCACTCACTGTGAACACAAAGTATCAATGATTAGAAATGTTAACTTGATTGCAGTTAGGAGGCTGACTGGGAAATTGTGAAAAAATTTGAAAATGTAAAAGTAATTTTGGAGAATAAAATACAAATGAGCCACAACAGAGGGAAAAAAAGAGACAAAAACATGCACAGGCTTGTACAATTATGAAAATGATAATTATTATAGGGGACTAATTAAATTTTCTGTAAATGTTTCTGTCATTTAAAACAATAATAATAACAACAACTGCTGCAATAATAATATTAACAATAATAATAATAATAATAATAATTATTATTATTATTATTATTATTATTATTATTATTATTGTTGTTGTTGTTATTTTTATAAAAATAGAACTATAAAACACAGTTCTTCAAAAATCCACTCATGAAAAATATTTAAGATATTACTAAACTTAAGTATATAGGCTATGGGCTCTGGTTTATTAATAAAAAGTATTCCTCCACTTTGTTTTGATAAACCAACAAAGATAACTTGCTAATGAATGCAGTATTTTGTACATTTTTATTTTTCTGAAATAAATGTTTTTTTTTTTTCATCTGTTTCTTGGATTAATGATATGGAATTAATTGTGTTGCCAAAAAAAATAAATAAATAAATATTAACCGGAACTAACAAAATCATATAAACATGACGCGGACGCGCATCATCGTGCACGGGCAGGTGCAGGTCGCAGGAGCGTTTTCAAATATCGATTTGTAACGGCTCCTTTCCTCCATTTCATGACTGCTGTCATCTCTAACACACGGAAGGTGAGTAAGTTTGCAAAATAAATATACAAATTAGATACGATTTGCACACAAATATCTACACTTACACGCATCATTATGTCGTGTAACCTGTTTTAGGAACGTCTCGCGAAGCGATTGCTGTATAAGATTGGGTAAAAATTATTATTTTGCGATAATAACAATCGGCTGGATGTACATAATCACTCAAATTACACGTGTACCTCACACAAATATAAATAATTTGATATAAAATATTGATTTATGTCGAAATAATTTATTGTCATTGAACACGAAGCTTCCATGAAAGCCATTGCAAGCGACCGTTAATTTCAAATTAAACAGATAACGTGATACATTCGTACTTATTAGACGGCTTTTTTTCCACAAATATATTTATTTATTTATTTATTGTCTTCCCTCACATATACAGTGTGTAGCAAGTGTCTTGAGCAGGGTTGCTTATATTATTTTCTAGCCGCGATGCTATCTAATATTCTTTCCTTATGTTTGTGAGTAATATTACGCTTTTGTTATTATTTGCGTTTCTTAAACAGTTACCTATGTGACAAATTGTGTCTAAGTTATGTACTTCAATACATCTTTTATTCATTCACACAAATAATGTACATAAGGCCTGCTTTTTTCCTTCTCAGAACATCATCATAAACCCTGAAATTGTTCAGTATTCTCTCAAACAGCCGTTTGAGTCAGCTCAAATGTAAGTATTTTTTAAGTAACTAACTGAATTGGAAATAAATGTAAAAATACTTCATTTAACAAACAATATTATTTGATAATCATTATCCAGCTGGGTATCACTGAACTAATGACATTAAATTTTTAACCATTTAAGTGTTTAAAATCACTCACTTATTTTCTCATTTGCTTGTTTCTGACGTATCCATATTAGGTGTAAATCATTGTGACAGATATAGACTAGAAATTTAAAGTTTGCTGTATCAAATCCAGGTAGCAGTGGGCCAGATTGAAACGGTCCGATGCACTTCACTTGCAATGCAGATCATCATTTCTGGACAGCTTTCTACTTACTGCTGTGGACATGAAAGGTTCAGCAGACTTTTTGCTCTGAATGAATGGCTATTAACATAGTGTGAAGAACAAAATCTGCTCTTTATTAACAATTGGAATCTTTTCTAGGATCGTCCTAGGCTTGCCCATGCTGATGGGCTGCACCACAGCAGTACTGGAGCTGAATTCCTGTTAGAAAACATCTACAGGATGCTTTGACCAGTGAGTGAAAATCCACATTTTAGCCATGTAGACTTTTGCTCGTCCCACTTTAATCACAGTAATGCATATCTGGCTAACTCCATAGAAACTGTCTGTTCCTCGTATTATTAGATCAAGAATTAAATTTACTATGTGTTCTAGAAAAAAATCTATTAAAAATCAAACCAGAAAAATGGCAAATAAGTGAAAATACTTTTTTTTTTTTTTTTTTTTGAAGTTCGGTCTTCTAAACGTCAGGCCACTTGCACCTAAAGCACGTATTGTAAATGAACAGACAACAATCTTAATGCACTAATAATCCTAATCTTAATGTCTTACTGAAACCTGGCTTAAACAAAATGACTACAGTATGTTAGTTTAAAACGAAGCCGCGTTGAACTTGAATTTAATTAAATATTTATTATTAGATAAAGCAACATAATGCTTGGGTAATACATTTAAAATTAATAGTTGTTCAATTAAAATAGTATTTATAAAGTGTCCACCAAATTATAGTTTTTTTACAGAGTAGTGAGTTAGTTAATACCACCTCACAAATAAACATGGTTTAAAGTAAATTAAAATTTTGTCATCATTTACCCACCTCTAATATGTTCCAAACCTGTTGGATTTTCTTTCTTTGGTTGAGCGCAATACATTATATTTTGATTAAAGCTGAACGTTTTTAACCAGTAAAAATAAATTATAACCAGTATAACAAAGTATGGATTGTGGTTATAGGTTTTCTGTTTTCAGTTCAACAGATGAAAGAAACTTAAACAGGATTGGAACAAGTGAAGGTTGAGTAAATGATGACAGAATTAAATTTTTTGGGTGAACTGTCCCTTTAAAGTGGAAGCGAAGCACTCAGTCAAGTTTACATTCATTTGTAAATTGATTTCCAGTTTAGTGAAAATATAATAAACAAACTCGATTATTGTAACCATTATTGAAGAAAAGAGCATGTTTTACAATAGTTTATATTTTTAGAGCTAGGGTGCAGCTATTTTGGAATATCACTGTCTGATGTCACAAGGTTGGTTCCGTTTCCTCAGCTGAACAGATACAGTGGAAGTAATGGACTGAACACGGAGACTGGAAAGCCTAATTTAACACAATGCGTGAAGTTTTGGATGTGTATCACAGAGCTAGTGCAAATACAAGCATTACATTTACAGTTAAAGTCAGAATTATTAACCCCACTTTGAATTTTTTTTCTTTTTTTAAATTTTTCCCAAATGATGTTTAGCAGAGGAAGGAAATTTTCACAGTATGTCTGATAATATTTTTTCTTCTGGAGAAAGTCTTATTTGTTTCATTTCAGCTACAATAAAAGCTGTTTTCAATTTTTTAAAGCCATTTTAAGGTCAAAATTATTAGCCCCTTTAAGTTATATTTTTTGATAGTCTACAGAACAAACCATCGTTATACAATAACTTGCCTAATTACCCTAACCTGCCTAGTTAACCTAATTAACCTGGTTAAGCCTTTAAATATCACTTTAAGCTGAATACTAGTGTTATGAAAAATATCTAGTAAATATTATTTACTGTCATCATGGCAAAGATAAAATAAATCAGTTATTACAAATGAGTTATTAAAACTATTATGTTTAGAAATGTGTTAAAATTTGGAAATTAGGGGAAAAAAATAAACAAGGGTGCTAATAATTCTGACTTGAACTGTACGTCTGAAACATAAAAATACATTTATACATTTTTACATTTTTCTTTTATTACTGATCGATTGATGTGCTTTGGTCCACTCTCTGTATTACGATGCCTGACTGCCCTCAATGTCTTTAACAAGATCTGGTACCTGACGTAATGGAGGCGGGAACTTTCACTTTTTACTAAATAGCCCCTCACTTCTTTTCGTGTTCAAACCAAACTAAGATCGGTGCCGTTTTTCACTTCACAGTTTTTTTTCGTGCTTCATATTCAATGTTGAAAGATTATTGTAATCGTTGCATTAGTCTGAATGTAAATCACCGTCCCAGGCAGCGCTGTACCAGTGTGAGAGAGTAGACCAAAGCACATCAAATGAACAGTATTTAAAAAAAAAAGAAAAATAGTAAACATATAAAAAAAGTTTAGA
The DNA here is from genome assembly GCF_903798145.1 of Danio aesculapii. Taxonomy (NCBI): domain Eukaryota; kingdom Metazoa; phylum Chordata; class Actinopteri; order Cypriniformes; family Danionidae; genus Danio; species Danio aesculapii. Next base: position 30,121,684 of record NC_079453.1, on the reverse strand, counting down.
TTTTAGACACAAGTCTGTTCCTTGTATTTGTACCAGCTCTGCGATGCATGTCCACAACTTCACGCATTGTTAAATTAGGCTTTTCAGTCTTCATGTTCAGTCCATTATTTCCACAATATCAGTTGAGGGAACGGAACCAACCCCGTGACGTCAGACACAGCGACATTCCAAAATAGCTGCACCCTAGCTCTAAAAACTACAGTAAAACATGGCATTTTCTTCTAAATGGTTACAAGAATCGAGTTTGTAATATATATTTTCATTAAAGTAGAAATCAATTCGCAAAATAATGTAAACTTGACAGACTGCTTTACTTTCATTTATATATTTTAAAAAACAAGACCAACTTTATATTAAGGCACCTTAACCACAGTACTTAAAGTTAAATTAATAATATGGTACAATGCACTTATTAAGTACTGTATATACATGTTTTTACATTGTATTATTGTAAAAACTTATTGTTTAGCCCTGTAATATTAATTTCTGTATTTTGAAGGCCGCTTAAATTTAGTCCAAAAACAATATTTGACCTTCATGCATAATTGATTTAAATTTTTAACTCATATAATTTTCTTTTTATTTAATGTGTTTTTAATCAACTAATGGTTAATTTTAAAAAATGCTAATAACTACAACCTGAATAAAATAACAATATCGCATATGCAGTACACTCAAAATTATAGTGCATTATCTGTGTAAATGAGTGGGAAGATATGTGGGGTGCAGTAAGGAGGGAGTGGTTTCAGACAGCTTTTGTGTTGTCTTATTTCTGCTTGTGCTCAGATATTTGAGAGGTTTACATTCTATGGATTTTGCCTTTATTGATGTATACGGGCACTCTGCAAGCAGTGAAAAAAATCCTTTTATATAAATTAAGACAATTCCTAATTTTATTGATGTTTCCTGTTGTTATTCAGAAGTGTTCTGCATATCTTTTGTGAAAATGTCTTGATAAGTAAAAAAAATGGCTCTGGGAATATTGTGAATTTCCTTTGTTTTCATAACTTCTCAGGTTAACTACTTTTTAATTTACTTTTATAGGGACACCTCCAATGTAAAGCAGTGGACAGCTGAAGATGTTGCTGGCTGTTATTGCTAGACATTATTTAAATTTGATTATTTGCATTAAATGTATATTACATTATTAATCATATTATGTGAATGTAATTGTGATGTATATTGATTAATAAAAGTAATTATTTATGAAAAATGCGATTGTATTTTTTAAAAATCTATAAACATGTATAGATTGATAGATAGATGTCTATTGAATTTGTGATTAAACATGTTTGCACAAACCATAAATTAAGAGAGATAGGAAAAACAAGCATTAAAAAAATGGTGCTTCAAAGCACTCAAGGTGGTTCCTGGTCATTCTTAATAAGAGGGTTCCTCAGAGAACTGCTCCTTTTGAAATGGTGCGTAGAGGTTCTTTAGAGGGTTCCGCCAGCGTGGCAATGTGAAGAACCCCAAAAAGTGCCTCCATGAACCTTTCATTTTTACAGTGTTAATAAAAGGGTTCCTCCAGGAACCCTTGAAGTTCCTCAAAAAACTGCCCTTTTTTTGAAATGGTGCCTAGAGGTTCTTTAGAGGGTTCCGCCGGTGTGGCAATGTGAAAACCCCCAAAAAGTGCCTCCAGGAACCTTTAATTTTTACAGTGTACATACGCTTGACAGCTGGGGTACAGCCCTCGGTCATTCTGGGAATAATAAATAGACAGCACTGAACTCCACTAGGGATTTTTTTCCTATCTCCAGTGTTGATAAGGGTGCACCACATTAGCTGGTTGAGTTCAGGTTTGCTCTGAGAGTAAGCACTTTGTCGATCCCACTGGGCCCAATATGACCTGACTGTACCCTCTTCTTTCTTTACATTTGAAAATATCATTTTCTGGCTGTAGAGGTGCCCTCTGCCTCCTCATTGCCTCGCGTTGACGGGTCCAGGACTTCTACTCTCTCCACTAGCATCTTTACCTATGGGAGATACCTATGTAGCCAAATTATACCAGAAAGTCTTCTTGCCCTCTGCAGAGGTTGTCTTGCCAGAAAAAAAAAAAATCTTGTTTTAGCAAAGGGAAAAGATTCAACCCCCTCTTTCCCCATTTCATACGGAGTAGGGGTGGCCTCATTCAGCAGAGCTAATCCCTGCCTGGTGATGTGGAAGAGAGGGCCAGACGAAGTGGCACATGTCTGGGGCACAGACTGCCTCTACCCAGCCAGTCCTGTCTGATGGTTGGAGCCAAAAGATGAGTCATCCTCAGGGAGTGTGAGGACACAAGGTCTGGAGGCAGCGGAGACCTGACAGACATACTGACTCTCCACAATCTGCTTGCTATAGACATACAGAATGCTTTTATGCTCTTTAAATCTTTCTTGAAAATTTTTGAATACTTCTGCAGAGACATTTTTCATCATATATAGTTACGTGTTGGATTGAGTATGGCATGTAGGGGAATAGTGGGAATCCACAATTATGAAAAGGATAAAAATCTACAAAAAAGATAACGCACAACAGCTTTTCACTGGGGCAGTATGCATAAACAGACAAGCTTAGAGGAGTTTGTATCCTTAAGGTGAAACTACGGTACAGACGTTGACGTTTAAGGTGTTTTTCACAAATATCATGAATTATTAATTAGTAAATGTCATTATGTTTTGAGGAGTCACACCACAAGACATGACATTTTACAACCGTGCCTTGTCAATAAGACACATATTGACCTTGACACACAGTCACAAGAGTCTGCAGGGGTCCTCTCTTTGATGAAATTTCCCGTTTTATGTTTCTTCATGTGGGTTGCACTTGACTTTGATTTGCTGGACAAAGGTTTGAAAGTAGTGAAGTCTTTTTTTTGTTGTTGTTGTTGAAATATTTTATGTTCTCTAAGGAATAAGAGTATCAACTTTAGACCAAACTACATATCATATCATAATACACTACATATCATTTATTTTTGTAGCATTAAAATGATTTAATTCAAGTTTGGACCAAAAAAAGCACCTCGTTGATTGATGAGGCCATATGTCTTTGACATAAGTATACCAGATGTTTAAATGTCACTGCAAGTGCAGCTGAACATTAATATCAGTGCCTGATCAGTTTTGGACTACTGAGCAATAATCATTTGGAGCTTATACAACCAACCTGGATCCCTGTTCACTACTACAGCATCCAGCCAAGTCAAACACTTTCCGATCTGGACTTTTGGTGCAATTAAACCCATAGTTGAGCCCATCTGTTGGTGGTGGCTAACACTGAGATTTGTTTTAGCACACACACACACACACACACACAAAATTTTGCCCACTGAGTGTCACAATGGCTCCTTGTATTATGTCTCACGTCAATTGCTGCAAGCACCTATTGTAGACAGATAAAGGGATTAGATTAACTAGTCTGGTGTTAAGGGTGTGAGTGTAATCTCCTTATTGCTGACTTTTAAAATGACCATGGTGAAGAGTCACAATTAAATTCAGAATAAAAGAGACAATTCACTTTTCAGAAGGGCAGTTTATAGATTAGAGAGCATGAAAAGGTGGTTTATAAAAAGATTAGTCATCTCCCTATGGTAAACAACAGAGCTACGCTAGAGGCCTTTCTTGATGGCGAACAATAGAGATAGACGAATGACAAGATGGACATCAGTCTAGTCTGAACCATAGAGAATCCTGTGATTTTTCTTCTCTGTCTTAGGTGGTCATGTGTCAGTTAATCCTTCTATCAATATTTTCCTCCATTCACTCAGTTGTTCCTCCTGCTTCTTCTCCAAGGTTGTCCAGTCCTGTAGAAAAACAGTTTTTGCAGAGTTTTTAACCTATGTTTAAAACAGCTAAACAACTTATTTATCATCTTCAGCATTGCCCAAAACCTTCCAACCAGATTTGTTAAAGCAGTTTGAAGCTAAACTCTGTGAGGAAAAAAATACTCATACACCCAGGTTTAAATTCCTGGGTGTATGTTAACCCATCCCTTCACCATCTTCCATCCATTAATATACTGTAAATGATCAGAATCAGAATCAGAATCAGTTTTATTGCCAAGTGTGCTTCACACACACAAGGAATTTGTTTTGGCTACAGGAGCTTCCAGTGTACATAAAGTGACATGTGACAACACAAAATAAATCTGAAAAAATAAAATAATAATAATAAAAAACAGATTAAACAGATGCGGTTAGTGAAGAAACCTGGATGTTGAGTTGTATGTACAGATTGTTATAAATATACAGGTTATAAGGTGCTGTGTACAAGTGTGAATGTAGGAAGTATTGCATTGTATATTGATATAAGGTGCTGTGTACAAGTGCGTATGAGAAGTATTGCACATATTTATTGCACAGTAGGGGAATATTTAACTGTTCATGAGGTAGACAGCCTGAGGAAAGAAACTTTTCCTGTGTCTGGCTGTTTTTGTGCTTGGTGCTCTGAAGCGCCGACCAGACGGTAACAGTTCGAACAGGTAGTGTGCTGGGTGTGAGGCGTCCAGAGTGATTTTGCGAGCTCTTTTACTCACTCTGGAAGAGTACAGTTCTTGAAGTGTAGGAAGGGTTGTGCCAGTGATTCCTTCAGCAGTCCGGACTATTCGCTGTAGTCTACGGAGGTCGGTTTTGGCAGCTGAGCCGAACCAGACGGTGATTGAAGTGCAGAGGATGGATTGGATGACAGCTGAGTAGAACTGTACGAGTAGCTCCTGTGGCAGGTTGAACTTCCTCAGCTGACGAAGGAAGTACAGTCTCTGCTGGGCTTTCTTCACAATAGAGTCTATATGAATGTCCCACTTCAGATCCTGAGAGATGGTGGTGCCCAGGAACCTGAATGACTCTACTGCAGCCACAGTGCTGTTCATGATGGTGAGTGGGGGGAGTGCAGGGGGGTTTCTCCTGAAGTCCACTATCATCTCCACTGTTTTGAGCGTGTTCAGCTCCAGGTTGTTGCATCTGCACCATAACGCCATCCGCTCCACCTCCTGTCTGTATGCAGACTCGTCACCGTTCTGGATGAGGCCGATAACAGTAGTGTCGTCTGCAAACTTAAGATGGATGGATACCTCTTTTTTTTTTATCCATCCAATCTCACCAGCCTCTGTTTGTTCCTCTTGAAGTTTAATGCTGAGAAGGTTCTTGGATTTGGGGACAATCCTGTCTAATCCTGTCCTGCTTGAAGGGACAGTATGCTGTTTTGGTGTTAGGGTTAGGGTTACAACATGCTGTTTTGGTGTTATTCTTTGCAGGAATGTGGCCTTATTGGAATGTGTCTGAACAGCCTTGAATTTCCCTTGATTTACCACTGAATTTCCATCTTACTCCATTCCCCTCTTCTTCCTCCGTAACCTTTTCCTAAATAACCAAGTACAACCTAATATAAAAATGGTGAGCGAATTTTAGCCAGTCACACATTTTGACCAATGTTGCAATTATGAGACCTTCGGCTGTCCACCTTCATTTCACCATCCTCTGTTTGTTCTCCACGTTTAATGCATTGAGGAACATTAATGCTTTGGGATTGTAGGACACACCCTGTGGCCTCTAACCTGCCCCAGCTGGAAGGGTGTCTGAGACCCTGTTTCTGTTGTTGGATTAGAGAGACAGGCTTATAGTTTGTCTGCCTCTCTCAGCGTGAGATCACATTGGACCTGACCACAGCGTGCCTTCAGAATTCATTTCTTGCTGTACACACATACACAGAGACTCCTGCCACTGTTATTACCCAGCTATCCACTGTTATTAGAAATGTATCAAGACAAAGTTTATATAAACCTGAAGTCCCCTGTTGTGGGGTGCCTGATGAACCCCCCTCCTCCCTCTGAAGAGCCCCTGTGGATTGTTATTCAGACTGATGGGCTTGAAGCTGATATGTGGGCCAGTGCTGTCACAAGCTCTCAGAGCAGAACCTTAGATTTATGCCCTGGGCTTAGCGTTCTGCCAATGTTCCCCAACGCTCCCCCAATGCTCCTGCCTGTCCAATCACACAATTAGTCTGTGACTACGGTGGACACGGTCCCTGCTGTGCATCTGCCTGGAGGCCTTCCACAGTTTACATATATACACAATACTGTGAGCCTGTGTTTTTCTTCTCCTTTGCTTGGCGCTGTCTCAGTCTATGAGAAAGACACAAGCTATTTTCACAACACAAACCCTTGATTTAATTTCAGACGTATATATTGTTATCATCCCCCAAGCATGTACCCTAAAGGTATTTCACACTGTGAAACTCTTTTCTTTTATAATACCTCAATAAGAGACTCTTAATATTTTGTACTTGGTAAAGGTGGCTCTTAAACTACTTTATAATCTACAGTAGATTGCATGTTTGAGAAAGGCACTGAACTACATGTGACCTATAGATATAGGTTATCTTGCATTTGAAACCCCCTGAGGCTTGCTTCCGAGCAATGTGGCTTGATTCAGCATGGGCCAGCAATTTGCATGGAGGACCGCGTCTTATATCAAGTCATTTCATACTCTTGTAGAGACACTTGACATGGCAAGGCCTATAACACTACGCTGTAGTCTTGACACAAGGGGATGATTTGGTAATCAAGGTACTTTATAACCCGCAGGCACACAACATCATAAGACGTTAATATTAGGTTAGATGTACTGTAGGTTGTGACATCAGGTGACTAAAATGTAATGTCTAGCCAGCGTCTAAGGACAACGTTATTTTGATGTTATTTAGATTTGGTTGATTTTAGCTTGTGTTGAAAAGTGGCCAAAATCCAACATTGAACCAATATCTTAAACTAATATCATATTGATGTCAAATACTGACTTTTTTTTTTGTCAGGTAAGGTAAGCAAAATCCAATGTCTGATAAACATCATAGTGGTCACGTCCACACAACGTCAAGCTGTAACATCAATAGACGTTGATATTTGCTAGATTTTTGGTTGGACATTGACGTCAGCCTGATGCTGGGTCTGACGTCAACCTAATTAGTTTTTTTCCAAATTAATTGCAACACAATTATGACTTCAACTGTATTACATACATATATATATATATATATATATATATATATATATATATATATATATATATATATATATATATATATATATATATGTATGTGTGTGTGTGTGTGTGTGTGTGTGTGTGTGTGTGTGTGTGTGTGTGTGTGTGTGCGTGTGTGTGTGTGTGTGTATATATATATATATATATATATATATATATGTGTATATATCACTTACTGTAGTTATGGCTAAAGTATGCTAAGGTAATTACTATAGTTCATGATGGTTACTAATGATATAGTGTAATTCATTAATGAAGAGTTGTAAATATATTTGCAACATAATGCTTATTCTTAAATATTTCTCTTTACTATACATTACTATAGTATTTTAAATGTGTAACACCTGGTTTTATTGGATTATTTGTTTTTACTGTTATATACTATAATTTGTTACTCTTTAGTACAATATTATTTGTAAATAACTGAACTGAACAATTATGTCACATGTGTTTTATTGACATTTTACTGATCACTAAGAAATATTGACTTGGATTTATGTTGTTTTGATTTAAAAATGAAAATTGCAAAAATAGCTTAGATGTAGCTAAGCTACTTTTGTCAAGTAGCTTTTAGCTTAACTTGCTACATTTCCCAGAGGGTAGATTTTTCAATTAGCTTGCCCAACACTGAGAAAACATGTCATTTTAAGTGAAATTTGATAAGAATGGAATATAATTTGGCATTTTGTGGGCTTGTTTTCTTATGTAGAACACTGAGATTTTACAAAAAAATCCAGGCTTATTGTAGCTACAATAATTCATTGTCTGTTTTCGACATTTGTTCCAGAGCTCCAAGAACCACTTGGAGGAAAATACTCATTATGAGTGTTCTTCTTCTGAAGGCCAAGAACATTTAGGTTCAAGTCACGCATAGGACAGTTGTCACGAGACAACACGAGTCTGATGCTAATCTGCTGCTCTGGAGACGCTACTTGTGGTGACTGAGTGTTGTGTCCAAATCTGTTCTGTCCACCTGTTATAGTGATGACACAATGATGTTGCCATTTTCCATGGCTATACTTTATGTTGCCTTGGGTTCGGGTGACACGCAGCGATTGTGTGTGGGCTGCTCTGTCCATGTGGTGTGCTTTTGTTGAGTGTGTACACCCACATCACTCTGTCTCCGGAGCTTCTGTAGTCACATGGGATGGTTTTGTTGAGAATGGGATTCTCAGAGACATGAGGTTTTGCTACACCTTTAATGCAGTACACATGTTTTATCCACACCATATGTCATAATACACAGTAGTTGGCCGGAATCCAACTTGCTATTTCCTGAATGGTTGATTGTAGTTGATAAATGTCTGTCCTCACTCCACATGTGTATTTGCTCCTTCCAAATTCAATATTTCTATAATACCCAACATAGGTTCATTCTGAAAACGTAGCCCTATATACATTTCTGGAGTTGACCACAATGATGGGGTTTGTGTCCGGCAAAGAATGATTCCAGACAGTGGGTAAGACAAAAACAAAAGCCAAAAATAAAATAAACAAGCAAATAACAGGGTGAGAAGGTGGTAAAATTTGAAAACTTGGTAAAAATCAAGCGAGGGCAACTGTCAGTTGGGTTTAGGGAAGGGGGTGGACAGGTCAACCTGTGCTTTTGAAAACAATATTGGTTGGGTTTAGGGAAGGAGGAGGGTGGGTCAGTCGATCGGTCAGTCAGTCAGTTATTCAGTTGACAGCGGCCTCTGGTGGATTTACGTGAAAACAGCAAGTGCGAATGACACTTGCGAGAGATATTCTGCAGCCTCTGGTGGATTCGCGAAAACAAAAACTGCAAAAAATAAAATAAAAAATTGCTTGGGTTGAACTTGGGTTGCCAATACCTTTTGGCTTTTTATTGGCACCAGTTTTTTTTTTTTTTCAAAGTCAAAGTAGTCCTGAAAAAAACCTTCTTGTTATCAAACTTAGATTTAAATTGGCAGCGACAGCTGTTATTGAGAATTAAACATTTTTATTTAATTCCCAGCTAATTTTAGGGTTATATAATGATCAATGATCAAATTAAAGTTAAAGAGAAGCTAATTAAAGTTGTTTTTGCTTTATATGAGTGTTATTCCAGGTATAACAACGTTTTTTCTTGTGTCTTGCTCCCATGCTAGAAATGCTAGTGATTTGAGGTCGTTTCCCTCAACATATTCATGACATTCACACCTAATCTTAAACATCCTAACAAGTTCAAATAATGCTATCATGCTCAGAAAAACTTGTCTTTTCATTTACACTGTAGCATTATGCTATTGTAATGGTGCCTAATTTAAAATACATATTAAATACCTTGATTTTCTTGATTCCATGAACCTATTCTGCTTTGATTGGTCATTTGAACTAGTAATTTGTCTTCTGCACAGAAACAAAATATGCATTACCATATGTGATTCTGGACCACAAAGCCATTCTTATGTTTTACAGGGATATTTTATACAGTAAAAATGTATTGTATGGGTCAAAATTATTATTTTATCCCAAAAATCCCAAGCAAGTAAAGATCATGTTCCATGAAGATTTTTTGTAAATTTCCTACCGCAAACATACCAAAACCTATTTCAATAGTAATGTGTATTGCTAAACACTTAATTTTAACAACTTTAAAAGCAATTTCTTTTTCTCAATATATTAGATATTTTTATCCCACATATTCCAATTTTCAAATCTCTGTCAAAATTGTCCTATCCTAGCAAACAACATTTAATTGGAAAGCTTATTCATTCTGCTTTCAAATCATGTTTAAAACTCAATTACCTAAAATCGACACTCATAGCAGGTTTTGGGGTCCAGAGTCACATGTCCATCTCCAGCAACTGCACACACTACAGGACAATAATGATGATATTAATATTACCATAACATTTTACATTTACAATCAGATACTTTACACTCTGCATAACTAATATGAGCATAAAATAATCATAATATGAGCACTTCAAGCTAAAATATTCTGAGATAAAAATAAATGTTAAAGATAAATAACATAATCAAAGTGCTTTTTCAGCTTCAGCAAAAACAATGAAAGCATCAGTACAAGATCATCTGACACAGGAACAGTAGTTCAAAACACCCACCCAAATCAAGTGTGATGCTGTACGCGTGATCTTGATTACATTACTGCAGGGTAACATTTGTGAATGGACATTTTCTGTCTAATAAACAAACATGGCATTTGGTGACCTTTACATCAGAATACTGACAATGCATTTACAATGGCTTTGACTCAATAGGCTCATAGACTTATATAATCTTCAGCTGATCATTTACAAATGATGATTTTAGACGCATTTAAAGAAACAGTTATTTATTACAGAATATTGAGTAGGGGGCGGTGCTTTCTTTTTGCTGATGACTCCCTTGTAGGCCCAATCCCAATTCTATTTTTGTACCCCTTCCCCTTCCCCTTCCCCTTGACCCTTGAAACAGAGTGTGAAGGGGAAGGGCTTCAAAATTTACGCCTAAGAAATGGGACAGCACTACAACACCTGCACACGTCATCATTTGTCATCGCAATGTCTCATTAATATGAGATCGATGACAGCGACTGCTGTAGTTATTACAGTTGCGTTATTTTTTGGTATTTATCTTCAGGAAATCACTGAAGGCATATATTCTGTTATCATAACGATATAATGTGGCAATACGATTGTAACTGTACTGTGCTGTTATGACCGTCTAAGGGTCGATCACATCAGAAAAGAGAACCAATACCAGAGAGAATTTGAATTTAACAAGCTTTGTTTATTACATGAGATAAGGATATATCTTTAGGGGAAGACCAGATCAAAATGAACAAACCAAAATATATTTGTTTGGCAACTTACCTAAAGAAAATAAAAATAATTAAAAAAATACAGCAATTACTTACCTAAGTCCCTTTTTCCAAAACAATAACAAATGTACAAAAAAAAAAAAAAAAAAAAAAAACAATGTGGCGTCAATCCCCCTACTTCTCTTCTCACAATTATTCACAAGTGTGTATTATATTTGTGTTGATCACAATTCTTAACATTATGGGTAGAAATGAATAAGCAAGAATAAACAATTTGCTGTGGCCATATTCATCTATGTAAACACACGAAAACAGCATTAACATCATACCAGCACCGTAAAAAGGTCATTCCCAGCCACTAGACGTTTCTGACAGGGGATTCCAGTGTCATCGAGTGACAGAATGTTGTGGGACTACTACACAGTCGTTATTAATAGGGATTATATATAGCAAAATTTAGCGTTTTTTATTTTATAATATAATACTAATCTGTGCATCTCCTTACTTCCATGTGCAGCCATGCTGTCATTGTAGCTGGTGTATTTATGTTGGAAATTTATGTAGGAAATTTTCTTACCCCTTGGTTTCGAGTATGGTCCTGAAAAATCTCAGTTTTAAGGACAATCTACCCCTCCTCCTTAGCCCTATGCCTTCAAGCTAAAGAGAATTGGGTATGGGGAAGGGCTAAGGGGTAGAATTGGGATTGGGCCTAACTGTTGGCAGGGTGTGGTTAAGAATAGTGTTGCTGAAGTCATCAAACTGACATCAACAGAGAAGGGCCACTACTCCAAACGTGTAAGCAAATGGTCAGATTTTGATTGAAGACTACTGAAACAAACCTTTTCAAACCTCACATGGACTTTAAGTACTACAATGTGAACATGTGTTCCTTTATTTTTTATTTCCCTCTCCTTCTGCTAGACTCTGTTGCATGGTTTAATCTGGAGCCAATAATTCTTTCTTCTATGAAGGTCTTTCGAGTTCCTGCCTCAATCTTTCACTCGCATGACATTTTGGAGTGTGATTGTTCTTATGAAAAGTAACCTTGGTTACCAGCTTTCCCCATCACTGTTTAATAGTTCACTCTGGCAGCTAACATGTGATTATGTTGAGTCCGCATGTGTGTGTATGACTTTGTGCCGGCTGACATGTGATTATGTTGAGTCTGCGCAAGTGTTTCACTTTGTTGCCTTTTGCATGGTGAACGGCGACTGGCAGCAATCAGGGCTGTGTATTTTTTGATTGATGGCGCAATCACATGGCACAAAAGACTTCATTACCATTGGACACACAATTGCTAACAAGCAATCATGAATACACACAGGTTACTGACTGGGGCTTGAGTCTCACACGGGACGGCAGTTATCACAAAGTCACCAGAAATTAGAGAGGTGCTTTATCAGAGAGTCCCGGCTATATGAAGGTTATGTGGGTCAGCTTTAGTTTACGTGGTTTGCTTCAAAGCGTGAGCCAAACATGTCGTGGTTTTCTTATTTTTTTCTATTTCTGGCCTTTTTTTTTTCTTTTCCCAAACGGGAAGGGTAAAAAATACATCGAAATTCATAATTAGATGTTCAAAGTTTCATTTTAGCTCTGCATAACAGCAGTATATGGGTCAACCGCTGCCAATTGCACGAACTTCAAATGAAAAAATCAGTGCGTCCCAAGACTATTGCTTTTGATTGTTATTTTCCCCCGCCGATTTTCCTCCAGCTGCCGATTGAGAATAATAAATATATAAATAAACAACCGTTTGAATTTCCCCTTTCTTTGTTGTCGTATTAGGTAACCTCTAAGAATAGATGCCTCGAAAGGCAGTCGGGATCAGTTTAAAACCCCAGGCAGATATAGGTTGATGCATGTTCTCATTAGGTTGATGGCTGCATGTTATTCGGAGTGTCACTGTAATCATTATTAATTATAATAATCTGACTTATGAGTCATCATATTATTAGCATCCCCGAGCAGCGCTTATTGTTATCGCAACCCTGAAAAATAATTAATGTGTTCCTATTTCTTTAGCCTGAGGCTCAGAGCTTTGGGGGAGCAGATATTTGTGTGTGCGTGTGTGTATGTGTGTTTTGTATGTGTGTGTACTGGTTTTGGTGGTTTTTGAGGACACAATTGTGTATAATGACTTGGTATGACAGCTATTACGATGATTTGGGAAATTATGAAGACATAGCTGATGTCCCCGCTTTTCTAAAATCATGCAGAATGGATTTTTTTTTTTTTTTCAGGAATAATGTAGTTATTTTTTTTTAAGTAAAAATTGACGCCATTTTCTGTAAGGGGTAGGGTTAGGTGTAGTGTTGGGGTATAGTGCTTCCCATAGGTTTGAAATATACTTGCGGTGGTAGCCTAATTGAAACATCATTTACCCACATCACATAAATAGTTAACAATATGCGACAAACAAGGCATAATTAAATTTTTAACAATAATTTTATTTATCATGACACTGTTACACAGTTTCTTTTCAAGGGGTTAAAGTTAAAAGTAGACTAAATTAATAAAAAAAAACTTTGAAATAAAAAAGACATTGAAATAAAAGAAGAAATCCACTATTTCTCTTACTTTTATGCTATTTAAGAGCCATGTGCACCCGCTGACAGATAAAATCTGCTTATCTCTCTTTCAAGTTCAAAGTTAACTTGAATGCCAAAGCATTATATATATATATATATATATATATATATATATATATATATATATATATATATATATATATATATATATATATATATATATATATATATATATATGAAATAGCCTATGACATCGTCAAACTAATAAAATATACAGCAAATAAGAAATAAATGACAGAAAAAGGACTAAAAACAAACAATATCTCAATAAACTACAGCATTAAAACGTGTGAAATATTTAATTAAGGCAAATGCGTTCATTAACTAATAGTGTACATATATTTTGCAGCCAGTTTAGACCAGTCATTTCATTCACTCCGAGTATATAAGTCGTTTAGATTCAAGAATGAATTATTGAATGTTTCTCTCGCCAAGCGAAAGTAGGCTTAAGTAAAAGGGTAGTGCAAAAACGCATACGATTAATCACGGCTTTATAAAGCGAAAGCTGAAGATTTTGATACCCCAGCCGGACAATTATTTAAGTGCCAAATAGGCGACCCCTGACTAATAAAGGGACTAAGCAGAAAAGAAAGTGAATGAATGAAAGGCACGTCTCTGTGTTTGCAGAGTTTGTAACTGTGTGTGGGAGTGTTGACAGGTATCGTGTGCACAGAATGAAATGGGTAAACAAGAGAGCATTTTGCATTACTTTATTGATCACGGATGTTTGGTTATAATAGATGGATACAATATAGTGTAAAAGGATGATAGTAACAGTAAAAAAAAAATGTGTCACTTAATATGCTTGGGTGGCCATTAATATACCTGGGCGGCCTGCCCAAGTAAAGCCTATGTGTGGGAATCACTGGGGTAGGGCAAGTACAAAAAATAATTTTATTGAATATACACAAAGTTCACAATAAACAATCCTGTGGATTGCATGGATATAATCTAGGTATTACCATGTTGAGTTGGTATATGAGGACATGTCTTGTGCCTGGGCATGGACCGGTTTAAGATTCAGACGGTGTGATAACCTTGCATAAAAATATCACAATTTCACGCTATTGTGATTACTGCTTTAAAATATATTCTTTTTGCGTCTCTAGGTAAAAAACGAAAACATTTTTCCCCTTTGAACACAATATATTTTAATTTGAGAACCATTTAAAATATTTTGGAGCTGTAAACATATCAGCCTAAACTATGCAAATAAATCACTGACTTCTGCTGTCTTCATTAGTTTCAAACACAGATTTCCTTTACAATTTAAAAAAGCATCTTTGGATATCTTTTCTGCTGGAGATACTGTTGTTCGAAAAAAACTAAAAACGTAAATAAAAAATCTTACATACACCGTATTTTCAGTTTTAAAACCTTAACTTTTCCAAACTGCTGTATATCTTAAAAACGGTTATCGTCACATGCCTACTTGTCATTCAAAACTGTCAAAGCATACTTAACAGGGACTTTTCACCTTCAAAATTGGCTACAGGTTTCCTGTGAGTGTTTTATACATTTAAGGTACATTTATATATATATATATATATATATATATATATATATATATATATATATATATATATATATATATATATATTATAGATATTGATATGTAGCTTTTAAGGTCTTGATAAGAACAAAAATGTATCTTTTTAAAGGGTATTGACCCAATGACAGATTTTGTACCTTTATTTATGAAAGTGATAGGGGTATGGGAAGGCATGAGACGGTATGATTACCTTGGATAAAAATGTTGCGGTTTCATGGTATCACGGTATTGTAAGAACTGCTTTAAAATATATTCTTTTTCATTGTTTGGGTGTAAAACAAAAAACTTTTTTCCCTTTGGAATACAATATATTTTAGTTTGAGAAACATTTTAAATATTTTGAGCAGTAAACATGTCAGGCTTAATGATACAAGTAAATCACAGACTTCTGCTGTCTTCATTAGTTTCAAAAACAGATTTCTTACAGCATCTTTTGATATTTTTCTGCTGGAGATAAATAAAAACAACAACAATAACAAAAAATAAAACGTTTTTACATATACCTTAGGAACAGTTTAACAGAATGGTGGTTTTAAAACCTTGACTTTTCCAAACCGCGGTATACATCGAAAACGGTTATCGTCCCATGCCTACTTGTGTTCTTATCAAAACTGTCAAACCATCCTTAACTGGGACTTTTCACCTTCAAAATTGGCTAAAGGTTTCCTGTGAGTGTTGGGTGTACACACTTATAAATAAAGGTACAAAATCTGTCACAGGGGTGATACCTTTTCAAAAGGTAATTTTTTGTATCATACAGCAGGACATTAGTAGAATACACCATTGTACCTTTAAGGTTAAATTTGATACGTTTATGGTACACATTTAAATTTTTTTAGGCATTGATATGTACCTTTTAAGGACCTGATAGGAACAAAAATTTACCTTTTTAAAAGCATCACCCCAGTGACAGATTTTGTACCTTTATTTATGAAAGTGATAGGGGTATGGGAAGGCATGGGCCGGTTTAAGATTCTGACGGTATGATAACCTTGGATAAAAATACCACGGTTTCATGGGATCATGGTGTTGTGATTACTGCTTTAAAATATATTCTTTTTAATTGTCTGGATAAAAAACAAAAACTTTTTTCCTCTTTTTCCTCTGCTGTTTTCATCAGTTTCAAAAACACAGATTTATTTACTATTTAAAACAGCATCTTTGGATATCTTTGCTGCTGGAGATACTGGTGTCATGAAAACAAAAGAAAAAAAGTAAATAAAAAATCTTACACATACCTTAGGAACGATATAGCAGAAAATGGTGGCAGTTTTTAAACCTTGACTTTTCCAAACCGCTGTTTACCTTGAAAACAGTTATCGTCTCATTCCTAGGTATGGGTAGGGTAAAGAATATCATAAGCTTTTTTTACAGTATAAAAACCATTACTTCTATGGAGAGTCCTCATAAACCACCTAAACCAACATGAGTGTGTGTGTGTCTGTTTAGACAGAAAATCTAGACTGGGAGAGGCAGCGTGAATGGCACAGAATCAGGTGCACGCAACCTTCCTTTCATGCGTTCCAGCCAAGCCAACAAAGAGAGAATGAGACTACGTGATGAGAATTACACAGAGCTAGCATTGGGATCTCATGGAATATACATACACACACACACACAAATACACACACACTTGCACCTCAAACTACACACTACACACAGCTGCGCGCACTCCCACTCGCACCCACTTGTATATGCACACACACTCTTTCCAGAGCCCCTCTAAAACCCTACACACACACACACACACACTTTCTGCCCGTCAGCGGCAGTGCAGGCACTATGGACGTGATAATTGTAATAAAGGCTGCCAGTAATGGGTTGTGTGGCGCGCGGCTGCACTGGCCAGGCGCTCTGCCTCTTTTGTTATGCTAATGCAGAGTGATTAGAGGCCTTCTGCAGAGCTGCGCTGCCTAATCTGACTGCTCCCTCGACGAGGAGGGGGGATATTACACACAGGCCACGGGGTCAGCAGCCTCCAACATCATCTTACCTTCCATTTATATTCCTTTTTAATGAACACCGCATAGGAATACATGGGAAAACAGGCAGGTTTTTGTAATCATTTGTTTGGGAAGTGGAGAGATGTTTAGTATTGGTATGTATGGGAGGTGATAAGAAGAGATTGGAGTTCGTTCATGGTTATTTTGGCTATCCATGGGTGATTATTTAGAGCTTCAGCGATACTGTTGTGTTTATTTTAGGGGTATGTTTTGTCTCATATTTTGCTTTCAGGTTGTATTTTAAAAATGCTTTAATTGAATTTAACTTAAGGGACTAAGCCAAATGAATGAATGAATTAATGAATGAATGAATGAATGAATTAATTAATTAATTTTTTTTCTTGACAATCAAGTAAAAAAAACAAGTGCAAATTGAACAATGGAGTGTATTTGTTTTTATAAATGTAGAACCCGTTTTAAACTTAAAATAACTTTTTTTAACACATACAATACATAAAATTGCATTAAATACATTGATGTTCTAAACATTAGGTGAATGAGTGTGTATGGTTGTTTCCCAGTGATGGATTGCAGCTGGAAGGGCATCCGCTGCGTAAAACATATGCTGGATAAGTTGGCGGTTCATTCCGCTGTGGCGACCCCAGATTAATAAAGGGAACTAAGCTGAAAAGAAAATGAATGAATGAATGAATTTTATATGGAATTGTGTACTAACATGTGTACTAACATTTAATCATTTAAATTACATGACGTGACTGCAAATATGAATTTTCATTAGTTATACATGATGCTCATCATCTGCTTAAGATTTAAAAAATAAATAAGTATAAATGAGCAATATCACACTTATAGCAGTGCGATATGGCTGTATATTGGTACTGGTGGGTGGCGTGCGTTGGCTCGAGGTCGCAGGCCGAGTGCCTTAGTGCCCCACCAGTGACGATATACAGCCATATCGCACTGCTACGAGTGTGATATTGCGTTTATACAACAGTTCGATGGCATAATCGTGTATTTAAAAAAAAATCAAAATCAAACAGTCTCAAAAATCCTTTTGTAGGAGGAATCACTTTCTTCCGCCTTCATTCACATCTGCAGCTGACAGTCAGAACAGCAAAAACCGTTGCCTAAAAACACGTCACTTTAGAACGAATATTTGAATGATTCTCTAGCATAGCATCTAAAGTGATGACAAAACTCACATTTTGCTCACATTTTATGAACGGCATGAAATGATTTTCCAGTATTTTTCTGTTGCAATCGGTAGATCACAATAATTAACCATGAAAAGGCCAAAGCAACGCAAACACTAGCAGATTACTATAGTATAAATATAGCACTACAACATGCAGAAGAGAGAGATCGACATAGAATGTCACCTGTTTTATAAGGATTTAATCAGCTGTAGTCTGAAATATGAAAAGACTTACTATGCAGTCTCTGATGCCATCTTTTGCCGCAACTGCCTTTGCTCTGCTCAGTATGACAATATTTAAAATAGGCACTATTTTTTTTTAAAAAAACTGCATAGTTGCAATCTTAACTAATACACTATTGTCTAAAAAAGCCTCAAAAGTACATTATGTTGTCCAACAGCTGCAATATTTCTCTGTAGTGAGTCTATTAATCTGCTGTCACTCTATGCAGGCAGAGTAATACACAAGGGGGAAGAGGATGTACGAGTGCTGTTATTTTATATATTACTGTTATTTAAATCCATTTGACTACAAATCTGAGTCACACATATGTGCAATGATTATTTTCAATTCCACAATAATTTAATATTAAAATAATTCTGCCAATGTGTAATTGCTTTAAGCAAATATAATCACACATCAAACACATATATTTGATCTCATAACACAGTAAAGCACTAGCCTACTAGTAAAGTTTATTCCAGGTCGAGTGACTACATTTTCCATCTGCCCCTGTGGTATAAAGTCCCATTGCTATCAGAACTCCCCCCCCAGCACATGCTGGATGGCTGTGGGGATTTAAATCTTAGAGCTGGGGGCACTGTAGAGCAGGCCAAAGCAAATACACAGCGTTATTGTTGGAGCAGCTGGTTCAGGGAGGCTGCCTGGACTCACAGTGTCCTGCCAAGAGCAACCAGCTTCAAGCTGCGTTCTGCCCTGCCTTTGAGGTCAGTGCAGGAAGAGCGGACGGGTGTATATGGATGACTTTTATACATTGTTTATGCAGTAGGTGTGTATTGATGTGCTAATGCGCTCATACTTACGGTGAGGGGGCAGTTGGTCAGAGGAAACAGGCAGTGCTCACATATGATTTTTTGCGGGTCTGGATGCTATATGTCACACACAAAAAGAATGTGAATTTAAGTAAAAACTAAATATTGAAATGTATGCTAAATTGTGATCCTGTTAAGCACTTTATAGCATAACTATATTTGCACAGTGCATTTGTAAGCAATTGACCAACTTCATAGTAGTTCACAACAAAACATGATAGAATCAAGCCACAACAATCAAGTGAAAACAAACCAAAACAAAACAAAATTTAAAAGAGGCAAATGTAAGCTCGTAGAACAACAGAATTTAAAAGCAACTAAAAGTTTGAAACACGACAGAAACAAGCCAAAACACAACAGAATTTAAAAAGAAAATGAATGTTTGAAACACAACAGAATCAAGCCACAACACAGTTAAAACAAACCAAAACAAACCAAAAATTTTACAAGCAAATGTAAGTTTGCAACACAACGGAATTTAAAAAGCAAATTGAAGTTCAAAACACAACCAAAACAAGTCAAAATACAACACAGTGTAAACAAACCAAAACACAATAAAATTTAAAAGAGGCAAATGTAAGTTCATAGCACAACAGAATTTAAAAGCAACAAAAAGTTTGAAACACAACAGAAACAAGCCAAAACAACAGAATTTAAAAGCAAAAATAAGGTCGCAACAAGAAGGAATAAAGTCACAACACAGTGAAAACAAACCAAAACACAACAGAATTTAGTAAGTTTGCAACATGACAGAATCAAGCCACAACACAGTGAAAACAAATCAAAACAAAACAAACATTTTAAAAGGCAAATGTAAGTTTGCAACACAACTGAATTTAAAAAGCAAATAAAAGTTTGAAACACAACAAAAACAACCCACAACACAACAGAATTTAAAAAGCAAAAATAAGGTTGCAACACGATGAAATGAAGCCACAACACAGTGAAAACAAACCAAAACTAACCAAAAATATTAAAAGCAAATGTAAGTTTGCAACACAACGGAATTTAAAAAGCAAATTGAAGTTCAAAACACAGCACAGTGTAAACAAACCAAAACGCAACAAAATTTAAAAGAGGCAAATGTAAGTTCGTAGCAGAACAGAATTTAAAAGCAACTAAAAGTTTGAAACACAACAGAAACAAGCCAAAACAACAGAATTTAAAAGCAAAAATAAGGTCACAACACGAAGGAATCAAGTCACAACACAATGAAAACAAACCAAAACTCAACAGAGTTGAGAGCAAATATAAATTTTCAACATGACAGAATCAAGCCACAACACGGTGAAAACAAATCAAAACAAAACATTTTAAAATGCAAATGTAAGTTCGTAGCACAACAGAATTTAAAAAGCAAATAAAGGTTTGAAACACAACAAAAACAACCCACAACACAACAGAATTTAAAAAGCAAAAATAAGGTTGCAACACGATGGAATGAAGCCACAACACAATGAAAACAAACCAAAACAAAATAGAATTTAAAAGCAAATATAAGTTCGCAACACAACAGAATCAAGCCACAACACAGTAAAAACAAACCAAAACAAACCCAAAATTTTAAAAGCAAATGTAAGTTTGCAACACAACGGAATTTAAAAAGCAAATTGAAGTTCGAAACACAACCAAAACAAGTCAAGACACAACAAAATTTAAAAAGCAAATATAAGTTCACAACAGAATTTGAGAAGCAAAAATAAGCTTGCAGCATGATTTAATCAAGCCACAACACAGTGGAAACAAACCAAAACACAACAAAATTTAAAAAGCGAATATACATTCACAACAAGATGGAATCAAGCCACAAGCACAGACCAAACAAACCATAACACAATGGAATGTGAAAGCAAATATAAGTTCGCAACACAACAACAATTAAAATCAAATATAAGTTTGAAACACAACAGAAACAATCCAAAACACAACAGACATCAAAAAACAAAAGTAAGTTCGCAACACAGCGGAATGTAAAAAGCAAATTAAAGTTCGAAACACAACAGAAACAAGTCAAAACACAACAGTAATTAAAAAACAAATATAAGTTCGCAACACAATGGAATCAAACCACAACACAGCGTGAACAAACCAAAACACAATGCATTTTAAAAAGCATATTTAAGTTTGCAACGCAACAATTTAAAAACCAAATAAAAGTTTGAAACACAACAGAAACCAGTCAAAACACAACAGAATTTAAAAAGCAAAAGTAAGTTTGCAATACGATGTAATCAAGTCACAACACAGTGGAAACAATCCAAAAAACAACAGAATTTTAAAAGCAAATATACGTTTGCAACACAACGAAATTTAAAAAGGAAATGGATGTTTGAAACACAACAGAAGCCAAAATACAAGATTTTAAAAAGCAGAAATAAGTTCGCAACGCGATGAAATCGACGCACTACACAGTGAAAATAAACCAAAACACAACAGAGTTTAAAAAGCAAATATAAATTTGCAACATGATCACAGCAGGCACAAGATGTCAACATGATGTCAGAATGACGTTGTACTCCAACATCGTGGATGTTGCATGATCTTGCATCGAGTTATGTTAGAACCCTACGCCGGGTTGACGTCAATGTCCAACGTTGGACAGACGTTGCATTTAGGTTACTTTCCAACGCAACCTAAAATCAACCAAACATCAGTGTCTAATGATATTACAGCTTGACGTTGTGTGGACATTACCCCTGGTCTATCAGGCGTTGGATTTTAGTTGCCATGCCTGACAAATAAATGTCAGTATTTGTGACACTGGTTTATAAGATGTTGGTTCGATGTTGGATTTTAGTCACTTTCAAACACAACCTAAAATCAACAAAATATTAATGTCATTTCACGTGCATCATTACTAGATGTCAAAATAACGTTGTCCTTAGACGCTTACGACCTACATTGACCTAATATTAATGTCTTATGATGTTGTGTGTCTGTTGGGATGAAATCAAGCCATAACACAGTGGAAACAAGCAAAAACGCAACAAAATTCAAAAGGCAAATAAAAGCTTAGAAACACAATGGAATTTAAAAAACAAATTAAATTTTGAAACAACCGAGACATGTCAAAATAAACGAAAATTACAAAATAAATATAAGTTCGCAACACAATGGAATCAAGCCACAACACAGTGTAAACAAACCAAAACACAATTGAAATTTTAAAAGGCAAATATGAGTTCGCAACACAATGGAATTTAAAAAACAAATATAAGTTCGCAACACTACAGAACTAAGACAAAACACAACAGTATTTTAAAAATTCCAATTGTGATAAAAAGTAAATATCACAATGTATGCTTAATTGTGATGCTGTTAAGCAAGTTAAAACACAACTGTTTGTGAGCAATTGCCCCCTATTGGTCAAGAGTATTTTTGTTGTATTGTGGTGTGATTTTATTGTGTTGTTGAATTTCTGTTTGCTTTTTTTATTCCACTGTGGTTTTGGCATGCTTTCATTGTGTTTTGAGATGTTTCCATTGTGGTTTGGCTGGTTTCCTCTGCATTGTGTACATACTTGCTTTTGAAATTTTGTAGCATTTTGGGCTGTTTTCGTTGTATTGTGAACTTATTTTTGATTTTTAAATTCAGTTGTGTTTTGGCATGTTTACATTTGTGTATTGGGTTGTTTCTGTATTGTGAAGTTATTTTTTTTAAGTCTGTTGTGTTTTGGGTTGTTTCCGTTTGTATTGTAAACTTAGATTTGGATTTTAAAATTTTGTTGGGTTTTGAATCGTTTCTGTTGTGCTGTGAAATTACATTTGCATTTTAAATACTGCCATGCTTTGTTTGTTTCCAGCATGTTGTGAACTTCTACTAGCTTTTTAAATTCTGTTTCTGTTGGCCATTGTGTTGAATGCAGTCAATATTGAGTGAAAACATTCTCATTGTTAACAGCATTATTGACTACAACAGTGCGGTGAGAAAGTCATTCAGACTAATCAGAGTAACACCTGTGCCTTCAGGGAACACTTTTGATTCAGCAATGGCCTTTGCCTCAAAATCTGACCTCGACTATGGACAGCTGTCGTAGTCGAGGTCAAGGATTTTTGACAGTGTTGTCATTTATGGAGAATCTTTTCAAAGATGTAAAGGAAATCGTTTTCAGTTTTAGGTACAATGTTTTTGTAAACAACAGTAAAAATGCTTTATTTGTAAAAAGAGTCGAATGAAGTCACATGCATTGCTCAGGTGTGCTTTTTCAACAGTGTAAAAATCTTGATGGTTCTGTGGGTTTTGTCTATCCAAACTGATCTCTATTTTGTATTTTCTATTGGATTCGAGTCAGGTGATTGGATGGGCTTGATTTTCTTTTTTGTAACCATATAAGAGTTTCCTTAGCTGTGTTTTGGGTCCTTGTCTTGCTGAAATGTCCACCCTGGTTTCATCTTCATCGTCCTGGTAATGTAGATATTGGACTGAAGCAGCTCATATTAATTTACAATGACAAAGGGCAGTGCGTTGCTGAATAACTTCTGAGAGATTTCAGCTGCTGGCTGGGCTTTCACTGCCTTTCTACACCTTCCTTTGTTCATGTGTTCAATACTTTTTTCCTGTGTTATTTAATTTTATTACACATAAATTTACAGTTGATGACACTTAATTTGTAAACTAAATTAATTTGATTTGTTTTCTTTTCATACAAAGATTTCTTTGTTTGTTATCAGCATCTGGTGAAAATTTCAAGTCAACAGCACCTTTAGAAATATGTTTTCTGAGAAAAATAGTGACTACCTGAATATGTTGAAAATGTTGAATACTTATTTCCCCCACTGTATTTTATTTATTTATTTATTTATTTATTTATTTATTTATTTATTAGTTCATTAGAACTAGAAGTAGTTCATTAGTAGAATGATGTTTAAGAAAATACAATAATCTTTAACTTTAAAAAAAATAAATCTTACTGAACAGTGCTGTAAATATGTTTTATGGTGTTACATGGCAAAAATGAATAAAAACAACTCTTAATAACAGGGTATCTGCAGGGTCTTAAAAAGTCTTAAACTGTCTTAAATTTCCAAAACAAAATTTTAGGCCTTAAAGTGTTAAATTCAAAATATTGTTTTGTGGATCTTAAATAATTTTAAACAGGTCTTCATTTTCCTGTGTACATGTAACACAAGTTCAATTACTAATATTCCATCTCAATAAAAGTTTTAACAAAATATTTATTATTAATGCTACTTCCTTGTAATGACGTTTGTTTTTAATGGTTGTTCAAACATTTTAAATGCGCTATTAGAAAAATTCCTTAGCGTTTAGCCTTGTGTAAGCCTTAAATTTAATTTATAACAGTCTTAAAAGGGTCTTTAAAAGTCCTAAATTAGACTTTATGAAACCTGTAGAAACCCTGAATGATATAAAAACAGCATGAGCATGCTTTATTGTCAGTGTTAGACACATCTTAATATAGAATATTAATATGGAATTACCTGATTTAAAACTAGCATATAGTGTCACACTTGGGGCAAAAGTTATCAGTGACAAATGTTCCTATGTTTTTAGAAATGTATGGAAAGCCACTGAGCCTGAAGTATTTATTAATGATTTTACAGTTGTCTTTATGATTTATAAGAGAAGTAATTTATTGAACTACACTGTAAAAAAATACTGGTTGCCTTAAATTATTAATAAGTGAACCTTATGAGTCCATTGAACTTATATTATGTTAAACTGACTTAAAACAGCTTGTGTTTTAATTTTAAACTTTAAAATTAAGTTTTAACATGATTAACTTAGTTTAATAAGTTACAATTAACTAAAAACATATGTTGTCATGACTAATTGATCATATCATTTTTACAGTGTAGGCTTAAGAAAGTCAACCCGTTTTGCAATTTGACTAAAATAATAATAATAATAATAATAATAATAATAATAATAATAATAATAATAATAATAATAATAGTAATAATTCATTAATTTATTTTCTTTTCGGCTTAGTCCCTTTATTAATCTGGGGTCGCCACAGCGGAATGAACTGCCAACTTATCCAGCACATGTTTTACGCAGCAGATGCCCTTCCAGCCGCAACCCATCTCTGGGAAACATCCATACACACTCATTCACATACATATACTATGGACAATTTAGCCTACCCAATTCACCTGTACTGCATGTCTTTGGACTGGGGGAAACCGGAGCACCCGGAGGAAACCCACGCGAATGCAGGGAGAACATGCAAACTCCACACAGAAACGCCAACTGACCCAGCCGAGGCTCAAACCAGCGACCTTCTTGCTGTGAGGCGACAGCACTACCTACTGCGTCACCCTAATAATAATAATAATAATAATAATAATAATAATAATAATAATAATAATAATAATAACAACATAGTTTATAGCAAAAATTCCATGAAAGAAAAAGAAATGTTTACTATTTATTGCATTTTAAATGTCAATGGTTTTGATATTATTTTTTGTTATGTGTTATTGTGAAAATGCAGCTTCATATTAACAACCTATATATTTTTATTTTATTAACTTTACTGTAGTTTTTTTTTTTTCTGAATGAGCAAACCAAGCATATTCATTCATTCATTCTTTCATTTTTTTTTGGCTTAGTCCCTTTATTAATCTGGGGTACACCACAGCGGAATGAACCGCCCAAACCAAGCATATTTGTTTATAAATCTAATTATTAATTTATTGTGCAAGAAGAGTATGAGCGAGTGTATATCGATGACTTTTATACATTGTTTATGCAGTAGGTGTGTATTGATGTGCTAATGCGCTCATACTGGATGAAATTGATGTTGTGTTTGTGCTGGCCGTGGTGTCGAATGCAATCGATATTAGCTGGAAACGTTCTCATTCTTAACAGTCCGATTGACTTCAACAAGAAAGTCATTCAGACTAATCAGAGTATCACCTGTACCTTCAGGGAACGCTTTTGATTCAGCAATGACCTTTGCCCCTGAAACCCGACCTCAACTATGGACAGCTGTCAGCATCACTTTTTTGGGGGGGAGGCCTGAAATGCAAGGTTGCACTCTGATAGATCCTTTGATAGATCGTGACCATTCGAATTCTGTCCGCTCCATCTCCATCTCTCAATATAAAAGCTTCATTTTCATCAGCCTACATGCCTTTTCATATAACCCTTTCCAAAGCACTGAAAGAAGGGGAGAGAGGTGCAAGAGGAGGGGGATAGAAGAGGACTTTACCAAAAAAAAGCACTATTTTGCCAGACGGTCCCTTTGGCAAACATGCATTAAGTTGATTTCAATGGACCAGATGCTCCCTTCCTCTCAAAGCAATTTGGATGCATAGAGCTTTCCTGGCCTTGCTGGAGACTAGACTCTCTGCTTTTGATTTGTAAGTGGCTCAAATTGAGGCTCGCATTCAAATGTGTGCACATGGAGTGGCCTTGCATTGCAGCCTGTGAGTTTTGTACTGCGGGCTCCTTATTTTTTCCCCAGACAAAACCCCATGGAGCTTTTTCACAGAGCCAAATGCAATAAAAGTGGAGTGGCATTGGATTTGATTTTATGCTTATCGGCTTTTGTGTGTGCGCCTGTTTTATATATATTTTTGGAATGTGATTCGCGAAATACATTTTCTTGCAACATGGTTTCTTGCTTTTGTATTTAAAGCAAATATCATTGGTAATCTTCTCTTAACATCGTAAAGTCGATTGAAATACAACATGATTGCCGAGCTGATGAGCTGAATTTATTTCAGGAATTGGTTCTAGTGTTTAGAGTATTGAGATTAGGTGGAATGAATGGCTTTCTGAACAGGTACAAACCTTAGGAATCAGGTGTGGATGGAAGTGCAAATCTATCCATGAGGTTTTTGTTTGTTTGTTTTGTGCATAGTACATTTTTGTATCGTAAATGCAGCCTGAATCAATGAAAGACTTTAAAAAGTTCAAACAAGTTAACCAAATTTAATCTGTTGTTGGTTGGTTGGTTGATTTGTTGATTTATTCATCAAACAGTTCTTACGGTTATTAAAATAAAAAAAGAAATAATTATAATAATAATAATAACAACACATATAATAAATAATATTTATAAATAATAATAATAAAAAATAAATAATAATAGTAACACATATAATAATAACAACACATTTATTATTATTATTATTATTATTATTATTATTATTATTATTATTATTATTATTATTAATATTATTATTATTAATGATGATTAATGATAGTTAATGATAATATTAATACTAGTACTACTACTAGTAGTACCAGGGGCGCTGCTGGCTGGTACGGGCCATATGACAACATTTTGTGGGTGTCGCAAAAAGTGAAGAGCATGGTGGTTCTGGTGGGCTTTTATTAGTATCTCTGAGAGCCCCAAAACGGCATGGGCCCTTAGAATCATTCTATATTTCCCCCGCCCAGCGGCACCCCTGACTAGTACTACTAGTAGTAATAATTATATTAATAATAATAATAAAAAAATAATAATAATAATTCATATACATATACTCAATCTAATACTACTACTACTACTAATAATAATAATAATAATAAACACAAAATAATAACACATTTATTATTATTATTATTTTTATTCATTCATTCATTTTCTTTTCGGCTTAGTCCCTTTATTAATCTGGGGTCACCACGGCGGAATGAACCGCCAACTTTTCCAGCATATGTTTTACGCAGTGGATGCCCTTCCAGCTGCATCACTGGGAAGCACCCATAAACACTCATTCACACACATACACTATGGACAATTTAGCTTACCCAACTCACTTATACCACATGTCTTTGGACTGTGGGAGTAACCGGAGCACCTGGAGGAGAACCACGCAAACACGTGGAGAACATGCAAACTCCACACAGAAATGCCAACTGACCCAGTCGAGGCTCGAACCAACGACCTTCTTGCTGTGAGGCGAACGTGCTACCCACTGTGCCGCCGTGCAGCCACATTATTATTTTTCTTATATATAATAACACAAATAATAATAATAATAATAATAATAATAATAATAATAAGAAAAATATATAATAATAATAATAATAATAATAATAACACATAATAGTAAAATAATAATAATAACACTAATAATAATAATAATAATAATAACACATATAATAATAATAATACGTATAATAATAATAATAATAATAAATAACTCATATAATGATGACAATAATATTAATATTAGTCATCATTATAGTAAAAATACATACAATAATAGTACATAAATTATTATTATTATATGTGTTATTATTATTATTATTATTAATAATAATAATGATAATAATAATAATAATGATACATAATAGTAAAATAATAATAATAATAATAATAATAATAATAATAACACATAATAATAATAATAATAATAATATATTTTATTATTATTATTATTATTATTATTATTATTATTATTATTATTATTATTATTATTATTATTGTTGTTTTTACACTACAGTACATTACTAATTTACACTACTATAGTTACAATTACATTAAACACTCGTACATTTGAACAATACATACAACAATAATGTGTATACACAGTAGTTTAATACAAGTGTCATTTTTACTCTAAGTGATACACTTCAGGTGTACAGCATGTTTATAAACAACACATTCTTTACAGCTGTTTTAGCATGTGTTTAGCTCGAGGTACTCGCACAATAGGTGATTTCACGCTGTCGAGGTTGATGAGATCATTGCTAAACTTGACAAACACCAAGCAGAGACCGTTTATTCCGATCGCATTTCTGTATTTTCTCCTCGTCTCTGCTGTGGATGTGCTGTGCTTATGTAAAGAGCTATGAACCAGCGTCCAGACGTGATGCCTGATGGGAATTCAATGCGCTGAGAAATGCAGAATCACAGGGATCACATCCAAATGGAAAGCGCATCCGCTCCTCTGGGACTAGGATTGCTACTGATCGGCTGGAGATTTCCCACAGGAATATAGCATTTCCTGTCCTTATGAATTTAAGCCAAGTCACGGTATACATATACTTTTATATCCCCCATATCTAATTCTGTTTATCTTCATTGATTTGACTGCTCTTTCAACTGACGTGGGGCAGAACAGGTCTGAACATTGAATTATTAATATAGCCAGCTCTTTGGCAGCCAAATGTTGTGTTTATGTCTTCACGGACTGATTTTTCATGCGCATAATTATTACATTTTCTCTGATTATATAAGGCTTGGTTTTCTGGTTCACTGGAGCCAACTCATTTGCAAAGTATGCAAAGGCTCCAAAAAGTATCTGGGCGTCTGAAAACTGTTTGAACATCTTTGCATTATATATAAGTAACATATATAATCAGCTGTCATTTATTTAAATTAAATGAGACTTTTATTTATTGTATTCTCTCTCGCATGTTTATGTCGTGTTGTGGACATATTTGCATAATGTCAGCCAAATGTCTGCTCAAAGAGAGAATGCAGTTTTTCAGGTATTGCATTAGTGTTGTTGCTGTCACATCATTAAGATGCTGTTTGTTACATTTCAAAAGCAAAACTACTGAATTTGGCCATGCAAAAAATAAATACAAATATTTGTTTGTTTGTGAACTGTGGCAATTCTCTCCCAAAGGCTGAAGAAAAATTATAAACGGAACCGTATGGAAGTGTCTTCATAATTGGTCATTTGCTTCATAATCATAATTTGCATGAAAATTAACAACATTTTACTGCCTGTAGTTTTTGTTTCATTATTTGGATTTTTGCTGTTTTTTTAAATATTTCTATTTTATTTAATTGTATTATTTTGTTTAATTTATTTAATGTTGTTTTGTTTTATATATATATATTTTTTTTTCATTTCATTAGTTTTTTTTTTTGTTTTGTTTTGTTATTTTCTTTTAATTTTTCTTTTCTTTTGTATCTTCTTTTCTTAAAATTGTTTTTATTTTGTTTCGTTTTGTTTCAATTTGTTTAGTTTCATTTCATTTTCATTCATTCATTCATTTTCTTTTAGGCTTAGTCTCTTTATTAATTAGGGGTTGCCACTGCAACCCAGTACTGGGAAACACACATACACTGTTGCATTTAGTTTATTCAATTCACCTGTACCACATGTCTTTGGACTGTGGTGGAAACTGGAGCACCCGGAGGAAACCCTCGCGAACATGGGAGAACATGCAAACTCCACACAGTAATGACAACTGACCCAACCGGAGCTTGAACCACGACCTTCTAGCTGTGTGGCAATCGTGCTACCTACTGCGCCACTGTGACGCCGTATTATTTTATTTTATTTTCATTCATTTTCTTTTCGGCTTAGTCCCTTTATTAATTCCGGGGTTTCCACAGCGGAATGAACCGCCAGCCTATCCAGCATTTGTTTTATGCAGAAGATGTATGGGTGTTTCCCAGTACTGGAATGCAGCTGGAAGGGCATTCGCTTCGTAAAACATATGCTGGAAAAGTTGGCGGTTCATTCAGCTGTGTCTGATAAATAAGGGACTAAGCTGAAGAAAATTTTATTTTATTATTTTATTTTATTTTATTTTATTTTATTTTATACTGAAACAATTTTTATGTGAAGTTATCTAAATGTGTGGAGTTTCAATAGTGTGTTTTCAGATATCTGTTATTCCAAAGAGCCTTGGTGTCATTTTTGAGGCTTCAGGTACACAGAAACACCACCGAAATCATGGTCAAATCACACACTGAGGTAAACGTGTGCACTTAAATAACACGCATTTAAAAACTCATTCACGCTCTGTTAAACTCTGAGAGGCAGCCGCGTGAAACGCCAGCTTCACCCCCCTGCTCGGGTAATTATGAAGGGGTAGAAGACAACAGGTTGAGAGACGAGGTCAGGCTCATGCGAGAAGATAAATGCAAGGCACTCGCTCTGAAAGACAGGAGAAAACATCAGCTGACAGCGGCATATGTCAAATGATCAAATTACCGCCTTTCACACAGAGCGGTCGCATACGGACGAGGACAGGAAAAAACGAGCTCCGGAGAGGTCAATGAAGATGATGGCATGACATGTTTTTACTTTGCATATGCGTAAGGCAGGTGTTTATGGCCTTTATAGTCCTGACATTCACATCAGAGGCCTGTGGAGGCAAAGATAATTCCCTACTTTAGTGCTTAGACAACAGAGCTATGAAAAACTGTTTGAATAACTTTTTTCAGGATGAATTTTATTGGATTGTTTTGGTAAATGTAATTTGTGTCAGCAATACAATCCATATTTTGCAGTACCGCAAATTACTTGCCATTTTCTACATGTTGCCTAATTAAAGGGATTGTTTACCCTAAGATTTCAGTTATCATAATTTACTTACCATTCAATTCTTCTAATCCTTTTTGAACACAAAATAAGATATTTTGAAGAATGTATTTGCTCCCCTTACTACGGGATTTAGTGGCGTCTGCTTTCCACGGATGGGCAAAAATACATTGAAATTTATTTTAAATAAAGTACCAAATACCTCCTTTTTTAGGTGTATCAAAATAAACTACAAAATACAGCAGCCACAAACGTATCAAAATAAAATACTGTATTTTAAAAATACTACAAAATACTTTTACAAGTAAGCATGAACCTTCTTTGCAAACCTTTCATGAATAGGCCTATTTAATCAATAACTTACTGTTAAACATGAGGTAAACAATATTTGATAGCAACAGCTTTTCTCGGAGCAAGTTTTAACAGATTCTCTGCTACTTCATTCACATCTACTCTTAATGTATAATTGAAGTCAGAATTATTAGCCCCCCTGTTTATTTTTTCCCCCAATTTTTGTTTTACGGAGAGAAGATTTTTTTTCAACACATTTCTAAACATAATAGTTTTAATAACTCATTTCTAATAACTCATGTATTTTATCTTTGCCATGATGACAGTAAATAATATTTTACTAGATATTTTTCAAGACACTTCTATACAGCTTAAAGTGACATTTAAAGGCTTAACTGGGTTAATTGGGTTAACTGCAGGCTAGGGTAATTAGGCAAGTTATTTATTTATTATTTTTTATTTTTTTACTTGTTTCTTTTTTATTCATTTAGTATATTTTGTTGTACTCATTTCATACAGAAAGCCCTGTTCAATGCAGACAAGGAGTTAGAATATAGTACTATATCTGTTGATAATGTTTCTCACCCATTGTGTGGCCAGTAGAATTGATGTAATCTCTGTATAATGATTATTCAACCTCTTAACATTCTAAAAGGGTGATATATGAAGTGTTTCATTTTTAAAATAAATTTTTTTCACAGATTTTTTTTTCATAAATGTATTTTTTTTTGCAATATAACTCTTCAGTAGGCCTACTAAATATATATGATTTCTGAAAACTAAAAACAATTTAATTTCCATATAATTTCTTCAATGCACATAAAAACATGATCTCTTAAAATTACTAAAAATGTAGTTCATATATATATATATATATATATATATATATATATATATATATATATATATATATATATATACATATATATATATATATATATATATATATATATATATATATATATATATATATATATATATATATATATATATATATATATATATATATATATATATATATAGTTCCCCTTCGGATGGGGAACTCCAATGCTATGTGGAAACTTCCACTATGGGGATTTCGTCAGAATCCAATCATCTGAAAGAGTATAAAAACGGGCCAATGAAATGCCAATGAGTTGGCAGCGTCAGCGTGCACAGCTGGCGTCAATGACAATCAGTCATGCTATAAAGACGCAGCCAGTGCCATGCTCGACATCCTTTCGCTTTCAGAGCCTTTCACGAAGCTTCTGAGAGAGTCTTTGAGGGTATCTCCAACCTGTGTCTACAGAGAGAGATCGAGAAGCAGCTTCTCCCGGTCCAGAGCGCGTATACGCAGTGGCAGATGGTCGAGCTGGGTATTTCTCCCTTGCCTGGCGTCCTTTGGGTCCGGTCCTCCAAGAGCGGTTTGTATATAGGAAAAAAGCTTTCCTAAAAGAGCAACACGGTCGTGCAGCGCGTCTTTTTCAAGACGTCACTCCGACCGTGCGTTTCTGGATGCGGTGGTTTCCTATCCCCGGATGATGGGCACGAGCACAGCGTTTCATGTCTGGGGGTCCAGCATGTTAATGCGGTGCTCGCGGGCAGTGCATGCCATCACTGATGTCATGTCTGTTGCGCAGTTAAGATCGCGGCTCGCTCTTGCAAAAGAGCCACCCACCCCAGTTGTCCCCCGCACTGCGGTTGGCACTCGGGCAGATCTGAGGGTTTCAGTGAGAGTAAATCCGCCGCCCCCGGGCCGTGGACCTCTCGCTCCTCCACGCGCTCCATCCAAGCTTCAGGTGAAGAGAAGCGCTCCGTCCTTGGATGGTCGCTCTCTCACCTGATGACACCGGGGGTCAGATGTCCATCGCTGCATCGGAGGATGGGCTGTCATTGTCTGATGAGGATGCGAGCCCGCTCGCTCCATCCCTCCGGGGTGGAGAGCGCGGCGTTAGCATCTAAAAAGCAGACGTGATGGCCGTGCTTTCTCGGGCTGCTTCGGCCGTGGGTCTGGTGATGGTTTATCCCCCAGCCCCGCGGCCGGACCGACTAGATGGGTGTATGTGGAGGATATAAGGAGGCAAGACCTTCAACGCCTCCCGTCCCCTTCTTCCCGGAAGTGCACAGTAAACTCACGCTGTCCTGAGGGCACTTTTTTCTGCCCGATCTGCGTGCGCTTCCATCCTCACCATCCTTGGAGGTTGGGCTGTCAAGGTCTGACGAGGATTCGAACCCGCTCGCTCCCTCCGGGACTTTGAGCGCGGCGTCGAATCCAGAAGCAGACTTTGCGGCTGTGCTTCCCCAGGCTGCTTCGGCCGTGGCTCTGGAGATGGTTTATCCCCCAGCTCCGCGGCCGGACCGATTAGAGGGGTGTGATGTGGAGGATGAAGGCGAGACCTTCTAAGCCTCCCCATCCCCTTCTTCCTGGATGGGCACAGTAGGCTCACGCAGTGTGCTGCGTGCTCCTTCCCCCTCACCATGCACGCTATGGCCACCTACCAGCGCTACCAAGCGCAGGCGCTGGCCCGGCTGCGCGAGGATGGTTCTGACCCAGGACTGAGCATGCGCTCCGCACCGCAACCGACTATGCTCTTACAAAAAAAAAAAAAAAAAAAGTCGGCTGTGTGTGCCCTGGGAAGGACGATGTTCACATCCGTGATCCAGGAATGCCACCCCAGGCTAAACCTGGTGATGTGCGTGACGTTGACAAAGTTCGCTTTCTTAACTCACCCATTTCCCAGGCTGGCCTGTTCGGCGACACTGGCAGTGAATTCGCCCAGGAATTCACGCCGGTGAAAGAGCAGTCGGAGGCGATGGGCGAGGTCTCTATCGGCGGGATTGTATGACCGCTCCCCCCCGCCGAGCCATCCACATCCGCTGCTTTTTCGCCGAGGACGCCCGCCCGCAGCTTTGCTTCGCCGCCCCGCCTGCGCCTCCGGCCACGCGGCTGCGCCGAGCATCGCGCAGGCAACCAGCGTCCCCCGCCCAGGGCGCCGCTAAGTTCGGTAAAACGGACCGCGAAGCGTCCCTGAGGCGGGCCATCTGGGGAGGAGGGAATTTGCTCTTTCCCCGCTGGAGGGCGGGGCACGTTATTTAAAGGCGTAAAAAAAAAAAAAAAAAAAACGCCATCAAAATCCTCAGTGAAAGAGCACTTTTCCCCTCCTCCGGATGTGACAGCCCGAACACTGCCAGTCTGGGACGCTATGCCTTCCAGCTCGCAGGATCGGTGCATTTCGCCAATGGCTCATGGAGCACGAGAGAACGGTCTCCTTTCTCTCCACTCCCAGCCCCTCTCCTGGAGTTTGAGTGCGAGACGAGAACATCTCCTCTCCTGCTCTCCTGTGGGACCCCAGCGCTCCCCGGATGAGCCCACTCACTCCACGCTGCCCCGCCGCTGGCACGTCAGCGATCGTGCGGGTGGGACCATTTGCGGGGGCTCTGCCTGCCTGGTTAGCGCGGGCCAGCCCATCGCAATGGCTCATCCATACGACCAGACTCGGCTATGCGATTCAGTTCGCTAAACGGCCTCCCAGGTTCACGGGCGACCAGGGTCAGTCCTGCATCCGCCCCTGTCTTGCGAGAGGAGATTGCTGTCCTCCTGGCGAAGGATGCAATCGAGCCGGCCCTCCAGCCGAGATGGAGCGCGGGTTTTACAGCCCGCACTTCATCGTGCCCCCCCAAAAAAAAAAAAAAAAAAAGCGGTGGGCTATGGCTAATCCTATATCTGCACATTTTGAACCGCTGCCTTCACAGGCTGCGCTTCGGAATGCTTACGCAGATGCGCATCACGCGATGCGTTCGTCCTTAGGATTGGTTTGCAGCAATAGATCTGAAGGACGCGTATTTTCATATCTCCACACTTCCACGCCACCGGCAGTTTCTGCGGTTTGCGTTTGAAGGTCGAGCGTGGCAATACACGGTCCTCCCCTTCGGGCTCTCTCTGTCTCCGCGAGTTTTCACCAAGCTCGCGGGGGGTGCCCTCGCGCCCCTTCGGCTCGCCGGCATCCGCACGCTCAATTATTTCGATGACTGGCTGATTTTTAGACCACTCTCGGGAGCAATTGATTATGCACAGAGACAAGGTGCTCCGGCACCTCCGCCCGTTGGGGTTTCAGGTCAACCGAGAAAAGAGCAAGCTCGCCCCCGTGCAGAGCATCTCCTTTCTCGGGTTGGAGCTGGACTCGATCACTATGGAGGCGCGCCTCTCACGAGAGCGCGCCGAGGTAATGCTGAACTGTCTGAGAGAGTTCGACAGGAAAAAAAGTGGTCCCCCTGAAATTATTTCAGAGGCTCCTGGGGCATGTGGCATCCGTAGCCGCGGCCACGCCGCTCGGATAGCTCCATATGAGACCACTACAGCATTGGCTTCACGATCGGGTCCCCAGACGCGCATGGCACGCGGGCCCACACCGAGTGACTGTCACTGCGCTGTGTCACCGCACCCGCACCCCCTGGAAAGGACCCCTCCTTCCTACGGGCCAGTGTGCCCCTAGGTCAGGCGTCCAGGCAGGCTGTCGTTTCGGCAGATGCCTCCAGTATGGGGTGGGGGGGCCGTGTGTAGCGGGCATGCTGCTGCGGACCTGTGGAGGGGAACCCAGCTGCATTGGCATATCAACTGCCTAGAGCTGTTGGCAGTGTTTCTCGCTCTGCGCCGCTTTTTACCGGTGCTGAGGGGGCAACACGTGCTGGTCAGGACGGACAGCATGGCCGCGGTAGCGTATTCCATCCGGATGGGGGGTATACGCTCCCGCTGCATGTCTCAGCTCGCTCGCCGTCTGCTCCTCTGGAGTCATACGCGGCTGAAGTCGCTGCTTGCTATTCACACCCCGGATGGGCTCAACCGTGCGGCCAACAGGCTCTCACGGCAGCTCCTTCCCCGGGAGAATGGCGACTCCACCCCGAGTCATGCGTAAGTATGCACTCCCCCCAGTGAGCCTACTCGCGCAGTTTCTGTGCAAGGTCAGGGAGGACGAGGGGCAGGTCTTGCTAGTTGCGCCCCTGGCCCAACCGGACCTGGATATCAGAACTCTCCCTCCTCGCGACGCCCCCCCTGGCGAGTCCCTTTGAGAGAGGACCTACTCTCTCAGGGACAGGGCACCATCTGGCACCCTCGCTTAGTTCTGTGGAACCTCCACGTGGGGTCCATAAGACGCGACGAGGAAGACTTAGGTAACCTACCGGTGGCGGTGGTTAATACCATCACTCAGGCTAGTGCACCCTCTACGAGGCATGCCTACGCCCTGGAGTGGAGTCTATTCACTGAGTGGTGCGCTTCTCGCCGAGAAGACCCCCGATCTTGCCAGATCAGTGTTGTGCTTTCTTCCTTCAGGACAGGTGGAGCGAAGGCTGTCGCGCTCCACACTGAGGGTTTACGTGGCCACCATCTCCGCTCATCATGATGCGTGGATGGCGGCACCGTGGGGAGGCATAACCTCATCATCCAGTTCCTCAGAGGTGCGAGGCGGATGTTTTCCCCCGCCCCCCTCTCATACCCTCTTGAGATCTCGCGGTAGTGCTACGAGCCTACGTGGGGATCCCTTCGAACCACTCGACTCAGTATCCTTGAGATTTCTGTCCTTGAAGACAGCTCTGCTGGTCGTGTTGGCATCGGTTAAGAGGGTTAGGTACCTGGAGGCATTTTCGGTCAGTGACTCGTGCCTAGAATTCGGGCCGGCCTACTCTCACGTTGTCCTGAGACCCCGGCCCGGCTATGTGCCCAAGGTTCCTACCACGCCGTTTAACAATCAGGTAGTGAGCCTGCAAGCGCTGCCCGCGGAGGAGGCAGACCCAGCCCTTTCATTGTTGTGTCCTGTTCGCGCTTTGCGAATATATGGGGACCACACTCAGAGCCTTAGATCCTCTGACCAGCTCTTTGTCCATTACAGTGGTCGGCAGATGGGAAGTGCCGTATCTAAACAGAGGTTGGCCCACTGGGTAGTGGATGCCATCTCCCTCGCCTTTGGGCCAGGGTGAGCCGTGTCCCCCGGGGGTGAGAGCGCACTCCATTACGGAGCATCGCATCCTCCTGGGCGTTAGCACGCGGCGCCTCTCTGACAGACATTTGTAGAGCTACGGGTTGGGTGACACCCAATACATTTGCAAGGTTACAATCTGCGAGTGGAGCCGGTTTCCTCAAGGGTATTAGGCAACCCTTGGTGATTGAGGAAACAATTCGGTTGAGGTGTCGAAACACGCTTGCTGCGCCAATCTCCCTAACCCGGAGATACGTGCGCTTTTTCAGCTTTGTCAGTTTAGTTCCCCATTTCTTTGGCGAACCCTGCAGAGTTCCTCCGAGGCCCCCAGCACCTGACTCAGCGGAGGAGTCAGGTGTTGGCCCGTTACGTTGTCGGCATGCCCGCTGGTCAGCCCGCGTTCTGGGTATAGGTGCCTGCTATGTGTGATCCCCGCTGGCGATCCCATACATTCACACAGCCACGGTATAGTCCCCCCTTCTAGGGCAGGCTCGTGTCTTCCCTCCCCGCTAACCATCCTTATGCTAGGACCCCCCCATCTCTGGGCTGGTCCATAGATTGTCACCAGGTCTCCCCTCTGGGTAGCAGGTGAGCTCCGCAGCGTCCTCCCTATCGGGACTGAACGCTTTCCCAACGTACTGTCGTATCAAAACCTTTTTACAGGGTTATTGCGACTCCCCGAAAAATATAACCGTTTCTGAACAGGTAAGTGAGGGCCAGGGGACACGTTGGAAGACTGTGTCTCGGGGCGTTGTAGGTGCGCTCGCTCTACTGCGTGGCACACCCTTCGCCAGGGACACAGTAAGGTTCTTTCGTTGTGGCGTTTTCCATAGATTTCCCCATAGTGGAAGTTTCCACATAGCATTGGAGTTCCCCATCCGAAGGGGAACGCTACGGTTACTAAAGTAACCCTTCGTTCCCCGAGGGGGGGAACGGAAATGCTATGTTCCTTCGCCACAACGATTGTCCCTTAGCGGTTGAGCGTGAAAGTCTCTTCAGCTAGAAAAGGATGTCGAGCATGGCACTGGCTGCGTCTTTATAGCATGACTGATTGTCATTGACGCCAGCTGTGCACGCTGACGCTGCCAACTCATTGGCATTTCATTGGCCCGTTTTTATACTCTTTCAGATGATTGGATTCTGACGAAATCCCCATAGTGGAAGTTTCCACATAGCATTTCCGTTCCCCCCCTCGGGGAACGAAGGGTTACTTTAGTAACCGTAGCGTTCTTTTCATATATATCCCGCTAATGCCGTATAACCTGAGTCAGGTGTTTTTGACTAGTCTGTAGACTGACTGCTGTATTATTAAATATCAGTGTTTTATATATTATCCCACTTTGACATATTTAGGCGG
This sequence comes from Danio aesculapii, assembly GCF_903798145.1. NCBI lineage: Eukaryota > Metazoa > Chordata > Actinopteri > Cypriniformes > Danionidae > Danio > Danio aesculapii. Next base: position 30,082,749 of record NC_079453.1, on the reverse strand, counting down.
ACATGTTTACTCTTCATTAACTATACTACTGGAAATTTAAACAACCAGTGAAGAATTGAAGGTATCGCCATGATGTGATGCATAATTTCCTTTCATACTCCAAGCATTAACCACCTTCTTTAATATAAATACATTTTCTGTTCTAATCTCAAGTCTAGGAAATTAACTGAGAAAGCTCCAATCAGAGGCCGCATTTTTATGATGTCATCATGTAGACTTCTTGCAAAGTATTTTACAGTGTTTTGAAACTACAAAAATACAAGACACTAAAGTATTTTGATAGAAAATATTAAGCCATTTTCATCATCCCTATCAAACACAAGGGTAACACTTTATTTTGTTGGTCCATTTGAGTATTAGTAGACTGTCTGCTTAATATCTGTTGATACTGCATCTTCAACAGACATTTAACTGACTATTAGAAACTTTGCAAGTACATGCCAACTTACACTAACCCTAACCCCAATTTAACAGTCTACGTATAATCTAATGAGAATTAGTGGCATGTAGATGCAATGTAACTTAAATTCAACAAACAGACCATCAAAATAAAGTGTGACCAACACAAATTAAAATACGTATTTGAAATACTTATATCATAAATACTGCCCATCCCTGCTTCTTTCCAACAATTTCATAAAGAACAACAAGAAAACAACAAGTTTGAGTTAACAGTGTGTAAATTTTCATGAAAATTCTGTAATGTTTTACTCACCCTCAGGTTATGTTGAACATTTATTTTATTCCTTCATACTAATGGACCTAAAGGCACTATTGTTCTTTTTCATGCAGTTACATTAAATGGAAGCTACAGGTTTCAAGCTTTAAAAGGACACAAAAGCAGTACAAAAGAAACACAGAAGTGGTATTGAAGTCTTTGGACCCTTTTCGGCACAATGCAGCACAAGGCACAACGCAACAGTTTTTTTATTTTGCTAGTTTGCAGGTATCATTTTCACATCTTGCACCACATTGTTTACCCAAATTTATCTGGTGGTGTGATTAAGGCTGCAGTAATTCATTGTCTTGCAATTTGCACCAAAGCCTCTTATTTTAAGAGTCCAGCGAGGCAAAGGTGTAACTATGGCTTTCTGACTGTTTTATGCATAGGCTTTTAAAAGTGCCTCTGGGCACAGTCAACAACAGGGAGTAATGAACTTTCTGACAGCGTCTGAAAATGTGTTTCCCTGAACGCGCTTGTTTCGTAACTAATCCTGAAGCCAGGGTAGTTTAATATGGCATGTGTATTGCTTGTTTTTAGATGACGCCTGACTACTAGCTGTCACTGGCTTTTTGATTTACTCTTGTAATAAGCCTCAGAGACGCACAGATTTCTAGTGTGCATGGCTGAGATGACATTAATGATGAAGGGGATGATGTTGATGGTGGTATACTTCAACTTGGCACAAGTATGTGATAAAAGAGAAAAAAAGGCATCTTGGGTATTGCAGATATTGGCATGTAAATCACCTGCTGTATGCGGATAGTAAAAGCGACTCCCATAATTTCATGTTCTGTGCATGTACGGATTAGATATTCTGTACTCTTGGACATCAATTTGCAAAATCTGAAGTGAGCAGATGAAATATTTTGACATGTTGAAGACTCACTTGTCTTTTGAACACTACTCTGATATCTTAAAGCGGTCATGAACTGAGAAATCCAAATTCCTGTGATCTTTTGATGTATAAGGGGTCATTGTTCTGTGATAACATCCTGTAAGTTTTAGACTTTGAAATGTGGTTGCTGGTCTCAAAAGTGTTTATACTAAAGCTAATCCCCAAAAAACGACAGACTGTGGAGTGTGCCATTTTACTTCGTAATTGTGACTAAACTCCGCCTCCACAAATGAAGATTAACTACATCACTGCCTGTTTAGCTCCGCCCACTGATTCACATTGTGGTGGGTAAATAATGAGAGATAAATCCAGACACCAAATGATAAAGATGCTCTAGAGACAACAAGTTACTTTGCAGTGACAAGTTTTGAAAAAAAAAAACATGATTTGTAGGGATATAACTGTATCAAAATTTCACGGTGAGATAATACCTCGGTATGAATGAAACGATATGGTATTTATTGAATCATTTACAAGAAAAACAAAGCTAATGATGAGACTCGAAAAAAGTGCCAGAGGTGTTTATTAAACAGTTTAGCAAAACATTGATCATTTCAATGGCATACAAATTATCTATCTGTAAACTTTGAAACAAGAACTTACATTTCAATTTTAATAACAAAAAAAATTAAACGATGTAAAAAATAAAGTTTCAATTCAGTATTCTTAAAAACTCAGAAAACAATTAAAATAGCAGCCTACTTATTGCAGCTGGTCCATCTGCTGAATGAGTATTTGAGAACAGTCATCTCATTCACTCATGCACTCACTTATTCAGACAGAGATGGGTTTTTTTAAGGAAAATTTGCATATCAGCTTTATATGGTAAAAGCTGTGATCTCTGGGCATTTACAATGTCCCCTGCAGCAGAAAAAATACCTTTCACTTGGGACTGAGGTATGACTTGGTCAGGGTTGACAGCAGTGGGTAACGTTGTGCATTGTCTTTACACCACTTGAGAGGACAAACCATGAGTGAGATAGAGGTCTCTTTGCAGTACAAGTCAATGTCTGCATCAATCTGAGCAGTGTGCTGTGTTCTCCTTTCCCCTTAACTAAAAGAATCCCCATCATGTTAACTTAGTTGTAGTTTAATCATGCCAACATGTTAATATCGAAAAAAAAATTGCTAGTGCGGTACGATGGTATACAGTACCGTTACATCCCTAATGATTTGCGTTGCCTGATCCCAACATTAGGAAACAGTCAATCAACTTGACACTGAAACTATAACTACACTACCTGACACTACACTTCTAAAAGTCTTGTCGCCTATCCAAGTTTTAGGAACAACAAATAATAACTTGACTTCTAGTTGATCATTTGGTATCAGAAGTGGCTTATATGAAAGGCAAAGGCCTCTATATTATGCTTATTTTACCAAAATAAAATATCATGCCTTGATTTTTAATTATTTAATTAGGACAGTAAGGTCTGACTTTGCTTAGACAAAAGTCTTGTCACTTAACGGAAATAATGTGCAGTATAGAAAAATAATTAAAATTGTGTATGACTCCCATGAGCTTGGAGGACTACATCCATACATCACTGCAATGACTCAAATAACTTATTAATAAAGTAATTTGGAATGGCAAAGATGAGTTCTTGCAGGACTCCCAGAGTTCATCAAGATTCGTTGGATTCATCTTCAATGCCTTCTCCTTCATCTTACCAAAGACATGCTCAAGAATGTTTATGTCTGGTGACTGGGATGGCCAATCCTAGAGCATCTTGACCTTCTTTGCTTTCAGGAACTTTGACGCGGAGGCTGAAGTATGAGAAGGAGCGCTATCCTGCTGAAGAATTTGCTCTTTTCTGTGGTTGGTAATGTAATGGGCATCACAAATGTCTTGATACCTCAGGCTGTTGATGTTGCCATCCACTCTGCAGATCTCTCGCATGCCCCCATACTGAATGTAACCCCAAATCATGATTTTTCCTTGACCAAACTTGATTTCTCTGAGAATCTTGGGTCGATGTGGGTTCCAATAGGTCTTCTACAGTATTTGTGATTATTGGGATGCAGTTCAACAGATGATTCATCAGAAAAATCTACCTTCTGCTACTTTTCCAAATGATCAACTAGAAATTAAGGTATTATTTGTAGCTCTTACAATTGGGATCAACAACAAGACTTCTGTCAGGTAGTGTAATAGAATGGCCATAGCGATTATTCTGACCATTCATATAATGGGCCCGGCTAAAGTATGAACTGTATGATGTAATTGGAACAAAATCCAGGTTTGTTTTTGCAGGCTGAAACAGCTCTCCAAAGCAATGTTTTTGAGGGAATTTGTTACCATTGGTCCATGATATTTACGCAAGCAGTGGTTGTGTTCTGGAATTTCTTTGATTATGCTATTGATTTTATATTTCATCCACAGAGGTCAGACAGGAGAACAGCATCCAACACCACAACACCAAGTTAGCAACATGTATACACAAGAGGGTTGAGTTGCAGGGCTGGTAGCTGTACATTGCTTGTGGAGAGATTGTACAGACACACAATATACATGATTCTCCACCGCATCACACCACAACTTTTATAGCACTGGTGTCTGTCCACAGCAAATAGAAAACAATGTAAAGATGTGGCGTGCTGCGGTGGCGCTTCTCTTCAGGTGTGTGAAAGGCTTGAGAAGGCTGTTTACCAAATGTTTACGAAACTGTTCTTCACTTACAGCTGCCATTCTTGTTGTGTTTAAGGGTACATGAAAGCAATGTGACACATTTACAGGCCTGTCAGTGTGGGGGTGTTAGAGTACTCAAACACTACACCATCACTCAGCCTTTTCAAAGTTCTTTTGCCCTCGGATGAAGAACAAAAGTTTAAGACAGTATTGAATAGAATTTTTGTCATGTCATATTTAGCTTCTATTGGACTTTTGTTGTCATTGTATTTTATGAAGTCATCAATCATTTTTTGTAATATAGCTTATAAATTTGTGTTAATATACCATTCCTGAAGGTACATGCTTTACTTTGATCGGCAAGAATGAGAGCAAAGATTTTTCATCGCAGTGAAAAAAAGACACATTTGTTTGAAAAACAGGTCTGACGTAAAGTTACGTTTTTGCTTTCAAAAAGTTATGTTTTCGTTAGCAGAAAGTTGCTAGGCAACAGATTTATAGAAATGCATATTGAAAGACATGCGAAAGTATAGTGAAATGTCAATATAGGCTCATTCTGAAAACGTAGCCCTATATACGTTTCTGGAGATCGCGAATTATGTAGCCAGAGGAATTTTATTGCAAAAAACGAACGCTGCAGGGCGGTATGACACAGTTCCTTTTCTCGCTTACCAGCTGACTGCTTACCTCAGTATGGGCAGCTTTTCCGCTGTTACTAGTTTGTCCAGTAGCTCGTCGCATGCGTCTAAGGATTTCAGACGCAGAGCCGAGTTGACTGTGACGACGAGTTCGAGTCTGGTGAAGAATGGTTCCAGAAAGCAGGTAAGACAAAAACAAAAGACAAAAAATAAAATAAACAATTAAATAACTGGGTGAGAATGTGGTAAAATCTGAAAACGTGGTAAAAATCAGGTGCCTGCAAGGGCTTTTCTTTTTCTGGATTGATTATGAAAACACTATTGGTTAGGTTTAGGGAAGGGGGTGGGTGGAGGTTTTGGTCTGTTTGTCAGTAAGTCAGTCGACAGCAGCCTCTGGTGAATTTATGTGAGAACAGCTGGCGTGAATGGCACTCGCGAGAAAAATTTGAGATCTCAAAAAGCATACACAGTGGCCTCTGGCGGATTCACAAAAACAAAAACTGAAAAAAAAAGTTACTTCTGGGACATATACGGCGCTTTCCAGAAATGTATGCAGTGGTACATAATCAGAATGAGCCTGGGCTGTGAAATGCACACGGTCAGTTTGACTGTTATGGTCATTCATGGTTACAATAAAATAACAATGTTGGAATTAAATATGCAGACATTTAGGAAAAGTCTATAGTTATATGGGGATTTTTATAACAAATGTATTAAAATTCTAATTTTAAAATGGTCAAAATGATTGTGTTTGTGGTTTTATGATCCTTCACTTCATTTATGTGTTGATTAGTTTACAAATAAGGACAATTTATTCCTGTATTTATTGAAAATCTTGGTGCTGTGCTAACTAGGATCTAACAGCAGTGTCACACCACACAAGTGTAAGTGTTTTTATTGAGCAGTCTGTATTGCTTTGTTTGGTCTGTCATTACAGATTGTTTTATATATATATTAAGTATTTATGTGTATTTAATGTTAATTACAGCAGTATCTGTCTAAGAAGGATGTAAACTGTCTAACCCTAACCCTTTTGAACTTTCAATTAAAGAAGAAAAGAAAAAAGTGCAAGCGATTAGTCAATAATAGCAGTATGTACTTAACAGGGTTCAAAACAGGATTTAAAAAAACAAACAAACATATTGGTAAAAATTATGATTAATTTATGTAAAACATCTTAACATCAGAAGTAAACCTCAGTAAACAATGCAAAGAAGGCAATTCATGACAAATTTAATTACAGAGTGCGGGTCAAAGCAAGGTTCCAGTAAATGGTGACTCTCTTGCTTTTGTTTGTGCATGTTTGTGTTTCGAAATTCTTTTTCACACTATCTTTGTCAATATGCAGTGAATTTGAATAAGCATGCTATTTTGGCAGCTTATCCTGAGCGTTAGCTAAAATCATTCTTAAAACTTCTGGCAAATGGACAATTCTATATACTGTACAGCAGCTGATGTTGCGATCCAATTTTTTTTAATTATTATTATTAAGAAGATCGTCCAAAGTCCATTTTACTGCCTATTTTACTTTTAGTCCTAAAATCATCACCCTGTCCACTTGGCTCTGTTTACATTTGGGGCTTTGGCATGACTGTGTCTATATGTAAAAAAAAAAAACTACATAGTTAAACGTTTATTGTAGTGTTATTCTCAGCAGCTAAATTGTATAAAATTCTTTAAAGCTTGTCTTGTGTTTCTGTTATTTTAGGGTTGAAACTTCTGTGGGTCATTGATGTGATGTATGAATCAGTTCATTCATTCAAAGGTATGTTAAAACGCATTTCACACATACTGTACAGTAACTTGAATACACCTTTTTATGATGGCCATGTTTTTAATTTCTCAATTCTAAAGTATTATTGAAAAAAAGGCTACAATGAGGCCCTTGTGGAGGTTTCAAGGCCATTGATTCCCTTAAAATTTCAGATAATTTGAGCTTTTTATGGCAGTGCAGAGTACATTTTTATGTAGTTATACTTTTTTTAAATTAATTGGTATATAGAAATGATATCTAGAAATTTGCTAGTAGGAAAAATGCAAAAAAAATTAATTTGGGGTGTTAAATGTAATGTTGTGAGACACTAAAGCCTTTTTTACATAACATTAATAGCAATAATGTTAATAATATTTTTAAAAAAATAGTAGTAGTATAGTATTAGTAGTAGTAGTCAAAGACATGCACTATAGGTGAATTGGGTAAGCTAAATTGTCCGTAGTGTATGTGTGAATGTCCTGGTCCTTAAATGTTATGAAACACCAATATGGTACGGCTAAACATCAATATATATTCCGATATAAACAGCCCATACGTAAGTAGTAGTAATAGCAGTTTAGGAAGGGGTTGTTTATGTTGTAACTGTCATGTGGTCTGACTCTCCAAAATAACAATGATATTCATTTGTCAGTGTAAAGGCTCGTACACACTGCAACGCTTTTCGTTTTTCTGCATTCAAGCCCAAGCCATTTTTACTGGTGTCGAGCAGAAGAATATGCAAAATCCCTCCTTGACGTTAGCTACACAAGCCTTTCTTTAAAAATTACGCTTTTACAGCTGGCATTTTGCACGTTGGTGTGCACGATTACATTGGCACTCTTTATTTAGTCACGAGGCATTAAACGTCGACGAAAAAACGTGAGCAAAAAGCATTCTGGTGTGAACGGGCCTCAAGATATTATAAATTACCAATTAAGTATGGACATAAATAAATATAAAAATATATTTAAAGAAATATATGGTAAGCTTAGTTTAGGCTGTTGATGTCATGTTGTGTGGCTCTTCAAAACGCACCAATATTTATATATTAATTGTAATATTTGCAATAAATGCATATATAGTTTTTACTTTGAAAAAATATATATTTTTAAGGCAAGGTTAGTTACATTTTTAAAATAAGATAATCATGGGGATGACTTCAAATATGCAAATATATTTATGAATTATGTATCAATGTTATTTGTAAATTGCAAAAAACTATTAAGGTAAGACAAGGTTAGTTCAGGTTGTAAAAAGTCATCTCGTGTTCACTCTTCAAGCACACACTCATATTAATTCATTCAAATTAATTCATGTTATATTTGTAAAAATAATAGTAGTAGTAACTAATATAGGGACAAATAAATATATAGTGTTAAATACATTTCAAGTGGTGCAACTTAATGAAAAGTTGTTGTTTTTTCTTCTTTTCTATCATCAATTCTTTAATGGAAATAGAAAACAAGTTCAAGTTTATGCTCGGCATAATTGAATACACCCCATTTTGAAAATTAATATTTTTGTCGATTTCTCTGTGAATATAGACAATGCTTTTATGGTGTATTAAAACAAAACAGTTTTATTAAACAGATATATTTACAGAGTATATACAGGAATGGTATAAAGGTAATTTCAATAACTTTTTAAGACATTTTTAAGACCTTCTCAGAATATTTTAAGACCTTACATCACCTTCCGCGTTTGTCACAAATTACGTGACATCACCCAGACAGAGGAACTTGGCTGGACATGCCCTGGCCCGAACCAATCACATGGATTGAGCACGCCATTGTTAATATTAGGTGGAAAAGTTTTTTTTTTTTTTTTTTGGAGTCAAACACTTTGGACAACGCTTAAACAAAATTTAAGACCTCGTAAAATAACATGATTAAGACTTTTAAATACCTTTTTAAGGGCCTTAATTTTATCATAATTGATTTAAAAACTGTTAATACTTATTAAGACCCAGTGGACACCCTAATTTATTAAAATAATATTTTAGTCACCAAGCAAATTTAGAAATTGAAAGACAATTAAATTCAAGCAAAATACTGCAAAAAAAAATTATAATTACAACCTACAAAATGTCAAATAAAATGTTCAATATTGTTTATTTGCATTTAAAATTTTTCTATTACATTTAAATTTGGTTGTACTAGTTTTTGGACCCTTATCATAATTTATTTTGTTAGATAAGCTCAAGATTTGGCTTCGGTACTGACTGATCTTATGTACCGTTGAATTCAGAATTATTAGCCCCCCTTTGAATTTTCTTTTTTTTCTTTTTTAAATATTTCCCAAATGATGTTTAACAAAGCAAAGAAATTTTCACGGTATGTCTGATAATATGTTTTCTTCTGAAGAAAGTCTTATTTGTTTTATTTCGGCTAGAATAAAAGCAGTTTAAAAATTTTTATGAACTATTTTAAGGTCAAAATTATTAGCCCCTTTAAGCTATTTTTTTTTTCCGATTGTCTACAGAACAAACCAAACGTTATACAATAACCTGCCTAGTTACCTAATTAACCCAGTTAAGCCTTTAAATGTCACTTTAAGCTGTATAGAAGTGTCTTGAAAAAATATCTAGTAAAATATTATTTAGTGTCATCGTGGCAAAGATAAAAGAAATCAGTTATTAGAAATGAGTTATTAAAACTATCATGTTTAGAAATGTGCTGAAATAATCTCGCCGTAAAACAGAAATTGGGGAAAAAATAAACAGGGGGGCTAATAATTCAGGGGGGTTAATAATTCTGACTTCAACTGGATATGCACAAATATAATATTGTATAGCTTCCTATTAAAAATATGAATTTAAAAGATAGATTTTGTGAGGGAGTACTTGTATATGCTGAGCACTGTATATCCGTTTTGTTTTTGCCAACCAACTGAAGAAATTTATCACCATTAATGATGTAGAAATTACCCTTAACTGCCATTTTGGTGAAGTTCGGCAGACACTCCTGGGGAAAAAAAGCACACAAAAAAAAAAACAATAAGAGGTTTCCAACTTTCTCCACTATATACTGTTTTCATGGCAGCTCATTTCATGGTTGTGATTGGCTCGTGTTTGTAGCCCAGTAGTACAAAGCATACCTTCTCTGTTCCTGTCTATCTCAAGCTCATCCAAGCCATCTGACAGATCTTCTCTTTCCTCTCTAAAGCACCTCCAGGCATAGCAAGAGGAACGAGGCTCCCTTTGATAAGGGTGATCAAGACTGGCTTTCCCCTGCCGACAGGTTTCACCAACATGAGAGATGCGGGGGAGTGATGGGGGATCCTGCACCCATTACCCACAAGGCCGCTCGTCTGATGGGACACAATCTGAGGAGATCGAGGGCTCGTTCTGGCCGGTGAGAGGCAGGGGGTTGGGAGCTGAATGAGGCAGGAGCCGAGGGGGGGAACAGTGAGGATGAAAGGTATCAGGCATAAAAGAGGGGAAGATGAGTAAAAAGCAGCATATAAAAGAACAAAAGTAAAGAGTGATGTAGAGGAGATGGGGAGCACCCTAGCTGAAAAGCTGTCATGAGTGCAGACGAACAGGAGAGACGGCTCTCACTCGCCCCATTATGTGCCATACAGTAGAGAAGAGCAAATTAGAATGGCATCTTGGGAAACATCACAAAGCATAAGCGCTGTACTGTGCTGCCCGTAACATGTATAGACGTTGATTTGTACTGTATGGGAAGAAAGGAAGGACTGGAGGGAAAAAAAATCAGGCCCGCGATTGCAGCTTTGAAATATCAGCCTCATAAAATGGCCAGTCAGACAATTCTTTCATTGACCGCTCTGAGAAATTGTGTTTCTGAAAGCACAAACCTTAGAAACGCAATATAACAGCACTTTGCTTCTTCTCTGTCTCTCTGTTGTGATGGAAGCTGAAGGGTTCTGGATTAAGGCTGGTATATCGTAAAGGTTATAAGCTTGATATCTAGTACAAATTAGAGCTATAAACTAGATCAGTGGTCCTCAACTGGATTTGCTGAAAGACTCAGATTGTATGTTTTGGGCCAGCACAGGGCCAGCATTTTTATCGTACAAACATATTAGAAAAGTATTGTTGTACAGTTGAGATTACAATTAAAGAACAATTCATAAAGACTTTATTGTTTTTTTTATTATTAAATCTTCAAAATTTATTAGAATTTTACAATAGTTGTGGGAATACCTCCTTAAAGGTGCCAACGTACCCCTATATACATTTCTGGAGAGAGCAAAACACGTCCCTGGAGATAAGATTTTTTCCAAACGTTTGTTTCCGCAAATCCACCAGAGGCCGCTGTGTATGCTTTTTGAGACCTCAAATTTCTCTCGCGAGTGCCATTTGCGCCTACTGTTCTCGCTTACATCTACCAGAGGCCACTGTCGACTGACTGACTGACTGATCAACCGACTGATACCTCCACCCACCTCCTTCCCTAAACCCAACCGATAGTGTTTTAAAAAGCACAGATTGACCAGCATCCACCCACTTCCCTAAAGCCAACCGCAGTTTTTTAAAAAAAGCTCTCGTGGCAGCCTGATTTTTACCACATTTTCAGATTTTACCACATTCTCACCCTGGTATTTACTTGTTTATTTTATTTTTGGGTTTTTGTTTTTGTCTTACCTGCTTTCTAAAACTGTTTTTCACCGGACTCAAACCCCATCGTCATGGTCAACTCCGCTCTGCATCTCACCTTTGATGATGTACATGGCAAGCCACCGGACAAACTGGTAACAGCAGAAAAGCAACCCGAGGTAAGCGCTCAGCTGGAAAGCGAAAAAAGAAAGGGCATCATACCACATCGTACAGTTCATTTTAAAGATGAAATGCAGCCATACATTCCCCTGGCTTATAATTCAAGATCTCCAGAAATGAAGATAAGGGTATGTTCTCAGAATGAGCCTATGTTGCATAGAATGGTTTGCTTCAATTGGTTAAACTGTTTTCTGATATATCAAGAGCTTAGATGAGAACAAGTACTTCCATAAACAGTTTATATGCTCAGAAAATACCCCTGAATAACAAACATGATTTTTACAATGTTTGGGATGATCGTGAATATTAATGAGCTCTGTTCTGGTGCTTCACAGCTCATCAGTACTTGCTCTGTCACACACACACACACACACACACACACACACACACACACACACACACACACACACATGTGATGTACTCTGAAACACAAACACGCAAAATCACACTCTAATTGTTAAAAAACATTTTGTCAAAGTGGCATCAAAGTCTCATTCTGAAAATGTAGCCCTGTATACATTTCTGGAGATCGCGAGTTATGTAGCCAGAAGAGCGTATAGCTGTATTTCATCTTCTGACCGGTATGACACAATTCTTTTTCACGTTTACCAGCTGATCGCTTACCTCTGTATGGACGGTTTTCTCACTGTTACCAGTTTGTTTGCTATGTATGTCGGCAGACTTGAGACAGAACAAAGTTGACCATGACGACAAGGTTCAAGTCTGGTGATGAACAGTTCCACAAAGCAGGTAAGACAAAAACAGAAGCCAAAAAATAAAACAAACAAGTAAATACCAGGGTGGGAATGTGGAAAATCTGAAAATGTTGTAAAAATAAGGCGAGGACTTATCCATTTCTTTATTGCTTTTTAAAACTGTCGGTTGGATTTAGGGAAGTGGGAGAGCAAGTCAATCGGTGCTTTTGAAAACATTATTGGTTGGATTTAAGGGAAGGATGAGGGTAGGTCAGTCGATTGGTCACTCTGTCATTCAGTCAGTCAGTCAGTCAGTCAAAAGCGGTCTCTGGTGGATTTACGCAAGAACAGCAGGCATGAATGGCACTCGTGAAAGAAATTTGAGATCTCAAAAAGTGTACACAGTGGCCTCTGGTGGATTCGCGAAAACAAAAACTGCAAAAAACAAAACATACCTCCTGGGACGTATTTGGCGTTCTCCAGAAATGTATATAGCATTTAGGAAACTTGCTAAATAATTAAGGGAGGTTTATTTTAGCTAGGACTGAGTGAGATATCCATTTTGCCTCTGAGGTGTGTTGTGTATTAAATATGGGTGAAATTATAATTATACTTGACAAAATAAACTTATAGAGATGTATTTAAAGTTGTATTTTGAGGCTTTAAATGGGTATGAAAACACTCAAGAGAAATCACAGTTAGAGCGGAGGGATGTGACATATTAAACACTTATCTCTTATCTTTTAGAATTCTAACCATTATTTTATATGAGTATACGCACACCGGCTCTGCCATCCAGTGTGTCTTAGCAACATAAATATTATATAAATATTTATAAAATATTATATAAATATTTTTTAATTATATAAAAAATATATATAATATAAATAATATAAATATCTGGCTGCACAGTGGTGAATTGTGTAGGCTAAATTGTCCGTAGTGTATGTGTGTGAATGAGTGTGGATAGGTGTTTCCAGTGATGGGTTGCAGCTGGAAGGGCATCCGCTGCGTAAAAAAAGCATATGCTGGATAAGTTGGTGGTTTATTCCGCTGTGGCGATCTCCAGATTCTGATAAATTCTGACTTATGATGAGTGCTGCGCACCTCTGTCTGTGCCTCAGCATGCGCTGTCAGATTTGAAATTTAGCAATTGATGACTAACATTCTGAACATTCTAATCACACCAGTGTGATTGTAAGCTTCAGGGACCAGCCAAGATGTGATTGTATGAGTGAAAGGGCTAATATAAGATTATATATATATATATATATATATATATATATATATATATATATATATATATATATATATATATATATATTCTTTCTTTCACTAGAAACTGTTGTGGTCAAATAAACACAGCCTGGGATGTGCATAATAATCATCCCATGTACAACGGTATCTGTGTGTTGTTTCAATTGGCCTGTTTTTCACCATAATTGTACACTCATGGTTTTACATGAAAACGAGGAAATAATAGTGTTTGAGCCTCTTATAATTCAAGTATGCCTATACATCTCGATTTTCATTATATGGTGTCTCATATAATGTAAAAAAAACTGTGTTTTACAAAATACTAGGGAACCGCAATGAATGTAGCATGAAAAAATATTTATAAAGGTTATGGCAGTAAAAATTTGTAAGGAGCGTCCTTGCCCTTTGAATGACTTCAGCACATACAGTATGTCACAACAGGACATTGCTAGTCTCTCACAATGCTCTGCTGTGATCTATCTTCACTCTTCTTCCAGTCTCCTCAACAGGTCAGTGACTGTAGTGTATTCAGCTTCAAGAAAATGATCTGCCTATATAAAAAGTATCAAGTATTGTTTTTTTTTTTCTCAGATTGTTTTTTTTTCTTACTTTCATATTCAAAATATTATCAGAATCCCAAGGTTTTAATTTTACCTGTATAGGTTTTTTACTCTCAAAGTGCTAGTAGCCATTCACTTGCATTTGAAAAATCACCAATGTGCAATGTTCTTTAATGTACAACTGAAGAACAACCCCCTACACCTTTAATTTCACAAGAAGGAACAAATTACCTGCAAAATCTCAAGGAAAGAGCTAATTAAAAAATAATCATGCAAGAACAATGCTGAGATGTTACTATATCTATTTATATATATGTTTATGTACTACAGTTTGACTATCAGTTTATTTCCTGCCATCATTATTATTATTTTTTTTACTCTGCTGTCCATGACCCGCTAGTTGAGAAGAGGTAAACTAGAGAATTAAGAAGATACCCTGTCACCGCTGGATGCCCTGAAGCATGGCTCTTAACCTCAAGTTGATCCACCGGGACTGACCTCGCAATTAGTCTACCTCCAGTTACTGAGGGTAAAACACATCTACTCAGTAACCAAGGCAACTTTCCTTTCTTAACTACTGTACATATTGTGCTCTGTAAAAAAGATAGTGTTTGTGTGCATGCATTACATTCTTATTGAGGGCATTCAAAGGTCTGTAATGTAATGACCAGAAAAAAAGCCTGAAATAGAAAAGTGTGCAGAAAAGCAGTGCTTTTACATGACTCGTTAAACTCGTTTCCAGGCGCTGTCTTGTTTTTCTATTATTCCCTGATTTACAATTTGCCCTTATGCCTCTTGACTATGGAAGGATATTTCAGCTCAAATGATTTTCACACAGTGGCGCATCAAGCGAGTTATTCCTGGCGATTCTGAAGCAATCAGTCTTGCCTGATTGTACCATCATTCCAATGTGAGTTCATGTCTTCCTCTTTGACATGTTTGGCTGTCCTCGGGCTGAAAAGCCAACGATAAGCCTGTGTTTCGGTGCTCTATGTGATCCCAGGGGTAATGTTTGGCCAATGTTCTGTCACTGTTTTCTGCAATTTTATCTGATATGCCATGAACACTGTCCAATTTCCACTCTCTCTGAGATTTGTGTGCCATTTAGTGACACGTTCACCAAGGTAAGATATGTCCCAATTTACTGCTAATGTGCCACGCGTATAGGGCATCTTGTCATGTGCGATGTAAAGTTATAGATTATTCTCTCTATAGGTCTCAGAATGGGATGTTTGGGAAAAAATAGTTGGCCTGTTATGGTTGTATTTATTATATACTGTAAATGGAAGGCTATTTTGTAGTTCCTCACCAAAAATGACTATCATTTACCATTTTCTTTTGCTTGAGCGAGAGATAGACAGTGCCTGTTGTTCTATGTAATTCCATTTCTTAATACATGCACTCATTCATTCATTGATTCATTTTCTTTTTGGCTTAGTCCCTTTATTAATCAGGGGTCGCCACAGCGGAATAAACCTCTCCCAACTTATCCAGCACGTTTTATGCAGCCACAACCCAACACTGAGAAACCCCCATAGACTCTTGCATTCACACACATACACTACGGCCAATTTAGCTTCTTCAATTCATCTACACCGCATGTCTTTGGGCGGTGGGGGAAACCGGAGCACCCGGAAATCTCCACACAGAAATGCCAACTGACCCAGCCGGGACTTGAATCAGCAACCTTCTTGCTGTGAGGTAATCATGCCACCCACTGCGCCACCGTGACACCACAGTCATTCATACGCTGTAAAAAATGTAATGAAAAAAAGTCAGCAATAAAAATTTTTGCTAATCAGGTTTCAGCAATTTTTTTTTAGTCATACAAAGTCTAACTTATTTTTTTTAGTTGAATCAAGTTAACTTTTCTAGTCGTCTTAACTTACATTAATCAAACTGACTAAAATATAAAGTCTTTATCATTCTTTTTTCTAAACACACTATAGCCCCTTTTAGACATACAGACCTTTTCGGAAAATTACCAGCAATTTTCCAGAAAGGTCTGTATGTGTAAACAGGGCCTTTTTGAATATAACGGTAAATTCATTCTGCCAATTTTCTGGAGAGAGAAGTTGTAATATTACCAGTAATTTACCAGAATGCTGCTCTATGTGAACGCAGGAGAAAAATTGCCGAAAAGAGCGTGTTCACATTTAGAACGCGCTGACGTGAGACGTCTACTTCAGCCAATCAGAACATTCAGACGCGTTCACATCCACGCTGTTTATGATAATGAAAGCCTTTGATTATTTATCCAGACACATTTAGCTGCTAGATGCTAGTCAGATAATGTTTCTATGTTCCTTCTTAATGCCAACTGTGTAAAAAATTATTGATAAAATGCTTATGATAAAGCGCTGTTTGTTTACCTCCAAGCTCTGCTTTAGTTGTATAACGCTCGTGCACGTGAAGTGAAGGAGTGCTCCGATGAGCGCCAACACACACATTTTGTGTACATCTCGACATGCGAAAGTGTTCCTCCATGTTTTCATCAAAGTTTTTCACAATACTTACACAGATTTTTTTACGTAATCAAATGTGTAAACATTTAGCCGCTTCTGCTTCTGGATATCTCTGGGACAGTGTAGCTGCATGAATGCTAAAGCTTTAAATAAAAGTGAAACCATTAACAAAAGCCCAACCCCTTCTATGTTTACAAATACAAGCACAGCCATTTCTGGTTAAAGATGTCAGAATTTACTGGAATTTTGGAATGGATGTATGGTCTTTTCCAGAATAATACTGGAACATCCGTGCCTGTGTGAACAGCGCTTTTATAAATTTACCGGTAAAGTTGTTCCGATAATTTTCCAGGTATTTACCGGTATCACTGTGTGAAAGGGGCTATTGCTTACTTTTCAATACTTTAATTCTTTGTCACGAAAGGACACAGATGCCAAAGATGCAAGTATGATAACCGTTTATTATAAAGGATGGCAGGAATGTAAACAAAGCTCAATGGAGGTCTATTGCAGGTTGGATATGCACTGTAAAAAAAAACAAAAAAAAAACAAAGTTGACTCAACTTAAACTTTGAAGGCAACAAACTTCAGGACATTTTTGAGTTGACTCAACTTTCAACTTAATTATTGCACTTGACTTGATCTAAGTTGAACTCAAAAATGTCCTGAAGTTTGTTGCCTTAAAAGTTTAAGTTGAGTCAACTTTTTGTTTTTTACAGTGTGGATGACCAGATGAATTGGAATGGACCGGAGGAGATATGGAAGCCAGTCACAGAATGAACTCGGGGAATCGACAACAACCAGAGGAGGGACCAGGAGTAACCACACTAGGAATGAGAGACACAGACACTGAAGATCATAGGAGACGAGAGAGGTAAGTAAACTTGAAAGAGTAAATTGCACTGACAGTGCAGTCCTTCATGTAGCAACAAGGCCAGACCCTCAATGGAGCATGGTGCTGGTTTTTATAGGGCTGAGGTGATGACTGGTGATGCTGTGCACATGCGGGGCTAATCAGAATTCAGGTGACTGTGATGGGGGTGATCGTGGTGACTGTAAGCTGCCGTCACACTGCACTTTTCTCCCCATAGACTTCCATTCATACGCACGTGAATGCGTCGGAAACGCAAGCTCATACAACAAGTTTCGCAGTTCGCTATGTTGCAAAGTTTAAGTTTGGGGAACTCTGACCTGCAAAATTGCATCACTTGACTGCATGAGACCAACCGATGATCAAAACATGACCTCTCTGGACAGGAATTTAAAATATAGACCAATCTCTCGCTGTTTTAAATGTCTAATCATCTTGTTGAATCCTGCCCCTTTTCGCAGCGCTGATATATATATATGTGCTCTATTCAAAAATAGAACATTTTTATTTGTAGTTATGCTAATCACCTTGAAAAGTTCCAACAACTTCATGGTCAAAAGTTCTCAGTCTGTATGATCATCATGCACTCTTTGACCTTGTCTGAGGTGGGACAGGCCGGAGGGGCCAGTGGTGCTCCCCGGTGTGCTCTTTAATTAAAGGCCACCATTAACAGGATTACTCACTGTAGGTACCCAGCATCCCCCTCTCACACCGTATGGACCTTATCTGGTTCAGCTGCAAAGGTCCACCTGAACACAGCATCCTCAGTCATGCGTGGACAGAATACCAGATCTGCTGAGAGAGAGAGAGAGAGAGAGATGCTGATCTTTGGATAATCAAGCAGATTAAATAAACAAAGAGAGATGGAAAAATATTCACAAAACATTTTATCTTATAACTAGGGGTTTTCCAAAATATCAGTATATGCAGTTGAAGTCAAAATTATCAGCCCTCCTGAATTCTAAGCCCACTGTGTATTTTATTTTTCTACAGTTCCTGATTAACAGAAAATAATTTTTTTTTAAATATATTAAAAAAAATAGTTTTAATAACTCATTTCTAATAACTGATTTCTTTTATTTTTGCCATGATGACAGTACATAATATTTTACTAGATATTTTTCAAGATACTAGTATTTAGCTTAAAGTGCAACTTAAAGGCTTAACTAGGTTAATTACTGTAGGTTAATTAGGCAAGTTAGAGTAATTAGGCAAATTATTGTATAACAATGTTTGTTCTGTAGACAATGGAGAAAAATATTGCTTAAGGGGGCTAATACTAGAAAGACTTTCTCAAGAAGAAAAAGCGTATTATAGAATATGCTGTGAAAAATTCTTTGCTCTGTTAAACATAATTTAGGAAATGTTTGAAAAAGAAAAACATCACAAGAGGGCTAATCATTTTGACTTCAATTTTAACTTTTTTATCGTAAAAACTAATTTACAAAGATGCTGAGGCAAACTTTTAGTGAGGAATAGAGAGACATTTTAAGCTAAGAGTGGTACATGGAGTCATAACTGGTACACTGAATGGTAGAAAATGAGTTGGATTCACACTCAATGCAAATTTAAGTATTTCTGTTGTGAACACTCTCAGGGTTTAGTATGGTAATGAATATGTATATGGCAGTGTTGATGTATTTGGTCTTGGCGGTATAGATCTGCTACGCTGCTGCTGCGATTATTATGGCAGAGCAAGTACCAAGACCTGCTACTGCCAGTATATACACAGACATGCTGTCTGAAGCCTCATTCACACTATCACACTCGCAGCGGCAAGCAACTATTCATTTTAACGGAGAGCGAGCGACTTCCAGCGTCCTCCGTCTACGACTGTGACCATTGGCGACCAGGCCATGTAGTTAATGTCGCAGAAGCAGATTAGGTGAACCTATCATTTACATTTACATTTTTACATTGTCATTTAGCAGACACTTTTATCCAAAGCGACTTACAAATGAGGACAAGGAAGCAATTTACACAACTATAAGAGCAACAGTGAATGAGTGCTATAGGCAAGTTTATGTGTGAAGTCTAAGAAGCAAAGCATTAGTAATGTAAGTTTTTTTTTTTGAGAGAGAGAGAGAGAGTGCAGTAAGTGGTATAGCCAGAGAGGCAGTTACAGATTAGGAAGGAAAGTGGAGACTAAATAGTTGAGTTTTTAGTCGTTTCTTGAAGACAGCAAGTGACTCTGCCGTTCTGATGCAGTTAGGGAGTTCATTCCACCAACTGGGCAGATTGAATGTGAGAGTTCGGGAAAGTGATTTCTTCCCTCTTAGGGATGGAACCACGAGGCGACGTTCATTCACAGAACGCAAGTTTCTGGAGGGCACATAAATCTGCAGAAGTGAGAGCAGATAAGGAGCAGCAAAGCCAGAGGTCGCTTTTTAAGCAAACATCAGAGCTTTGAATTTGATGCGAGCAGCAACTGGCAGCCAGTGCTAACGGGTGAGTAGCGGAGTGACATGTGCTCCTTTGGGTCCATCAAAGACCACTCGTGCTGCTGCATTCTGAAGCAGCTGAAGAGGTTTGATAGAGTTAGCTGGAAGTGCAAGTAGCGGCAAGTAGAGAGTTGCAATAGTCCAGTTTGGAGAGAACAAGAGCTTGAACAATGAGTTGAGCTGCATGTTCAGATAGGAAGGGTCGGACCTTTCTGATGTTATAGAGTGCGAATCTGCAAGATCGAGCAGTTCTAGAAATGTGGTCAGAGAAGTTTAGTTGGTCATCAATCGTTACTCCAAGGCTTTTTACCATTTTGGATGCAGTAATGGTTGCCCCGTCCATCTGGATTGAAAAGTTATGGTGTAGAGTCGGGTTGGCAGAAACTTCAAGCATTTCCGTTTTGGCAAGGTTAAGCTGAATATGATGATCTTTCATCCAGTGTGAAATGTCTGACAGGCAGGCTGAGATGCGAGCTGGATCCGAGGGATCATCAGGGTGAAACGAGAGGTATAGCTGGGTATCATCAGCATAGCAGTGGTAGGAAAATCCATGTTTCTGGTCCTAAAGATGTCATATAGATGGAGAAGAGAAGTGGCCCAAGAACAGAGCCCTGAGGTACTCCAGTGTCAAGATGCTGTAGGTTGGACACCTCTCCCCTCCAAGACACCCTGAATGACCTGTCAGAGAGGTAAGATCTGAACCATTGAATAACAGTGCCTGCAACACCCAGTGACTCAAGCGTAGATAGCAGGATCTGGTGGTTTACAGTGTCAAAAGCAGCTGATAAATCCAGCAAGATGAGGACAGATGATTTAGAGTCTGCTTTAGCCAGTCTGAGATCCTCCACGACCGAGAGCAGGGCAGTCTCAGTTGAGTGGCCTTTCTTAAAGCCAGGTTGCTTGTTGTCCATGAGGTTGTTTTGAGTAAGAAAGTCCAGGACTTGATTGAACACTACTTTCTCCAGAATCTTGGCCATGAATGAAAGCAGGGATACCTTTTGGTAGTTTTCAAGTAGCGTTTGATCCAGGTTGGGTTTCTTTAGCAGTGGGGTTACCCTAGCCTGCTTAAATGAAGTGGGGAATAAACCAGAGTCAAGAGATGTGTTAATTATGTGAGTCAGTGTTAGTATGACTGCAGGAGAAATGGCTTTCAAGAGATGAGAGGGAATGGGATCAAGCGGACAGGTGGTTGCATGATTAGATAGCACGAGTTTGGACACCAAAGGTGAGTGTTGGTGATGTATCTTGAGTGTTTGTTGTAGGTGCAGCAAATTGAGCACTGATTTTTGCAGTTTTGGTGCAAAAGAATGTAGCAAAGTCATCAGTAGTGAGTGTGGAGGATGCGGGTGGAGGAGGAGGATAGATGGAGAAAAATGTTTTAAACAGTAAGCGAGGATTGGTGGCACTGTTGATTTTCTGTCGGAAGTATGTCTGCTTTGCAGAAGTAACCTCAGCCAAGAAAGAGGACAGAAGAGTTTGGTATATTATGAGGTGTTCAGGATTTTTAGTTTTCGCCAAATTTTCTCTGCAGCCCGAAGTTTTGAGTGATGCTCACGGAGAACATCAGAAAGCCAGGGTGCAGGAGGACTGGCACGGGCTGGCCTGGATGTAAGAGGACATAGTCTGTCTAGATATGATGCTAGTGTGGAGCAGAGTGTATCAGTGGCACTGTTCGTATCAAGTGCAGAGAGTTTGCAAGATGGAGGATTAGAGTCTGAAACAATGGTGGGTAGTCTATTGGGTGAGAGAGAGCGTAGGTTTCTGCGAAAGGCAACTAGAGTTGGAGTGTGTGGTGGCTCAGAAGTAATGTGGATGTTGAGAGACAGAAGGAAAGATCCGATGTTTGTAGTGGAGTTACTAGTGGGAGTGTCATAATCAGACAAGGCAGTGTCATAATCAGAAAAACTATGCAGACTGCACGTGCATAGTTTCATGGCAGAAATTTCACTTGACGAAAAGTGCAGTGCCGCACCATGTCTTTAAACCTAATGCAAAGTGAACATTTTTGCTTGATTTTAATATTTTGAACTTGCATGGAAGATGTGACTGCTGCGAACTTTTTTCTTTTTTTTCTATTTTGCTTTAACCCTCTACCGCATGGCATTGTCATATGGCAACATGATATGTATGTTCCTTTCCCTGCCACTGTTTCTTTAAGACCAATGTAATAATTTTTTTTTGTTGGAAATAGAAGACCTTAGTTTAGCCAGTGATGTATGGAAAAAAATGCATTTGCAAAAAAAAAAAAAAAAAATCATACATGCACAGCACAATTCACATTTACACAATCCAATTTGTAAATTTAAAACACAATTTGTGTGAAGTGAAAATAATAAATATTTCCCCAAATTAATTAATTGTGTACATTTATGAATTGTGTTTTAAATTTACTAATTGTGTGCTGCGTATTTATGAATTAGATTTGTTTATTTACAAACTGGATTTGCATATTTATAAATTGCGTTTTGAATTTACGAATTACGTTTAAAATTTATGAATTGTATTTGCATATTTATGAACTGTGTTTTTAATTTATGAATCGGATTTGCATATTTATCTGTGATATGTATTTATTACAAATCGTCTTTTGAATTTATGAATTGTGTGGTAAATGTACGTATCAGGTTTGCATATTTATCGGGTTTGCAACTGTTTTGAATTTGCGAATTGAATTTTGTATATTTAGCCGTTTTGAATTCATGAATTGGATTTGCAAAAATTATGAATTGTTCTTAATTTACAAATTGGATTTGCATATTTATGAAATGTTTTGAGTTTACAAATTAGATTTGTATATTTACGAGTTGTGTTTTGAATTTATGAATTGGATTTGTGTATTTACGAATTGTGTTTTGAATTTACGAATAGTGTTTTGAGTTTACGTATCAGATTTGCATATTTATGAACCATTTTTAATTTACAAATTGGATTAGCATATTTATGATTTGTGTTTTGAATAAATAAATTAGATTTGCATATTTATGAAATCTGTTTTGAATTTGCAAATTGGATTTGCATATTTATAAACTGTGCTTTGTATTTACAAATTGGATTTGTATATTTATGAGTTTTGAATTCATTAATTGGTTTTGTGTTTCCGAATTGTGTTTTGAACTTACAATGCATAAATATACAAATCCAATTCGTAAGTTCAAAACGCAACTCATAAATATACAAATCCAATTTGTGTTTTGAATTTACGAATTGTATTTGTGTATTTACCAATTTTATTTTGTAATTGTATTATTTTTTAGACTGATCTGGCTCCATAGTAATGTGCTTTGGTTAATCACATGACTTGTCTTTCTGTGGCACGATTTCTGACAGACAGACTGTTTTTTTTAAAGCACTTCAAGTTAAGACATTCTAAGAAAAGAAAAGCAGTAAAATATATATATTTTAATAGATCTATCATAATACATGCAGTAGAGGCATCTTCCACAATAAATGCTTTGCATTTGGTTTAAGCACACGGTGCGACCGCTGCACTTCTTACCAAGTGTGCAACCTCCTTAAGTGTCACTAATTAAAGAAGTATATGTTCAGCTAATTGTCACGTAAGAGACATGTGTGCATATCATAAACAATTAGCGGATATGCAAATAAACAGCCTTTTAATTAACAAAGTAATCATGGCCGATTGAAAGACATGCAAATGTAAAAGAGAATCAAACTGGACACAAAAACAGCTGTTTCTTCTTGGTTAAGGTCTACAACAGTCATAATACTTATAAATGATTATAATTTTTAAAAGCTCATAATTATGAAATGTTTCCAAAATGTTATGTTTCATGTCAGATTGCTGGCATAGTTTTTGATTTGTTTATAGTGACTACAAAGTTCTCTTCACTATTTCTGACATTTCATAGATTTAGGAGCTAGTTTTAGTTCTGAAAGGCTTTGTGAAATACTCGTAGAGCAAAAATTTAAGACTGACACACCCATTATTTTTTAAAAGATTTTTCCAAAATTTGAAATTTATGAGCCTTAAAATATTTTGTGAATATAGGCCCTGGAGTGACGGTGTGCATCGGAAAAAGTCAGAGAAGAATGAGTGGAGAGTAGACAGAGAAGGTCGGAGGAGAGACTGAGGGAGGGAGGGAGTGATGGAGCGAGCAAGGCGGATTGCATCCTATTGCATCAGTCCTGAGTAACGAGATAGGAAGATGCCAGGCTGAGCTGCACAAATAGGTTTTGTGCTGGAGAACAGGAAGGGGAGGAGGAAGATGCATCTAACCCTATGACGTTAAGCCATCTCCACACCCTGTAGTGCCGTCCGGCTGTTTCTGCCCTCCAACAGCCTCTGGACTTTTTCACTCATTAGATTTTAGCCATCAGCTGCTCTTAGACGTAACACCAATTAACTGATAAACTGAGAGAGGAGAAAGGCTCTCAAAGAAAAGCCAATCATTTCAGCCTCCTTGCACTGCGTAAATACGGCCATCAAGAATGTCAAAGATATGCTGCTGGACAAAAGCGACGGAGCAGACAAGGCTTAAAGAGTCGGACAAGCGTATTGAAATAGTGAGGTCAGCTTTAAAGCTGTTTATGTTGATTTCTGGGGATTTAAAGCCTATGATTTGTTCATTTAAAGCAGCAGCTTTTTTAAGCAGCTTCAGAGACACGCATAAGGAGAATTGGAGAGATAAAAAAGGGTTTACCAAAGGTATCTTTAGGGATGTCAAAGTTAATCATTTTATCAAATTTACATAATTTTACATTACTACGCTTTCAGATATCTTTTCTTGAAGATTGTTTGGAAATTATGTGATGAATCCAAATGAATTCATTCGTTTTACAGCCACTGGTTTTCATACCATGTTATCAAAATCAGATCTCCATTTTATGTCTTTATAGGAAGAGGCTTCGTGGCACTGTGTGTTTTTTTATTCTACTGATTTGAAGCAATAATTTAGCTCATTAATGCAGGTTAGGATGGGGGGGGGGGGTTGTTGCTGTTGTTGTTTTTTTTTTTTTTTGCATGAAAAAAAAAAAACTAGAATAAATTTCTGAAGGTTACAGCACTCAAAACAAGTAGAAAGTGTACAGCTTCTTACTTTAAATGACATCAGCACATTTACAGCCACATGACATCACTAGTCTCTATCAGGACATCAGTGTGTCTCGCTCAAGATGTCACTAGTCTTTGGAATTTAGAAATGTGCATGTTATTCTGGAATTTTGTTCTCAGCAGTAATTATTGGTGAATTAGTGTCTAATTTGCATTAATTTGTACAGTGTAATTGGAACAAAACTACGATTTTAAGTGTAAGATTCTAAACTTACCCTAACCGTCACTGGGGTGTGAAGAAAAATAATTTAGTATTTTGTTTTTTGTTGTGACATACAATCCATTACATAGATTAGTGTTATGCATTACATACACTTACTTGAACCCTAAAAGGGATAAAATATGGAAAAACTCAACATTTGGGTTAATTTTTGTTTAAATATATATATATATATATATATATATATATATATATATATATATATATATATATATATATATATATATATATATATATATATATAATAATAATTATAAATAACAACACAATAACAATAACAATAATTAAATAAATAATAAATAACACAATAACAATATAATAATAATACATAACAATATAATAACAATAATAATAATTAAATAAATAATAAATAACACAACACAATAACAGTAACAATATAATTGTAATAATAATAATAATAATAATAATAATAATACATAACAATACAACAACAATAATAATAATTAAATAAATAATAAATAACCCAACACAATAACAATAATAATAAGATCAATAAATAATAATAAATAGTAATAATAATAATAATACAATAACAGTAATAAATAAAAAATAATAAATATCAATACAATAACAATAATAACAATTATAATAAATAATAATGATAATATTAAATAATAATAATACTCACCAGTTGGAGTTTTCACATCTTGCCAGTGTTGAAACAATCAAACCAGCTAATTAATTAATTTATTTATTCATTTATTAATTTACCTGTTTATTTACCTGCATTTATTTATTGAATTATATTTGAGTATGTGAAGTTTAAATAAGTTTCATAAAGAATAAATGTGTTAAACAGACGTGAAAGCTAATTCTGACTCTGCCTACAGGATTCAAATAAGGTAATTTTTTATAGGATTTAGAGCACAGAGGGCACACACGCATGCAGAATATTTTTAAAACTTCATTACAAAGTGTATATATATCTGCGATGATAATTAAGAGCAATAATAAGACATTCCAGTTGTTGCTGCCTGGTGTTGTCATGGTAACATTCCAGGTGAAGATAATTAGGATATTATGTTGTCTTTCATTGCTCCATTTGCCAAGTGCTTTCCAAATAGCTTCATTACGACACACAAGTGCCCTACTCTCTCCAAAGTCCCCACATCAAGGGCTCTGCATAAGGTTGCTCAATTCTGATTGCAATTTGCTCATAGAGTCTGAATATGCGGCAGTCAGGTGGCACAGGGGTCACAAGGTGAACAAGACTGAACTTTACAGTTTTACATTTATGCATGGTACTTTTTGTTCTGTGTATATTGTTTTATTATTATTATTATTATTATTATTATTATTATTATTATTACTATTATTAGTAGTAGTATTGTTGTTGGTGGTGGTTTCATTAAGATCACTCAAGTCTAAAGCCTAAAGTCTGTATGAAATAAGAAAATTAATTAACTTGGCCAAAACTGTCCACAATTTCCCATTTGGGTAACACCTAACTTAAAGAAGGCTCTTATGACACCTTTGACATGACTTGACAAGATGTGACATACACTCACCGGCCACTTTATTAGGTAAGGCAGAACTGCCTTAATCCTTCGTAACATAAATTCCTCAGAGAAGTATTCCTCAGAGATTTTGGTCCATATTGACATGATGGCATCACGTATTTGCTGCAGTTTTGTCAGCTGCACATCCATGTTGCGAATCTCCCGTTCCACCACATGCCAAAGGTGCTCTATTGGATCAAGATCTGGTGACTGTGGAGGCCATTTGAGTACAGTGAACTTATTGTCATGTTCAAGAAACTAGTCTGAGATGATTCATGCTTTATGAATAGCGCATTATCCTGCTGGAAGCAGCCATCAGAAGATGGGTACACTGTGGTCATAAAGGGATGGACATGGTCAGCAACAATATTCAGGTAGGCTGTGGCGTTGACATGATGCTCAATTGGTACTAATGGGTCCAAAGTGTGCAAAGAAAATATCCCTAAGATAAATATTTTCTCTTTTTCAGACCATTCTCTGTAAACCCTAGAGATGGTTGTGCGTGAAAATCCCAGTAGATCAGCACTTTCTGAAAGTACTGAGACCAGTTTGTCACTTAAATCACCTTTCTTCCCCCTTCTAATGCTTGGTTTAAACTGCAGCAGATTGCTTGACCATGTCTACAAGTCTTAATGCATTAAGTTGCTGCCATGTGATTGGCTGATTAGAAATTTGCGTTAACCAGCAGTTGGAGAGGTGTACCTAATAAAGTGGCCGGTGAGTGTCTATATAAGAAGATGTTACGCATGTTTATGTCAACTGTCAACTGTCATTATCTCTTTTATGTCATTTTAAATGCAGAGTTGACATTGTTTGAAATGTCTTTGTTATGGCTACTTAACATAAACAAATACATCAAAGCATGTCAGTGTCTTTGTTATGACAACTTGGCATTAGCAAAACAACATAACTTGTCATAACCTGTCATATTCATGATTGTCATGAGGCCATTATAAATTTGTCATGAATATTTTTTGATCACCTTTTCCAGTGGAACAAAATGAATTGGTCATTAAACGTTTTCATTAAAAATGTCAAATAACACGCACAGCAGTGTCATTATAACTGTTTTATGACAGTTAATGACATTTTAATGACACATTCAAATGTATTATGATTCCTTATGAACATCCTCTTCAAGTAAAGTGTTACGTTCATTTGCATTCCATGAAGAAACAACCGCGAATGTGGAGCTACATGACTGTTTTTGTGAACTATCCCTTTAAGAAAGCAGGTTAGGAGCGCAGATTTGCTTTTGTTAAGGAGAATCACATCTCCTCTAACTCGACTTGGATAGAGGCCACATTTGGATGTACAAAGCCAGAGGGGAACTAAATCTGTTTTTCACTATGTGATGTATTATTTTTCTGTCATAACAGGGCACCTCTTTCAGATCATATCTGCCTAATCCCTAGCAACAGCAGGGGTTGCTGAAGTGTTGCAACATCCTTCATCAATTAAAAAAGCACTCGCTGCCATTTTCCATAAACTGGCAGAAATTACGTAAACATGCATCATTAGAGTGAGAGCTGCCAAAGCCTCTATTACGCTACAGAAGCCCACCATCTCCCCGTCCTCATATTGATCCATTATAAATAGACCACAGCGCGTTGGGACATGGAGCCATTTGGTCTCTCTTGTCTTTCAACCTCTCCAATCATTTCCTCATGTTTGTCTTTACCATCTTCATCTCCATCCCACAGATGAGCTTATTGATATTAATGAGATGCAAACGACTGAAAGTATTACCATCGCATTTGTAAAATTGTACTTTCTGGAGATTGAGTCTGAATTGTTTGATGTCTGCACAGCGCTGCTGCATCCTTAACGTAGCGCACGTGGTTTGTCAGCAGCAATCTGAAATTCTTACTTCCTGTGAGCTTTTCTGTCAGAAGCTCTCCATCTCACTTTCAAATATAAAAACATCCATGGCACATCTCTTTCCTTCCAAAAAAGAAGAAGTGTGAATCAATAATCAAAGTCATATCGAGAGCGAGCCCAAAGGCTGTACGTTCTCCATGCTGTCTGAACCGTTTGGATAGCTCAGTCCTCCAAAAAAGGCTGTTTTTACATCCTGCTTGACAGGTGGAAACCTATATGATTGCTTTGAAGAGAATCTATGAAGAACATGTAAAGGTTTCACACATTATGCCTTTGGAAGGCTAACACAACATTCTATGCTAGCAGGATACCGCTAATGGTTAACTGTTGCTAGTCCCAGACCATTTTTTAAAAAATTGTCTCGTAAATTGTTGCTAGTAAACAACATTACCACAGTGATTATCAAGAAGCAGGCTCGCAACCTGTTAGCATATTGCTAAAAACGTTCTATGCTAATTCAAGTAAGGTAGGTTAAACATGCTAGTTTATAATAGCATGATATTAAAATGCTAGCAGTATACTGGAATATGTTAGCCAGCCTTACTAGAACAACATGCCAATTAGTGATAAAAGCTAGCTAATACAGCTTATCCAGTTTTAGCCAGCCTGGTCATAGTTGGTTTTAGAGGTAGTCTTGGGTAGTCAGGCAAGTGTGTGGGACTAGTGGAAGACAAACTAGCACCATTCTTATTAAAGTTAAGCACTAGATAAAATTTGCTAGCCAAAATGCTAACAACACTTTAATTTGTGCCAGCTACACCCTAAATCATAATAATATGGTCTAATATTACAGCAGTTTCACTTCCTGTGAGATATACCCTCATAAACTATTCATCTCACTTTCAAATTTGAGAATATCCATGGCACATCTCTATAAAACAAGTACAATAGTGTGAATCTACAATCAAAGTCTTATCGAGAGCGAACTCAAAGGCTGTACATTATCCTTGATGTCTAAACCGTTTGGACATAAAAAAAAACACTATATGATTGCTTTGAAAAGATTCTATGAAGAACATGTAAAGGTTTCAAACGTTAGGCCTAACAGGACCACTTTTATTTTAAACCTTACTAAACCACACTGAAACGTGACTGAACATTTAAAAAAAATGTTATTTATCTATAATAAATAAACCGGATTTTGTGGTCATTGAAAAATGGCAATAAATTTAATGCTAACGTTAATTTAAACAGCAAACTGTTGGAGCGCTAACGTTACATAAACACCACATTCAAAGAGGAAAATACTATTTAACTCGACGCATTTCTTAATAAATGAATAACTAATCACTCAATGAGTCTCAACTTTTACATATAATGATGAATATTGAAGTAAATCACTTTAAATGCCAAATTATCACTTACCTGAAGCAAATGACAGGCGGGAAGAATGTTAAGCTCGCAGGGTAGACTTGGCAACTGAAGTGTGGTGTGGCAGATGTCTACTAACGTTACACCTGTGTTTAGTTTTGCTTGTTTTCCAAATGCAATCCCAAAGTCAGCCAGAAGTCGATGTTTACCGATGTCAGCCATAGCTGAACCTTACTAGGATCTTATGTGTTTTTTGTTAACTGGCCCACATACTGCAAAGGGAGCTGTGAACCAGAAGAACATTCCCGCCTATTCTTAATGTATGGCAAAACATATATTGTAACAATCTGGCCCATATCTGTTCAGCCATGCCATACCTAAGCCAACTGTGCTAGCTATCACCCACATTTGGCCCAAATTTTCTTGCTATCTGGGCAGCTTATCCAGTTTTAGCTAGTTTTCCAGCCTGGTCATAGTTGGTTTTAAAGGTAGTCTTGGGTAGGCATATGTGGGATTAGTGGAAGACAAACTAGCACCATTCTTATTAAAGTTAAGCACTAAATAATAGATGCTTGCCAAAATGCTAACAGCGCTGTAATTTGTGCAAGTTACACCTTAAATCGTGATAAAGTGGCCATATATTACAGCAGTTTCACTTCCTCTGAGCTTTACCATCAGAAACCCTCCATCTCACTTTCAAATATAAGAACATCCATGGCACATCTCTATAAAAAAAGTACAGTTGTGTGAATCAATAATCAAATTCATATTCCTGCAAGCATGGAATGTTGTGTTAGCCTTCCAAAGGCATAATGTGTGACCTTTACATTCTTCATAGAATCTCTTCAAAGCAATCATATAGGTTTCCACCTGTCAAGCAGGATAAAACACCCTTTTTTTTGGAGGACTGAACTATCCAAATGGTTCAGACAGAATGGAGAACGTACAGACTTTGGGCTCGCTCTTGATATGACTTTGATTATTGATTCACATTACTGTACTCTTTTATAGAGATGTGCCATGTTCTTATATTTGAAAATGAGATGGAGATCTGATGGTAAATCTCACTGGAAGTGCTGTCATGATTTTCATGATTTAACATGTAACTGGCTCAAATTAAAGTGTTGTTAGCATTTTGGCAAGCACCTTTTATTATTAATAAGCATGGTGCTAGTTTGTCTTCCACTAATCCCACACACCTGCCCAACTAACACTACCTTTAAAACCAACTGAGACAAGTCTGGAAAACTAGCTAAAACTGGATAAGCTGTATTAGCTAGCTTTTAGCACTAATTTGCATGTTATTCAAGTATGGATGGCTAACATATTCTAGCATACTACTAGCATTTTAATATTATGCTATCATAAATTAGCATGTTTATCCTTCCTTACATGAATTAGCATGGTTCTAGAATGTTTTAACACTATGCTAACAGGTATGCTAACATTACAATTAATGATATACTATAAACTAGCTAATGCCGGTTATCCAATTTTAGCTAGTTTTCCAGCCTGGTCATAGCTGGTTTTAAAAGAGTTTAATCACTTTTTTAGCTGATCTTAGACAATCAGCCAGGTGTGTGGGATTAGTGGAAGACAAACTAGTACCATGCTTATTAATGTTAAGCATAAAAGGTACTAACCAAAATGCTAACAACATGTTAATTTGTGCCAGTTACACATTTAATCGTGATAATTAAATATTACAGCACTTTTTCTTCCTGTGAGCTTTACCATCAGAATCTCTCCATCTCACTTTCAAATATAAGAACATCCATGGCACATCTCTATAAAAGAAGTATTGTGAATCAATAATCAAAGTCCTGTTGAGAGCGGCGGGCCTATTGACTGTACATTCTTCAAGATGTCTGTCAGTTGAATTCCTCATTCCTCAATCTGTTTTTAAAAGCTATTTAACAGAATCAAACCTGCGTGATTGTCTTGAAGTGCTTCTACAAAGAATGTGAAGGTTTCAAACGTCATATGTCTTAGAGGTTAATATAACATTTGATGAAAGGTGGCTGTTTTCCATACAGCACGCCTTAAGGAATGAAAAGATGCAAATGAGATCTGTTTAATGTCTCATTTATCCCATAACATTTTTAAAACTCTTAAATTACTCAGATTTTTCTGTGCCTATATATGCACTTGATATTGCAGTCTTTGCAACACTGTAGCTACATTTCACGCATCTCCTATTCGTTTTCCTTAAACTTTAAAGATATTGATGATTTACAGTAAACTGAATTCTCTAGTAACGTAAAATTGTTACTAATTGTTGTTTAATTTATTGTTAAACTTTATAAACCATTAACAGAGTTGACATTTTCCATCATTATATGATTTAGCTCAGGATGCTAACCCTAAAGCAGATATAACATGGCATGTTTAAAATCAAAAGTATTTTGATTATATTATTGTTTTTTAAAAAGAGAATGAGGAAATTCACTGAAAAAATCTAATTATAACAGAGTTGACAATTAATTAATCAACTATCAACAAAAGAAAAATAATGGCATGTAAAGTTAGTAAACACACACAAAAAATATAAAAATCAGACTTAATTATTTCATGATAATTAAAGCTGAATGTGTGATTGAGGCTGTAAAAAGGTATAGTGGGAGTCTAAGGTAATATTTTCAAGACAAAATGTCCTTAAATACACAAGCAAATATGTCCTTAAATACACATTTTAGAGATAACTTGACATAATTTGTTTTATTATTTAAAACTGTTTAATTTAAGTCTTCTTTTAATAACAGGTTTATATTAGAGATGCAAAATGTACCCACAATTTTATATTAGACATTTGATGTCTGAAGCAAATTAAACAAAATTTAGCAGTTTTATTTTATTTATTTACTTACTTTCATATTTTCATATTTCATATTTATTTATTATTTGCTTTTAATGCTTCAAATTACTTTTGTAAAAAAAATCTAAAATTATTTTAAAAATTATTACAAGAATTTAAAATTATAATCAAAATTTTATCAGTATTTTGTGGCTGCACTGTGATTGTTAAATAATTATTTTAGTAAATATGCCTGACATATATTTTTACATTCCTTTATGTATTTGTGACCTACACTCCTCATATTAATTTTAGCTCTGCTTGCTAATAATTGTCTAATTTGCTTCCATTTTTATTTCTCCTATATGGATATTCAGTAAAAGCATCCGAGATCAAGTTAATATAGAACCCCATGGAATATGTTGAGCTTTGAATAAGCAACCTCTAAGCAATAAACCATTCCTCTGGGCAGTTGTGAATAAGCTTTAGCCACTCGTAAGAAACAAATTAAAGATCTAATGCAGCTAATAGCTAGGCTTTCGGGAGTTTAGCGTAACGAGGGCAGATAATTTGGTTAGCTTTTTAGTACATGGAAATAAATTTGCAGTCAAGCTCTGTCGAGGTGTGTGGTTGTATAGGGCTATTTTAGATCAAATACCAGATGATGCTATGCTGGCCATAGTGCAATACTAGCAGGGGTATATGGCTCCATAATGGTGAAACTGTTAAAGTGAAAGGTGCCCCTGCACTGTTTTTAAGAAATTGTCTGCATGCAGTTATCTTGATAAGCAAACACAGATTATTACCCCAGAGATTATGCCAGCACAGTGCTAAAACATGCTAGTGGCATGTTGAATATGTTAAGAATATGCTTATTCATCGTAACATTATTTTAAAGCATGTTAGCCGTGTGTTGTGTGCTATAACCATACTACTTCATATCTCTTACAGAAACTAAAACCATCATTTATTTTGTGGTTACTACACAAAGTTGTGCTACTAAAATATGGTGGTAACATTTTTACTACAAAAACCATTGTAAAACTATAGTTCACGTTGTGGTTACTATGCTTTTACTACCAAAACCATGGTTACTACAATTTCTTGTTAACTTGTGGTTACTTTATGATTGTTTTTAAATATTTATTTTGTTTATGTAAGCTAAAGCATTTTCGATTTAACCATAATAATAAACTTAATAAGAAACTTGCCTAGCCTTGCAAACCTGTTTCAAGCAAAACTATAATGTGATTTGTTGATTGCTTTTGTTCTATTTATTATATGATTGATACTGTTGAATGTACCAGTGAGCATTAAATTAAACAATAGCATTATAAACATGTTAAAACATGTTAATTTGCATTAGTAGCATAGTATATGTGATTTGTGAATTACCTTTTTTATATTTAATACATGATTCAAGTTTACAGTTGAATGTAAACATTAAATTAAATTAAACAATAACATTTTAAACATGCTAAAACATGCTAATTCACATTGGTAGCATAATATATGTGATTTGTTGATTACCTCTTTTTTATTTCAAACATTTTCAAACATTTCAAACATGTTAAAACATGCTTGAAACATGCTAATTCAGATTAGTAGTGTAGTATCTGTGATTTGCTGATTACTTCTACTATATTTAATACATGATTAAAGTGTACTGTTGAATGAAACAGCAAGCATTAAATTAAACAATAACAGGATTCTAAACATGTTAAAACATGCTAGAAATATGCTAATTCACATTAGCAGCAAAGTATATGTGATTTGTTGATTACTTCTTTTATTTTTAATTCATGATTCGAGTGTACCGTTGAATGTACCAGCAAGCATACATTAAAGTAAACAACAACAGAACAAACATGTTAAAACATGCTAATTCACATTAGCAGCATAGTATATGTGATTTTTTGTTTTGTTTTGTTTACCTCTTTTATGTTTAAATCACGATTATAGTGTACTGTTGAATGAACCAGAAAGCATTCAATTCAATTAAGCAATAACAGGATTTTTAACATGTTAAAACATGCTGGAAACATGCTAATTCACATTAGTTGCAAAGTATATGCGATTTGTTGATTACTTCTTTTATATTTAATACATGATTCAAGTGTACTGTTGAATGTACCTCCAAGCATTAAATTAAATTAAAAATAACATTTCAAACATGTTAAAACATGCTAGAAACATGCTGATTCACATTAGTAGCATAGTATGTGTGATTTGTTAATTACTTCTATTATATTTAATATGATTGAATAAAGTGCACTGTTGAATAAAGCAGCAAGCATAAAATAAATTTAAGAATAACAGGATTTCAAACATGTTAAAACATGCTAAAAACGTGCTACTTCATATTAGTAGCATGTTAAAAAGTTCATGGTAGTATCTTGTTAAAACATGTCAGCCATGGGCTAAAACATAGAAACATGCTACACTCTAATTTATACCAGTAGCAGGTTTTTTGTGAACCTACAGTTAAATCTGATGGCAGACCTGCTTGCATTGTTAATTGTCATCTGTAGACGTATTGAATGTTTATACATTTGAAAACCAGTGACTGACTTGCACCCAAATGCGCCACTGTCTGTGACCTTTATCAGTGCTCAGGGCAAAGGCGAAGTCTAATCGCTGCATTACTATTCCAGGCATCTCCTTCCTGGCATTTGATCAAATGGATGTCCATTTAGACAAGCAGCCCTGGGACCCTGTGTCAAAATGTCAGCTTATTATCTGTTTGGAGACCACCGAGCTCCAATACAGGCTATATTCATCCTCCACCTTGAAAAGGACATCACTTTTTTTCTCATGCCTCCTTTTGTATTTGTTGGTGTGCTAAGAAACCACTTTAGCTTAAATAACTGAACCTGCTACAAACCAATGACTCCAAAGTTCACCATTGTCGCTTTTCGCCTCGCAAAGCATTTGAAACTCTTATCGCTTTGACTTTGTCAAACGTCTTCGGTGTACTAGCATCTGTCTGGGAGTCCATTTCTGTCCATTTGACTCCTCTACGCTGACATAAACAAGCTCTCAAAAGGAAAAAAGCGAGATAGCATCTTCCTGCGCTCACCTCGTCCCAGCTGATTTAGTTTGGACACAAAGCGGCGATGCACTGACACCACAAACCAGTGTCTCTCTCCATTAAGAGGATAAATGAATCTATCTCTTCATGTCTATATTCATTCGCTGTTGTGTAGGAGAAAGGAAATGCTCATTTCTGTTTACCCAACCAAGCTAAATGAAAGTGGATGGGACTGAATTGGCTCCCTAAAACAGAGCGTTGTACCCAGGTCTAAAGGGAGATGCCAAATGCGATGTGTGAGTGTGTTTCTGACCAGGGTCAGAAAGGCCTGGTGGCTTCAGCATTGTGTTAGTATTAAGAAAGCTAGATGAAATCTGACTGTGATGTCTTCATCTTTCTCGTATATTAACCAGGTCCGTCCTCAGAGATGCGGAGTTGATAAAGTCATCCAATATAGCAGAATCCTCACCCGTGCCAGGAGATAAAGGATCTTTTGTGAATCTTACACCTTCTTGTCTCTATGTGTGTATGTTTAATGCATTTTGACTGACATTATCAACTCTAAATATAATGGACAGTGATTAGAAGAGATTGGGTGACATCAATGAAAAGAGCTATTTCTCACCTGAATGGGCAGTGAATGGAATCTTCAATCAAATGGCTGTAAACAAACCATTATTGTAGCCTAGTAAGACTATTAATTATGCTTTGTAGAAAAAAAGCTGTACTTAATTGTATATAATGAAAAAAAAAAAAGATAATAGATTACAGAGTATCCTTTATTGTCAGAGAAGATATGAGCTATAGTATATAAACACGAACACACACAGATATGGACAGGCTTTGTCCTAAAATGTTTACTTTCTGGATTGATTTTTTGATATATTTGAGTTCATCAAAATTCCTTGAGGTTAAGCCAGGTTGGGTGTTTGTTTTTTATTTATTTATTTATTTATTTATTTATTTATTTATTTATTTATTTATTTATTTATTTATTTATTGTTATGGTTACTTAAACATTACTTATACATATACATTATATTTAATTCAATTCATGTTTATTTCTATAGAGCTTTTACAATGTAGATTGTGTCAAAGCAGCTCAACATAGAAGTTCTAGTAAAGTAAAGTTCAGTTGAGTTTAGTTCAGTTCAGTGTGGATTAAATTTCATTGCTGAATATTCAAACACTGAAGAGCAAATCCATCAATGCGCATCTGCACAAGTCCCAATACAAGTAAGCCAGTGGCGAGGAAAAAACTTCAACTGACAAAGGAAAAAAAATAAAAATAAAAAACTTGAGAGAAACCAAATTTTATTTAATTCCTTTAAAAAATAACGATATTAAAAATATCCAGTTTCTACTTACTGTAAGTACTTCTTTTTTTAATGATAGGGCATATTTAAAGCATAAAACAACATGAAAGTAATGGAAATGCTTGATGATTTTTGGCTGGAGATCAGGTTAGCCACAATCATGAAGCATTTCCATTACTTTCATGTTTCTTTGCGCTTTAAACCTGTCCTTTTGGTTTGTTTCCACCTTCATCATTCCATTATTTCCACCCATCTGTATTATACCTCACTCGGCCATGATTCAAAACAATGTTTCCATGGCCAAGGGGCAATTTTTTCACCATTACGGTGCCCTGCTGTCCCCATGGCACTGTGCCGTCTCGCAATGTGACAGGACTACAGTTAATTTACCTCTATATATGGTGCCTGCCTATATACTTCAGACCCCCTCCTTGTTTTCTGTACTGTAGTTCATTGTATGTGTGCATTTTCCCGAGACGCAGCCTCTCATTGAGCTGACATATATGGGCTCACGGGTGGTGTAATGAATTGTAGAAAATTGTTACTTGTGTCTGTCAGAGTGACAGTCTCAGATTAATATCAGTCCCGCTGTATCATTGAATGCTGAATACTGTTTATTCATTCCTTATTTATATGAATTTCAAGAAAGATAAATGGGTTTTGCACATGATTTTCATTGTTTTGCCGACTACACTCTCACACAGACACTCAGCAGGAGACACAAATATATGGACAGTGCCTTCAACTAATATTGAATCTCGTGCTAAATATAACAAAAAAGGCTGTGAAAAATGTATTTATTTATTTGTTTATTTATTTATTTATTTATTTTCTTTTTGGCTTAGTCCCTTTATTAATCAGGGGTTGCCACAGCTGAATGAACTGCCAACTTAACCAGCACATGTTTTACACAGCAGATGCCCTTTGTAACCCATTACTAGGAAATATTTATTTATTTAATGATCTATTTATTTATTTATTTATTTATTTATTTATTTATTTATTTATTTATTTATTTATTTATTTATTTATTTATTTATTTATTCGTTCATTTATTTATTTAATGGTACATTTGGATATTGAGCTCAAAAAGCATCTGCTTTCACTGAGAACAAACGTTTTGCATAATAAAGTAGTTATATAAATATATATTTGTAAAAT
This sequence comes from Danio aesculapii, assembly GCF_903798145.1. Classification (NCBI taxonomy): domain Eukaryota; kingdom Metazoa; phylum Chordata; class Actinopteri; order Cypriniformes; family Danionidae; genus Danio; species Danio aesculapii. Next base: position 30,044,775 of record NC_079453.1, on the reverse strand, counting down.
ATATGAGTGACAGTATGGTTATTGGCCCCATTATGAACTCATATGAGCTACAATACAGTTCAGTACTGTGCAAAAGGCCTACTAATTTATCAACAACACACAAGCAAAGAAACAAACAACAACAAAAAGAGATAGCAGTTACTATTGACTTCCATTCGTTTTCATTTGGCTTTGTCTCTATTTTAAAAAAATTACACAGCGGAATGAACCGCCAAATATACCAGCATAGCTTTTCAAACATACACAGCAGATGCCTTTCCAGCCATAAACCCAGCCTGATCTGATGAGAAAACTTAAGTATTTTACATTTTGTCAGTTCAGTGGCTAATTCATACGAAATTGTACGATTTTTAAAAGCAGGCGTGGCACCTAACCCCATCCCTAAACCCAACCGTCATTGGGGGAGAGGCAAATTGTACTAAATTGTACGAATTAGATCGTACAAATTCATACGAATTAGCCAGTAAATCAAAAAGTTACGAATTGCCATGAGATTGTGTTGGTAAACCAGTACTGGGAAACACCCATACACACTCACTCACACACTCATACACTACGGCCAGTTTAGTTTATTCAGTTCACTTAATGCGCATGTCTTTGGACTGTAAGGAAAACCAGAGTTCCCGAAGGAAACCCTCTCGAACACGAGGAGAACATGCAAACTCCACATAGAAATGCCAACTGGCCCAGCCGGTACTCAAATTACCGACCTACTTGCTGTTTTTGCTAACCACTGAGCCACTGTGCCGCCACTTGACTTCCATAGTAGAAAAAAATTAAATAAAGTCAATGGCTACAGGTTTTTAGCATTCTTTAATATATTTCGTTTTATTTTCTACAGAAGAAAGAGATTCATACATGTTTTGAACAAGTGAAGGGTGAATAAATGCTGACAGAATTGAGATTTTTTAGATGAACTATCCCTATTATTTCTATTTTTAGGGTCGCAGGGGTTGCAAAATTTCTATATTTCTGGTAGACCTTCAGACATACACTTTTCAGTTTTTGGTAGCCCGAATATAAATTTAAGTAGCCCAAATAGAAAATACATGATTTATTAAAACATTGGCATTTGTTATTGGCTATATATTTATTTTTTAAATAACCAAAATTGTATTATTTAACTATTTAAAGTTTTTATTTAATTTAGTTTACATTTTCTAACATATTTTTTGCTTATTGTAAAAGTCCAGTGAGATTTTGTATGCACAAAGGAATTTGACAGCATCTCTCCATAAAGAAAGAAAACTGAGACACTTTACAGTAGCCTACCTAAAACTTTACACAGCACTGAAGCTTTGCAGGTAGGTTACTTGAAATGTCTTGCAGATGTTTCCACAGTTCTACTAGATTTAATCTGTCTCCGTTTTTTCTGTTTCTTTATGTCCCTCCATATCGACTTCAGGATGGATAAATCAGATATCTGTTTGTGGAGCACTGGCTGCGAACTGACTACTTGTGCATACAAAAATCTCACTGGATTATTACAATTAATTGCACAAATAATATATGGAAATTATATGTAGAAGTGATTTGTTTTACTGACAGACAAAACCTAAAGATAGATTTTACTGACTAATATACTTCCTGATGACTTTTTGCCTGACTTTTGTACAGTACCGTATTTTCCATTAAAACATCATATATTTTGTGACTGAATTGGAAATAATTTTAAAATATACTCATAAATTTTAGACAACTCTCTGTCATTCATCATGATAAGTAAAACCAAAGAAAACTGAAAGCTGAAGTTTTTGAGCTTCACAAAATGAGAATTGGCTCTAAGAAAACAGCAAAAACACTGTAAATTCCTATTTCCACAATCAGGGCAATAATAAAACAATTCCAGTCAACTGTAAGTGTTATGAATCATTCTGAAAGAGAATGTGTGCCTGTCATTTCCAACACCCTGTTATAAAAAAGGATCAAATAGCCTGAAAATCTCCAAGTATCACAGCTGGAGAAGTTCGCTGCGTCTCGGGGTCAAAAAGTCTCTAAAACTGCAATCCGACATCACTAACATCACCACAAATTGTTTGAAAGGCTTTCAAGGAAAAAGCCTGTGCTTTCATCCAAAAACAACCTCAAGCCAAGACTTCGGTTTTTGCGTTATTATTTCAGAGCATAATCAAAAGTTTAAAAGTACATACAATAACCGGCCACTTTTTTAGGTACACCTCACTAGTACCAGGTTGGACCACCTTTTGCCCTCAGAACTGCCTTAATCCTTAATGGCATAGATTCAACAAGGTACTGGAAATATTCCTCAGAGATTTTGGTTCATATTGACTTGATAGCATCACGCAGATGCTTCAGATATGTTGGCCACACATCTGAATCTCCCGTTCCACCACATCATAAATGTGCTCTATTGGATTGAGATCTGGTGACTGTAGAGGCCATTTGAGTACAGTGAACTCATTGTCATGTTCAAGAAACCACCCTGAGATGATTCACGCTTTATGATATGGCACGTTATCCTGCTGGAAGTAGCCATCAGTAGGTGGGTACACTGTGGTCATAAAGGGATGGACATGGTCATAACAATACTCAGGTAGGCTGTGGTGTTGATACGATGCTCAGTTGGTATAAATGGGCCCAAAGTATGCCAAGAAAATATCCCCAACACCATTACACCACCACCATTAGCCTGAACCATTAATACAAGGCAGGATGGATCCATGCTTTCATGTTGTTGATGCCAAATTCTGACCCTACCATCTGAATGTCGCAGCAGAAATCAAGACTAATCAGACCAGGCAACGTTTTTCCAATCTTCTATTGTGTAATTTTGGTGAGCCTGTGCAAATTTTTGTCTCAGTTTCCTGTTCTTAGCTGACAGGACTGGCACCCGGTGTGGTCTTCTGCTGCTGTAGCCCATCTGCCTCAATGTTTTGATGTGTTTCGTGTTCAGAGATGCTTTTTTGCATACTTCGGTTGTAACGAGCGGTTATTTGAGTTACTGTTGCCTTTCTTTCAGCTCGAACCAGTCTGGCCATTCTCCTCTGACCTCTGGTATCAACGAAGCATTTGCACCCACAGAACTGCTGCTCACTGGATTTTTTCTCTTTTTTGATCTATTCTCTGTGAACCCTAAATATGATTGTGCTCAGTAGATCAGCAGTCTCTGAAATACTCAGACCAGACATTCAAAGTCACTTAAATCACCTTTCTTCCCCATTCTTATGGTCGGTTTGAACTGTAGCAGATGCTCCTGACCATGTCTACATGCTTAAATGCATTGAGTTGCTGCTATGTGATTGGCTGATTAGAAATTTGTGTTAACAAGCAGTTGGACAGGTGTACCTAATAAAGAGGCCAGTGAATGTATACACTCTACAATATAGAGTTGAAGTCAGAATAGCCCCCCTTTGATTTTTATTTCTTTTAAAATATTTCCCAAATGCTGTTTATCAGAGCAAAGAAATTTTCACAGTATGTCCGATAATATTTTTTCTTCTTGAGAAAGTCTTATTGGTTTTATTTCGGCTAGAATAAAAGCAGTTTTAAATTTTTTAAACAATTTTAGGGTCCAAATTATTATCCCCTTTCAGCTATTTTCGATAGTCAACAGATCAAACCATCGTATACAATAGCTTATACAATAACCTAACTAACCTAGTTAAGCCTTTAAATCTCTCATTAAGCTGTATAAAAGTGTGTTGAAAATTTTATTTACTGTCATCATGGCAAACATAAAATAAATCAGTTATTAGAGATGAGTTATTAAAACTATTATGTTTAGAAATGTGTTGAAAAATCTTCTCTCCGTTAAAAAGAAATTGGGGAAAAAAATAAACAGGGGGGCTAATAATTCAGAGGGGCTAATAATTCTGACTTCAAAAGTATTTAATATATATTTTTTTATTTTCCAAGCCTTCTTTGCTCATATTTACCAGAGGTGTCAATATTAATGTAGGGCACTGTATGAATGAGATGTTTGTTTGGTTGTTTATATAGGTTACACGGAGTGATTCAGTGTTTTCATTAGTGCTGTTGATAATTGCGTCATGTGTATGGCAGAAGCGTTCAATCCCCTGTAGCAGCTTGAGTTTGGCAGGCAGACGCTGAGAGAAGAGGAGCTGTTTTTGTTTAAATTTGCGCTGAAGCTCCCCCATTTTGCTCTCCATATGCTGACCCAGGAGATAATAAACCATATGGCTGTAAATTATGCTAATTGTTTTGGAGTATGTTGTTAGTGTAACTACAAAAGGGGTATTATTTCATAAAGGGAAAGATGGATTGTGCTTTATTTGATGTTTTGAGTTTGAGTTGTGATAGAGAAATGTGAGGCTAGGACTTGTTTGTGACTTTATTTTGGAAAGAAAATAAGTATTTATCTGAGTTTCAAGATTAAAAAAAACAAGTGCAGTTTACAAATCCAGTTCAGCTAAAGTGTATGTGCATCTGCAATGTATTCTTGTTTTGTCTTTTATTATTAATTATGTATGTCTTCAGAGGAGTTTACCATGATTATTGGACTTTATCTAAGTTTATTATATTAAATTAAATATGTAATATATACTTGGAGTCATTCTGTTTCCTTGATCTTTAATTTTTCATTCATTCATTCATTTTCTTTTCGGCTTAGTCCCTTTATTATTCTGGGGTCGCCACAGCAAAATCAACCGCCAACTTATCCAGCATATGTTTTACGCAGTGGATGCCTTCCAGTCACAAACATCACGGGAAACATCAATACACACTCATTCACACACACAGTCATACACTACGGACAATTTTAAGCTTGCCCAATTCACCTGTACCACATGTCTTTGGACTTGTGGGGGAAACCAGAGGAAACCCACGCAAACACGGGGGGAACATGCCAACTCCACACAGAAATGCCAACTGAACCGGCCGAGGCTGGAACCAGCGACCTTCTTGCTGTGAGGTGAATGTGCTACCTACCCACTGCGCCACCACGACACCATATTTAATTTAATTTATTACATTTTATTTTATATGTAATTTTATTTTATTTCATTAAAATTTTTATTTTATTTTATTTTAAATTTTATTTATTTATTTTATTTATTTATTTTTTATTTTATTTTATTATTTATTTATTTATTTTTTATTTATTTTTTATTTTATTTTATTATTTATTTATTTTATTTATTTATTTATTTATTTATTTATTTATTTTTAATTTAATTTAATTTAATTTAATTTAATTTAATTTAATTTAATTTAATTTAATTTGATTAAATATTTTTCATTTAATTTAATTTTTTAATTTAATAAAATTTTTTATTTTATTTTAATTTAAAATTAATTTTATTATAAATTTTTTATTTAAATTTTTTAATTAAATTTTATTTAGTTTTATTTTATTTTATTACTGCATATAATCGTGGTACCCATTTCAACCACCATAAACATTCAACATAAACTTAATGCACCGCCATCATCTCATCTCAGTTAAAAAATATCTAATTTATATTTGGACTCATTCTGTTTCCTTGATCTTTAATTTTAGTTTTTATTTTATTTTATTTTATTTTATTTTATTTTATTTTATTTTATTTTATTTTATTTTATTTTATTTTATTTTATTTTATTTTATTTTATTTTATTTTATTTTATTTTATTTTATTTTATTACTGCATATAATCGTGGCACCCATTTCAACCACCATAAACATTGAACATAAACTTAATGCACCGCCATCATCTCTCCAGGCACCTGTTCTCCTTCTCTTACAGTGTGTGCTATTGTGTCACCAGCGATTACTGATTCCTACATCTGAAAGAACTAATAGCCCCTAATCAGCCTTGTATGCTAACACTAGCATTAGCATTGACGTTGGACCTCCCCCTCAAGCGGCTAACAGCGAGTTTCCATTAACTGTCATGTAATGGGCAGACTGGCAGTAGCTGAATGTATGGGGTGGCGCAGTGCCAGCAGGTGTGATTGGCTTGTCCTCTCACATCAGTGTGAACAGGCATCCTCATCATGCGTGTGTGTGCCAGGGGAACCGTTTGCCATCTGCCGCTTCTCCTCCTGCAGACAAACAGCCAGCGTTCATGCCTGAAGCTCGGTGTGCTTCACTAGTTTGAAGAAACCCACTTCAGGCCACTTGCCTTCAAAACCGTTCATTTTGATGTCCCTTGACTTTTAGAAAAGCCTTTCAAGCATAAATATGTTTGTTGTTGTTGTTGCTGTGAGAACTATTGGATGTGTTTTATGTAACATTACATGTAGATCAAGTATTACAACGTATTACACACGTCCTGATTTCACAGAGTTAAGGCCTGTGCACACCAGCACAACATTTGCTTGCATTTATTGCTGTTGTTTAATGCCTCATGACTAAACCAAAGGTGCCTGTAAGGATTCTGCCACTTCGCTCTTGTTAATTCTTGTTTTAGAGTCCAGACACTAGTCCTGTCTTGTCTAGTATGTTGTGCTCGGCTGGAGTTTTCTCGAGTCGAGAACTCATATTTCCTGTTTGACTTCGTCTTTGTATGAGCGCCGTCTTGGCCGCACTCAGGATGTGCTCAGGATTGGCGGTCTCGTCCTGGTGTGTGTTGTTGTGTCTGCACCATTCTGTTCTATTCTCAGTGCTTCAGTATAGTTGGTTTCAGTTTCGTATGACGCTGGGATGAAACATGCATGTTTTCATTCATCGTGTGCTCATGTCTTCTGTTTATGTTGGCGTTGTTGAAGCAAGTGACTTGGTGTTTACTTTGTGGCCGCCTGATTTAATTTTATGTTTCATGTGTTTCACTTTAGCACATGGCTTGTGTTGTTTTTTGTGTCATGTTCTCTCCTGTCTATGGTCTAGTCCTATCCTCCTTGTTAACCCATTATTAGTTTATTCTGTTCACATGTTTGTTTGTTAATTATTTCTCCTTTATAGTCTCCTTATGTCCTTTGCCAGTTCGTTGTCGTTTATTGCCTTGTCCTGTCGTGTCCAGCCATGCACTTCCCAGTCTAGTTTGTTTTTGCTAATGTTTTCCCCCTCTAGGTTGTTTTTGTTGTATTTTGTTTTATCATTACTAAATCCTTTTAATTTGATGCAGTCCTCGCTCTCTTTTCCCTACACCTGAACGTGACAGTGCCGAGTTGAGTGTATGCACCAATGTGCAAAAAGCCAGAAACAAAAGCATCATTTAAAAAACTACTTGTTTTTTTTCTTTGTTTTTCAGTGTGATGTGCCATGTTAAAATTGGTTGACCAATAGGATCACCACTTTTATTCACCCGCCTGGAGCTGCTGAAGTTTGGTGGCACTTGGTGGCACTCAAGCACAAAATGATCTAGTTAAGAGTCTTTTGGGGTGAGTAACCTAGGTCTCTAGAGCTATTGGACAATGTTAACCAAAAATCTGGCTTTTTCCCTCTGTAAAATTTGTTGCAGCCGTTTGATTGTCAATGTGTGTTGAAAAACTTAGCACTAATCCATAGTGTAATCCAAAAGTAATTCCCATCCTGGGATTCTGTTTGAAAAAAAAATTTACAATGCTTATTTTACTAGCAAGATTTATGATTCTTTAGGTGAACAATTAATTCCTGCAAGTTAATTCACTAAAAAGTTTGCTTCCACGTCTGGAGTGGCGGTTCTTCTCTGTTGGCATCAGTTTAATGGCTTCAGCCACAATATTCTTAACCACACTCCTCATACCGTTAGATTTTTAAGAGGGAATGATATGCAAAAAGCCTCACCCCATATTCAATATTCCATTTCAGTTGGTAGTAGATCAGCATACTGAAGTAAAAGTCTCAACTTACAGTTCACATGGTCCATAATATGCAAAGAACAAGGATGTAGAAGCAATTCTCATGGCAAGTCTAAACTTAATATCAGTGTGCTGACTTTTATTTCACTATCATGACATATTTCCAACTGAAATGGAATATTGAGTTGGGGCAGAGTAAAATTTTTGGGCTCATTCTATAATTGTTCACTCGCAGCTGTTCGTTTGTACATTTTGACCATCAGACTTTAACATAAACTGTGCACTTTTGAGCTTTGTGACATGGTGTGTTATCCTGCTGGAAACAGCCATCAAATATGCACAGTGGTCGTAAAAGTTTAGACATGGTCAGCAACACTGTGGTGTTTAAATAAAGCTCAGTTAGTTATCAGGTGCCCTCTGAAAGTCTCCCTCACACGCTGTAAAAATGAATAAATATAAAACCCTCAAAAAACACTGGCAGCATATGGCAACATTTTACTTTAATTTAGTGGTAAACATATTGTGAAGTTATTCTACAATATATTACTATAAAAATGCAAGACAGCAATTTTCAGGTTTTTTATTTGCAAGACTTGCAGTACTGGAAGCACAGGCGGCATTTGTTTACTTTAATATAATGGTATACATACTGTACTTTATTTTATAGCCCTTTTAAATAAATAAATATAAATAAATGCAGTATTTTTTCTGATTAATGTTATTTATGATAGCATTATATTTTACATTTCACTCCACGTTAAGAAGAGGCATAACAGATAAAAATACTAATTTACTGGTTTAGAACGTCTTCTGAAAGATTGACCAAACCTTTAGAACACTTAAAAATATAAGATTTGTTATGTGGGTTACGCACAAAATCTTAATTTATTACATTGGAAGATCTATAAAATGTATAAATTTAATTCCAATAACAACAACATATTGAACATTGAATTGTTCAGATTCTTCCTGTCTTAGACCAGCTAGATTTTTAACTTTAACAAAGTAAAAGTCAGTATATCGCAAAAGCAGCAGATTACTGTTAAAAATGTGTTGTAAATTAACAGCAGTTAACTGCCTATTATAGTTTTTTTACTGCACACTGATGCACAGTAAGTCAGATCCATGCTTTCATATTGTTTGCCAGATTCTGACCCTGCCATCTGAATTTTGCAGGATAATTTGTGTCTCATCACACCAGGCAACCTTTATCCAGTCTACTATTATCCAATGCATATTATAGCTTCAGTTTGTTGTCGGTGTTGTTGTTGTTGTCTTTTTGGGGGGTTTTTGCTGACAAAAGAGGCTTCTGTGTGTTCATTTTCTGCTGCTGTAGCTCATCTGCTTCAAGCTTTCATGTGTTGTGTTTTCAGAAATGCCATTCCGAAGGCTTTGGTTGTATCTTGTTAAAATGCAATTAAATCTGCAGTTCCTGAAATACTCAAATCAGGCCTTCTGGCATCAACAACCATGACATGTTCAAAGTCGCCTTTCATATTCACTTTGAACTTTAGCTAATCATCTTGACCACATCAAAACGCCTAAATGCATTGAGCTGCTGCCATGTATTTGGCTAATTAGATATTTGCATTCATCTATATGTCCATTCTCACAGATTTAGTTTCTGTAAGGGCTGTTAGTCGCCAGTCATGTGCTTTTGAAAAAGACATACATTGACCAAATTTAAAATAAGAATATTTATAAATCATTGTCAACAAATAGGAAGCACTTTTACATACAGTACATAAATACATACAAACACACAACAATGAATAATGCGTTTGAGACCTAAACCAGTGTTGTGCTAGTTACTAAAAAATAGTAACTAGTTACAGTTACTAGTTACAGTTGAAGTCAGAATTATTAGCCCTCCTGAATTATTAGCCCCCCTGTTTATTTTTTCCCCAATTTCTGTTTAACAGAGAGAAGATTTTACAACACATTTCTGAACATAATAGTTTTAATAACTCATTTCTAATAACTGACTTATTTTATCTTTGCCATGATGACAGTAAATGATATTTTACATGATATTTTTCAAGACACTTCTATACAGCTTAAAGTGATGTTTAAATGCTTAACTTGGTTAATAACTAGGCAGGTTAGGGTAATTAGGCAAGTTATTGTATATCGATAATTTATTCTTTTGACTATCGAAAAAATACAGCTTAAAGGGGCTAATAATTTTGTCCTTAAAATGGTTTTTAAAAAAATTAAAACTGCTATTATCCTAGCCAAATAAGACTTTTTCCAGAAGAAAAAATATTATCAATTTTATTGCTCTGTTAAACATAATTTTTGCAAATATAAAAAAAAAAGACAAAAAAAATCAAACGGGGCCTAATAATTCTGACTTTAACTGTACTTCATTCAAAAAGTAACTCAATTACTTTATCGATTACTTATCCCAAAAAGTAATGCATTACTGTTAAAAGTAATTTTTGAGTTACTTTTTCAAAGAACATTTTTAATGCTCCCATTAATGCCCTTATAACGTCACTTCAGTACTGCATGGAAAATACACTGTTGATCAACTTCCCAGTTTTAATTCATTTGCATTCTCACAACTAAAACACAATACATTTTCAACAAAAAGTACATTTTAAACTCTAATTAATTATGTCAGACCAGCAGCACAAAAATTTAAATTAAAATATTGGTGATAAATAAGCTGCTCAAAAATGAAATCTACTGCATGAGCAATTTTCAAACTAGCCACAAATTAAAGGTGGTGTGTCAACAATTTATGGAAAGTAAGTTGTGTATATGCAAAGTGTAAAATAGGCTGTTGTATAACAATAAAAAATATGTAGAACAATAAAAAATAAATCACAGCATTTTTCTGAGCAAAACAACACTATTCCTTTTAAATAACGTGTTCTGACATACATATATATGTATATATATATATATATATATATATATATATATATATATATATATATATATATATATATATATATATATATATATATATATATATTAATACTTTATTTCTAAGGATTTTTTATACATTTGCACAAAACAAAAAAATAAATAAAAAAACAAACAGTCAACAACAACAAAACAAAATATACAAACAAATATCCCCAACACTACTTTCCCTTTTGTGGCTTTAACAGAAGATAAACATAGCTAACAGTCTGCAAATATAAAGTCCTCAAGCGTCACACAAATGCACAGCAAGTGTACGTATCGGTTGCATACACAACTTCAGTACAGTAATGGCAAACAGAAGAATGAATTTAAAAATGAAAAATGCAAAAAGATAAACGATACACATAAAAAGTGAACAATTCAGTGTGTAATAACATGTTCTGACATATAACAGAAATGTGTCACTGTGTCTACTTAACTAATCAATTTTGTTATACAGATAACAAAGGTGTGCTTATTTATTTAAAACAACAAACTAGTATTATTAGTAATAGTAATTGATAATAGTGACGTTAACAGTCTCTCGGTTTCTCTTAAGCACACTCTTGCTGTACCTCGCGCGCATTCGGCCTCTGCCTGATTTTGTCTGGCACCTCATACACGACACATCCTCTTTGCGGTGGTTGGTTGGCATTCACCAATTCCACAATGTGTCGCTGCTGTAAACAGGAAGATGTGGGCTAGACTGCAACCAAAAGTACTTAACTTACCAAGTAACAGACAAGCGCATGATGTTGTATTGATAACGGAGTTACTATAATTTAAAAATAAAGCGTTACAGTATTAGTTAATGTCAAAAGTAATGCCGTTACAGTAATGCATTACTAGTACCGCATTAAGGTAAAGTTGGTTTTATATTCACACATTCGTTAAGTGACAGCTCCATACATTCTTTACCATGGTACTTTGAATATTCGGACTGAAATCACATGTAAGTATGACTTCAAAACAACATTAGCACTATTTAATTGACTGTGAACAATGCTGTACTTTGATGGTTGTTGGCTGCTAATGATTTTACTATTTAGAATTTCCAATTAATACTTTTCTGAGATTATATTATTAATGAGAAAGACTGAAAATGCGAATATAAAACCAACTTTACCTCAATTAGTAGCACATTATTGCCCAACACTGCCTATAACTGATCTAAAGTGAAAGTTTAAAATGGTAAAAAAATGTTGCATTTGACTCAAATGCTGTTATTTTGAATGTCTGTTCTTCTAAGGTTAAAAAAGTTGAAATGTGCTGTTTAATTAGAAAATTAGAATGATTTCTGAATAATCATGTGACATTTTGAATGCTAAAAATTCTGCTTTACTATCGCTATAATATATTACAATTAAATGTTTTCAAATATAATGAAATGTATTAAATATTGAGCATGAGAGACTTTTTCCAAACACTATTTTAAAAATCTTACATTTTAAACATTCTAATAGCAAATATGCTGCTACAGTCACACAAATAAATAAATAAAATGTATTTATTCATATTAAACGAGTTAACATATAATTAATGGTAATCAACTCAAACGATATTTCATTTTACAAAAGCCTGATGATCAACATTTACATTCCAATGATTTTGCACTTTATTTAATTGAAAAACCAAATAGATTTTTTAATACTTGATTTCCATCTTTAATGAAGTGTCCTTCACTGCGGCTCTTGCAGAAGCCGAGCTTGACTTATATGTATGACCTGGGCTTTTTCTTTGCTCTGGGTTTGTTTGCATGGCTCTGCGTGATTCCTGCGTGTGTGTCTGTATTTGTGCTTGTCTGCTTGAGTCAGGTAGTGAATGTGTCTGAGGGCATTATGCTAAAGCTGGTCATGGCAAAGGGCACGGCAGAATTAGGTTGCTGGACTATACAGCAGCTTTGACCTTTTCAAGTGCTATTACACAGAAAGCAGGATCCCACTCAAGTCTGGGAGGAACACATCAGCCCAAAGGGTGTCCTCAATTTATATGTATATATCTATATAAACTACGGAAACAAAGAAAACAAATTAGATAGTATTAAATTGACAAGTTATTATAATTTTTTATTATAATTTTTATTTTATTTATTTATTATTTCTATTATTATTATTATTATTATTATTGAAAAAATGTGTGATTAAAAATGTGTTGAAACAATCTTGGTAAAGCAACATTTGGGAAATATTTTTTATAAGATTTTAAATTTCACAGGAGGGCTAATAAATCCTTTTCTATTTACTAACATTTGGATAATAAAATTTTAATCAAATACCATTCATCGAAAGGATAAAACATGGCATTACAGTCTATAGATGTCTAAGTGATTGTAATGAGAACAGTTTTCCAGTTTGTTTATGTGATGTTTTGCATCTAACCTTGGGTAATTAAAAACAAAATGTTTTTATTTTTCACTTATGTTGATGCTATGGTATATTTGAAATCATCGTATCCTCTTAATTAACTTGAATTAATTTAGTTTTATGAAATATTAAATAATAATTATTTTCATATGTGTTTGAGCACAGAAACTGGATAGTTCCAATTCTGAATGATGATTCATTTTACTTATTATTAATAAAAAATATTATTAATAGCATGTTTTTAATCTTTTGTATTTTTGTTCTCAAACTGTTTTAACCCTATTCAATTAAAACTATGAAGAAAACAAATTAAACAGTAATATTAAATTTACAAATAATAATAATTATTATTATTATTAAAAATAGGATGTTTAAAAATGTGTTGAAAAAATACTGTTTATCTCGGATAAAAAAAATCTCAGTTAAGCAACACTTGGGAAATAATTTTTAGAAGATTTGAAACTTTACAGGAGGGTTAATAAAAGCAGAAGTGAACTGGACCAGAGTTGGCGTGAACCGTACCCCAGACCACCTCTTTCAGTTCACGGGTGCGCACTCGAGTTCAGAAGACAGCATTCACACTAGCTAAACATACCGAACTCTGATGTGAAATTAACCCGGATGCAGACCATAAGTGCTAGTGTGAAAGCACCCTAATGCGCAGGGCGCAAAAGCATTAAGAGCGTGTCTGAATCCACGTTTGCTATTTTAAGGATGGAAAAAAAAAACGCTTTGCGCTGCGGTGCATAGTCTAACAGGGTTGTGCTTATTCTTTCAATGAGTTATGGTTGTGTTTTGAGTATAACGTGCATTAAACCAATCAGTCTCATCTCTCATTCCCTATATGAGTCAGTTGCATCACGCCATAACGCATTTGCTATTTACATGGCGGACTTTGTAAGTCAAAAAACTGAACGCTTCACCAGTGAGAAAACAGTTAAACAGACCATCTGCAGCTCGAGGATAAAGAACGAGCCTCCTCAATTCGGCCTCTTTGCTTTCTCTTTGCAGTACTTTTACTCTTTACTTTACTCCTTTACTTTAGTGGATAAGGAAACAGTGTTGTACACACTCCACTGAAGACATCCATTAGCCTACATATTTAATTTCGTTTGTTAAGCGCAAAAATTTGTTTCAAAACAATTTCTAAATTCAGTTCTAATTTCCAGCAAATAAATAAATGAACAATAATAACAAAGTGTGGTCTTAAAACTGATTTATATCCAAACATACATCCTATTCTTATGCTCCATATGATGATGCATGCGTCTCTAAAACCCGACCGATGGACAAATCTAAACTTGTTTTTATTAAACTAAATATAAATATGCATATAATAAATAATACTGCTAATAATGAAAACATTATACAAGAGCAAATGGTCATGAATAAACTGAAAAAAAAAACCCCGAGATGAGGTATGGAGGCAGTGTTTTTTATATTTATGTAGAAAACTAAATTTTTTGTAATATTTTAATCCTTTATTTATTTATTTTTTTATATGTAAATCTATTTACGTATTCCTGTTGTCACGATCATCAGCGATCTAACATCCAGAGATCTATGGTAAACACTCACTTTCACACAAACTACAAATCTGGAAATTGGAACTGATTACTGCACTACATAATCAGCACAAACACATTCAATGGTGCTGAGTCTTGTTAGCTGAATAGTGACATAACAACGCGTTTCCTTGTTCTTGCTTTGCCTTGTTTTGATCCTCGCCTAGTTTATCTGTTTATCCCTGTCTGCTGCCTGCCTTCTGACCATCTGCCTGTGTATCTGACTACAACTCTGAATTGCCCTTATACATCTGTTTGCTCCTGTGTTGAACATTGCTTGCCTGACCTGATCACGCCATGCACGTTTTGCGCTTTATTGCGACGGGTGTATGATAGGGTCCAAAATTTTAATAGTGACATACATGAAAAAGGTTTTTTTCTGTTGTTTGTAGTTATTTGTAGTTCGCAGTAACACTTCAGATTTTAAAATAAGTTTTTCACACTAAGAAAAACATTTTCCTTGAAGATCCTTCAACTAAAAGTTCTTTGAGGAACCACATGGACACACCATCACTGCAAAATCCTCCTTTTAAAACCGTATTAATGTCGGATTCTGCTGGTCTTCAAGAAATCATATGCCACTAATAATGTATGTAAGTGAACGTCTGCAAATGTCTTCTTTTAGGTGTCTGGTCTAATATTTAGTCTGGTATTGATCCCCGGTGTGTTTGTTCAGGTCTCCATGCTCATGCATTGAGCGTCTGGTTTCTTTTGTGCTGTGTTTCTGGACTCCTCCATGCTGTGGATGAAGCTGGTCTCCAGCTAGGTGCTGTGATTAAACTAAGAGCTGCTAATGAACATCAAAGCAGATGCAACAGATCCAGTTTGATCTGCATCTGGGTTTAGGAAATAGAGAGGAGTTTGTATTCTCTCTCTCTCTCTCTCTCTCTCTCTCTCTCTCTCTCTCTCTCTCTCTCTCTCTCTCTCTCTCTCTCTCTCTCTCTCTCTCTCTCTCTCTCTCTCTCTCTCTGTCTCTCTCTTTCTCTCTCTCTCTCTCTCTCTGTGTGTGTGTGTGTGTGTGCGCAGTTCATTCGCTGTTCTGCACTCTTTAATCTCTGATCTTCACTGTCTTTAACAAGCTCGTCCCCGCTGATCAACACAAATGAATCAAAGATAATGTTGTCTATAGGAGGAGCTTTGAAATAAACATGATGGTAGCAAGAGGTGAGCTGTAACGGTTCACTGCTGAAATCCTAATTACAGGACCAATTCCACTTACTTTTCAGACATGAGTTTGAATGCTAAACTGTAGTATTAACAATGAATATGCAAATGTACAAAAATGTTGTCTAATTTGTTCATTGTATTAAATGTTGAAAGTGAAACTACCTTGGTTAATTAAAAAAACATAGGCAATATTTTATAATATTTTAAATGCTATGGTATTTTAAATCATCTTATCTTTTTAATTTATATAAAATCAAATAATTATATTTGATTATTAAAATTATATATTTAATGAATAATTTTCCTTAGACGACACCTGATTAATAAATTATTATATAATTGTTATTATTATATAATTAAATAATAATAATAATTATTATTATTATTACTTCTATTATTATTATTATTGCTGTGTTTCATGCTGTTGGTATTTTAGTTTGAGTATTAATTTATTTTATTATTTTAGGTTAGCATTTTAATTTTATTTGGATTATTTTATAAAAATAAAAAAAACTAGCATTGCAACAACAAAAATAGAAAAAAAAGAAAAAGAAACAGATATTACAGAAAATGCATCTCCCTACATTTAATTATTTATTTTATTTTATTTTATTTTATTTTATTTTATTTTATTTTATTTTATTTTATTTTATTTTATTTTAAATTTAAATTTTAATTTTAATTTTAATTTTATATAATTAATTTCTTTTTTTTGTTATGTTTGCTTAAATAGCCCACAAATCATCTTCATCTCAATTTATCTCTCAGTTCATCACTTCAGCTTCTGCTGCCCATATTAAAATCTCTTGTTAAGCCCATTATCAGTGACAATGTGTATTAATGAAGCATCTCTGGCAGGTGTTGTGAGGGGATAAAACCGACGCGTAGAAAAGAGAGGCCTTCCACATACAGCCAGAATCAAACAGCACCAATTAGTCCCAATCGCCTCATACAGCCTAGAGAGAAAGACCACGTGTCCTTGAGGCGCAAGACTGTCTGTCTGTGATCTCCCATGAAGCCTGTCCTGAACACAGCACAGTCCACCTAACACCTCTGCCTGGAAGAATGAAGTAATGAAGCTGGCTGGAACTGCAGTATGTTGTGTATTGGCTGCCATGCTTTATCTTCTTGTAGGCAGATACGGATTTCTTTTTGTCCATGATATGACACATGAATGTCTACTGAGAATAACACCGTTTGTCAAAATAATTTCAACCAGTTTAAGTACAAACACCAGTATAGCTACTTGATTGGATCATGTCAGGGCAATTTGGAGGCCATTAACAAAAACTTGTTTTGTCTTGCCTTTTGTTTTTTGCTTTGCCTTTTTTGGATTTTTGTTTTGTTTCGTCTTTTTCTTTGTTTTGTTTTGTTTTGTTTTGCCTTTTTGGATTTTTGTTTTGTTTTGTTTTGTTTTGTTTTTTGTTTTGCATTTTTGGATTTTTGTTTTGTTTTGTTTTGTTTTGTTTTGCCTTTTTGGAGTTTTGTTTTGTTTTGTTTTGTTTTTTGTTTTGCATTTTTGGATTTTTGTTTTGTTTTGTTTTGTTTTGCCTTTTTGGAGTTTTGTTTTGTTTTGTTTTGTTTTGTTTTGTTTTGTTTTGTTTTGTTTTGTTTTGTTTTGTTTTGTTTTGTTTTGTTTTGTTTTGTTTTGTTTTGTTTTGTTTTGTTTTGTTTTGTTTGCCTTTTTGGATTTTTGTTTTGTTTTTTGTTTTGTTTTGTATTTTGTGTTTTGTGCTTTGCTTTGCCTTTTTGGATTTTTGTTTTGTTTTTTGTTTTGTTTTGTATTTTGTGTTTTGTGCTTTGCTTTGCCTTTTTGGATTTTTGTTTTGTTTTGTTTTTTGTTTTGTTGTGTCTTTGGAACTATTTATGAACTTCACTAAGACTGATGTTACTGAAAACAAAACAAAATATTAACAAAATATAAGGGACATTCTACCAGAAACGTACATTTTCACTTATAAAAAATGTGACATGGCCTTACCTCTAAGCTCGTCGTCCTCAAAAATCACACAAAACAAGCATAAAATCATACAATTTAACGATAGAATGCATCCTTGATCACTGTCATCTTCTCCATTAAATGATGTTACTTCCTTTGAGTCATAGCCTTAAAGGTGTATTGCACACATTTTATGATAAATGTATTGCAAATGTGACAGGACTGACTGAAACATGGGGATAGTTGTAAATTTATTTGTGTTATATATTTGTAGCATTTAGAATTTAAACTTTGCTATTTCTAAAGTTTATTTTCTAAATAACAGTTTTTAGCTTCACAAAAAATATTTAAGCTGTAGGTTCAGTTGGGCTGAGGACAAGGACAATGACAGGGTTTCTTTCTTTCAACAACTGCTATTGTACCATTGTTCAAAAAGCCATATTTTTGGTTAACATTTATTACTCACTGCACATTTTGTTATATCACAGCCATTTGATTGTCAATGTATTTCATGTTTAAGATGTCTAAATTGTTGGTTTATATCTAGCACCTCATTGACTGTTATGAGAAAGATAAATGCTAGCACTGTTGATCTGCCTAGCATCAAAAGCTAAGATTGTCAACGGTTTAAATGCGAGTTTGTTGGCACTGCCAGATAAGCGTATTAACTCTATCCATCCCAAGAGCCACTGCTCTTTTCTAAATCTCTAATCTGTTTATTTTTGTATTAACAAACATTAACAGTACTTCCTGTGGCCAGTAATAATATCTTCTGGAATGTGAAAGGAAACCGGTCAATGCTAATATCATCTGCTCAAAGCTGGTTAGCACAGAAGATTACAGATTATGCGTAATTCAGCTCATATTAAATTAGACAGAAATGCTCAATGACACTCTGTTTGAACCCAGTATAAGTTGAAATTCACACAAACATCTGAAATGCTACTTTTAATCTTTAATCGGCTGTGTTAAAGATGTATTGAATCTCCTCAGGCAAAGCTGTAAAAGGAATAACAATGTGTATGTACACAGCAGATATTTCATGTTGTGCATTTTTCAAATGTCAAAGAATGCCTCATGTATGGCGTCTACATCAATTTGATGATATAAACATCCAGGCTAAATATATTACCCCATGTACTTGTGGGATTTTCAAATGTCAGTATATTCATGGGTAAAAACTCATGAGGCAGTGTTAGTTCTGCTGTTTATATAGAAATATATGCTTAGCTGATTGGTGCTGGTTATGGCTGGAGTTTTTTGCTATGTCTAGTTTACTTTGGGGGTTTGATTTTAATTGTGTTTTCAGCTGCTCAGAGGTGGCATAAATATGTTTGCACTTAAGGCAAAACACTACCGGCCTTATCATACACCCGGCGCAATAATGTGCATAATGTGTATGGCGTGGTTTGTTGCTATTTTTATTTTTTTCACGTTTTGCGCCATGTTGTTTAAATAGCAAATCTATTTGCACCACTTTGTGGACTCATGGGTTTTCCAGTCTAAAAAGGAGGTGTGTTAAGTAGGGATACGACGGTTCTCAGTAAAAAACATATCGTCCCATTGTTCTCCCGCGGTTTGGTGCACCCTGTGATCCGCGTTTTAGAAAATGCATTATTAATATTGGTTTCTTAATAAAAACAACTGCAACAACTGTCTTTGTATGCTTCCGATTACCTTTCCTATCCATTGCACGGTCGAAGACCTGTCCAATCACCTATTAGTATGTAAATCTGTTGTTGACATCACATTTTCATGAGGACCGGCATTCAGCTGGTCAATTATGCAGTGTATTTTAGTTCTTCAAAATACCAACGCACCAATAATGCGCTTTAACACACCTCTTTTATAGACCAGCACACCCATGAGTCCACAAAGTGACGCAAATGAATTTGCTATTTAAACATTGTGGCGCAAAATGTGTAAATGCGCTGGTCTGAAAATAGCAACAAATCACGCCAAACACGTCTTGAGCCTTATTGGACCTTATTGTTATTACACTTTGAATGAATTAAAAATATATAAATTGCAAACAACCTGAATAAAAAATTATCTCTGCAAAAACATTCAAATATTACCATCATGCACAAATAGATAAAGTGCAGACAAAATAACGTTTAAAATGCATTTTGGATGTTTTCTTTAGGCGACGCAGTGGCGCAGTAGGTAGTGCTGTCACCTCACAGCAAGAAGGTCGCTGGTTCGAGCCGGTTGGGTCAGTTGGCATTTCTGTGTGGAGTTTGCATATGTGTGTATGGATGTTTCCCAGAGATGGGTGGCGGCTGGAAGGGCATCCGCTTCATAAAACATGTGCTGGATAAGTTGGCGGTTCATTCCGCTGTGGCAACCCCGGATTAATAAAGTGACTAAGCTGAAAAGAAAATGAATGTATGAATGTTTTCTTTAAATTAGACAAAAAAAAAGCCCAAGGCCAAATTTCAAACTTGTCAGGTGCATGGAAACAAAACAAAGAAAAAAAAATTGCCTGCAGTGTCTTGCCTCAACAGAATAATTTAGTCTGGCGTTTCATTTTATCTTTACAGTGAATTTAGTCTGGCATTTATGTGGCATTGTATCTTTACAGTGAATTTTAAGCAGGCACTGAGACAAAACTCATGACAAAAAAATACAATATTGTGTGTCAAATAAGGATCTCTCAGGTGTAGAAATGTGTATTAATATTTTCAAAATTAATGCATAAATCATTTAAATCTCTAAATAAAGAGTATGTCTTTTATGTAAAATGGTAATTTGTAAAACCATTAATAATGTGCACATATGCACTGTAAAATAAATCAGGGTTCCACTCAATTCATTTATGTTGTCCCAACACAAATCGATTAAGCTAACTTAACAAATTTAAATGGATTGAACATAACACAGTTAAGTTGTCCCCCCCAAAAATCCCAAGAATTGTGTTGTTTCAGCTCATTTTAAATTGGTTTAAACAAGCAGCAAAATCATTTTTGAGTGTATGCATTAAATACCAATAGAACAAAATAAAGTGTCTATATATAGACATCAGATGAAAATCCCTCAGAAAGCAATGCTACCTCTCATCAGAGTAAATAAATATTAGCTGCTTCAGTCGCAACACTTACATTACCAGATGATGAAGATGAATCCAGGATGGATCCCAAACGAGCCAAGGAGATGCTCAATTGCTTTCAGAAAAAGAAAATAAAGCAGCTAGAATCACCTGACCTGAATCCAATTGGAAATTAGAAGGAAAGATTTGAGTTCATAGATAAGACCATCAGACCTATCAGGATTTAAAGACTGTTGAAATAGGGGTAAAAAACACAGCTGAGAAATGCATGCAACGCCATGCTTAAGAGGCATCTTGAAGCTTTCATACACTTCAATAGCTTGTTATTACACATAAAAAATATTAAAAATAAGTCATTTTTTGTATTATTTTACTTGAACGTTTGCATTGTTCAAATTTTTGGTCAACATCATGTCCACAGCTCCTTTACAAATATATTTACCAGGAAAAATGATGCCATGTTCAATGCTCATTTTACCCACCATATAGTTATATCAGTATTTAATGAATAAATAAAACACAAATGAGCGATTTACTCATACAAATACCTATAAATGTCGAATCCAGAGAATCGATAATAACATTAAAGTGTTCTCTTATTTTTTTCTTTTGTTTCAAAGCTATAAAGGTAAAGCAAAAATGTTTTATTGATTTATTTCTGGCGCAGCCCTTTAGCAGAGACCTCCAAATTAACCAGTATTAGGTTTCATGTCGTTCGCTGTTAATAGAAGCACGTTTCCATTATTCAAGGGAATATATTCAACACTTTAGTCAGATTAACCATAAATCTGAAGGATAATAGAATATGTAATTCATAATTACAGCAAAGGAAAGATCATGAAAGGACTGCTTTTCATCGAAAGTGAGCTCTTTTTTCCCCCTTTCTCATTTCTTCTACATTTAAAACAGATGTGAGGACTTTTGTTTAGTTGAATTAGTTTAATGTGCAGGGTTAATCTGAGAGTAAAATGGATTTTTTATTTTTTATTGAATCAATTGTTTTTTGAATCATCTAAAATAACGCTATAGTGTGAACAATGAAATTTAAATTAAAAGTAAAAGCTTGTAAATATCTTTTTGGAAACTGTCATCAGCTTTTAACTCAACCTCGGTTGGTAAAAGAATAAAAAATATAAATGAAAAACAATTTCTTTTAAAACGGTCGGTTTTATACTATCTACAATTGAAGTCAGAATTATTAGCCCCCCTGAATTATTAGCCCCCCTGTTTATTTTTTTTTCAACTCTATCTATCTATCTATCTATCTATCTATCTATCTATCTATCTATCTATCTATCTATCTATCTATCTATCTATCTATCTATCTATCTATCTATCTATCTATCTATCCATCCATCCATCCATCCATCCATCCATCTATTCTCTATCTATCTATCTATCTATCTATCTATCTATCTATCTATTTATAAACTGTTTTTATCTATCTATCTATCTATCTATCTATCTATCTATCTATCTATCTATCTATCTATCTATCTATCTATCCATCCATCCATCCATCCATCCATCCATCCATCCATCCATCCATCCATCCATCCATCCATCCATCCATCCATCCATCCATCCATCCATCCATCCATCCATCCATCCATCCATCCATCCATCCATCCATCCGTCCATCTATCTGTCCATCTATCTATCCATCTATCTATCCATCTATCTATCCATCTATCTATCCATCTATCTATCCATCTATCTATCTATCTATCTATCTATCTATCTCCATCCATCCATCCATCCATCCATTTATTTATTTATTTGCTTAAATAGCCCACATATCGTATTTATTTATTTATTTTAAGTGAAATTATACATATAGATGTTAAGTATACATGAAAATGCTTGTATGTGTACATATTTGTACCTCATATACACATCATTTTTCAATCCAAAGAAACAGATGATATTATTCTATATTTATGCATAAATAAAAATACATTCCTCAAAGTGGAAAAAAAGAAGAAAAAAAAGTGCACTATCTTTGTGTAAATGCTCCCTGAGATTCTTATTTTTATTCAACTACAGCACATTAAATTGATCTAATTAGCATATTAGAAGGATCATGACACTGAAGACTGGAGCAGCTGCTAAATAGCTTCTAAATTATCAGAAGTAAAGGGCATTTTAAAAATATGTTCAAAAAGAAAACAGCTTTTGAAAATCATAATACTTGAAGTATTATTATTTTGAACAAATAATTGCATCCTTAAAAATATTTTGCTGACAAATGAGTAAACCAAGTGATTTGAAGGACAGTGGCAAAGTACAGTAGATTTCAAATGAAAATGAATGGCTGCTGTGTTTCTTTTAATATGTCATCAAATTATGCTTGTTCTGAATATGCCAAATTATCAAAATTATGCTTGTTCTGAGTTTTTTTTTTTTTACTATATAAACCATGAATACATTTTTGTGGGTTTGGCTAGATTATAAAAGTTTATTGTAATTTTATTGTAATTTTATATAATAACTCACCTTTAATATACATTTGTTTTATAATAATAATAATAAGATGTTGGTGGGCGTCACGGTGGTGCAGTGGGTAGCACAATTGCCTCACAACAAGAAGGTCGCTGGTTCAAGCCTCGGTTGGATCAGTTGGCATTTCTGTGTGGAGTTTGCTCGCGTGGGTTTCCTTCGGATGCTCCAGTTTCCCCCACAAGTCCAAAGACATGTGGTACAGATAAATTGAGTAGGCTAAATTGTCCGTAGTGTATGTGTGTAAATGAGTGTGTATGGATGTTTTCCAGTGATGGGTTGCAGCTGGAAGGGTATCTGCTGTGTAAAACACATGATGGATAAGTTGATGGTTCCTTCCACTGTGGCGACCCCAGATTAATAAAGGGACTAAGCTGAAAAGAAAATGAATAAATGATGTTTGTATTTTCCATACTGTAGATGGCAAAATTAAAATTACATAATACTAATAATAATAATAATAATAATAATAATATTGTTGTTGTAGTTATTATTATTATTATTATTATTATTATTATTATTATTAATATATTATTATTAGTAGTAGTAGTAGAAGTAGTAGTAGTAGTATACTATTACTACTGTTATATAATAATAATAATTATTATTATTATCATTATTATATTATTACTATTGTTATATAATAATAATAATTATTATTATTATAATAATTATTATTATTATTATTGTTGTTGTTGTTGTTGTTGTTGTTGTTATAAAACTATTACTATTGTTATATAATAAAATATAATAATAATATTTTGGTGTTGCTGTTGTTATTATTATTATTTTCTTATCTTGTATAGCGTATAGCATGATATTAAACTACAGTATATTGTCTTAGATGTGTATCTGTTCATATCATGTTCATATTGTAATATATTGTTTAATAATATCTTGTATGTTACATACTGTACACTGTTTCTGATTTGTTTGTGTGTTTAAGACACACTCCTGTCTGCATAACGTGAGCACATTTTATTCCAAAAAGCAATTTCAACAGTAATCTCTCCCCAATACACAGGATTCACTCACACTCTCCTTTATAGTAATTGCTTATATTTAGAATAAACATCCAAGGCCTTTTTTCCAAATGCCCTGTGCACTCTGAGGCCATACTACTGTAATTTATTTCCTGGAAGTGTAAAACACAACACTCTCCTGGCTCAAATCCAAGGTAGTTTTTTTAAATCAATATTCTTTTGAAAATCTTTTTCTCTCTCCTTTTCTTCCTCTTGAGCTGCTTAAGGATTTCTGGCACATACATAATGATTCTGCTGCTGGACATAAGTGATTTCTATTGATCTCCTAACGAATTTCCAGCAGAAGGTGAATACTACTGCATAATTGATAATAATGCTGACCAGAAGTTCACGTTTGAGAATGAAACTCGGCTCCTGGCTAAATATTGTTATGGAAAACTGCCAACACACGGGGAATGCAAACTTTGTTCTTTCTGTAGGCATTCATAAATGATTTAACATGCCATATAGAAACAGCTTCCTGAAAAAATCTCCACGTCCGAGATCTTAGCGAGCTTCGGGATATGAACAGGGACTTATGCATGCATATATAAATATGCAGTTAAAGTCAAATGATTAGCCTGCCTGTGAAATGTGTATTCTTTTCTAATATATCATAAGGGATGTTTGATAGACCAAAGAAATATTAATTTCACAAAAGTTTTGTTTCTGAAAACAAAAAAACAAACGTTTTTTATTAATTTGTAAACAATTTTAAGGTGAGTGTTATCAAAGTCCCTTTAAGACAAGTCATTTCACAAGATGTTTGACCCAAATTATTAGCTTCTGCACATCTTTGCTTCATATCAATCTGTTTCAGATTTCATATGCAAACATGCCGCCTAATATCTCGATACAACAGTAATGCAATTGTGACTACGATTGGAATATATAAATATTTTTTCTCCCTTCAGCTGCCATTTTAATATTGCGAAATATCTTCACTTGGTTAATACCTGTGGCTTTACGGAAGAAAAGACGGAGGCAAAATGAAAGTAGAGATGATTCTTTTTATTTGATTCCACTTTGATACACACGAGAGGTTATTCGGTTAGCTTTGGTTATGCTGGGAGGGAAGAAAAAAGAAAAGAAACCTCCTCAGCGGCTTTTAAATTCAAGGACATGCTTTTCATAACAACCTCTTTATTTCATACATACAATAGTCTGTTTGAGAGGAAGACGGCATGATAGAATTTACTCATAGTAAGACATAAAACACACATATACATGAGAAAATGTAGTTATTGTTGGGCATCAATATTATTCTTGAATCTGATTTTATTAGAGATTCAGTCTATATGCCTGGTAAATAATATTATAAGCATTGTAAAGTGTTTGTTATTGTTCTGCATTCACTTGATCCAAATACAGTAAAAACTTAAAGTAATATATTATTTCAGTTTTCTTTTGTAATATATTTTAAGATTTATTTTATTCCTGTGATGTAAAGCTGAATTTCAGCACCATTACTCCAGTCTTTAGTGTCACATGATCCATCAGAAATCATATTCATATGCTGATTTGGTGCTTAAGAATAATTATTTCCAGTGTTAAAACAGTTTTGCTACCGTTCAAATGTTTGAAAGAAATCAATGCTTTTATTCAGCAAGGATCTGTTAAGTTGATAAAAAGACACAGCGAAAACATGTGCAATATTACAAAATATTTCTATTTTCTAAAAAGTGTCCTTTTGAACTTCCTGTTCATGAAATTATCCCGACCAAAAATGGAAAGTTGGTCAAATGTAATGTGTGTTTATAAAGCACAATTATCGTGTATGGCCATACACCTGAAGCACTTCACAGTCATGGGGGGTGGAGGGGCTGAGGGGTTGGTTGAGGGTCTCTCCACACCACCACCAGTGCAGCATCCACTTGGATGATGCGACGGCAGCCACATGACAACTGCACCAGTGAGCTGACCACACGCCAGCTATTGGTGGAGTGGAGAGACAGTGAAAGTGCCAATTCAGTCGATAGGGATGATTGAGAGGCCATGATGGGTACGGGCTGATGGGTACCCAGGGTATTTGGCCAGGTTACACCCCTATTCTTTACGAGTGTAGGGGTGCCATGGGTTTTTTAATGACCACAGAGGGTCAGGATCTCAGTTTAACGTCTCATCTGAAAGAAGCCACTCACTGACAGTATAGTGTCCTCTTCACTATACTGGGGCATTAGGACTCACACAGACCACAGGATGAGTTCCCCCTGCTGGCCTCACTTACACCACTTTCAAAATGTGACACTAAAAACATTATATTATGGCCCAATCCCAATTCTACCCCTTAGCTCTTCCCCTTACCCCTACCCCTCGTTTTGCATGTTCACGTAAAGGGGTCGGGGTGTCCCAATTCTCTTTAGCTTGAAGGCATAGGGCTAAAGGGAAGGGCTAGATACCCCTTCAAATAGAGATTTTTCAGGACCACAATCAAAACCAAGGGGTAGGAAAATTTCCCAGAATACACCATCTACAACGGAAGCATGACTGCAAACGGAAGTAAAGAGATGCACTAATTAGTATTTTTTTCTCATTATTATGCATTTTTACAACAAACAAGCATGTGTTTTAATATATTCATAACCGTGTTCATGTTTTACCGTCATGCTTTAAAAAAAAATCTATAATCCATAATAATAACTCCTGTATAGTAGTCCCACAACATTCTGTCACTCGATGACACTCAAATACCCTGGCAAAAAAGTCTAATGGCGGGAAATGAGCTTTTTACAGCGTGTGCTATAATGTTAATGTTGATTTTGTGTGTTTACATGGATGAATATGGCCAGAGTGTAAATACAATGTAAAGCTATAAGCTTATTGCCACATTATACCATTATGATAACATAATATATGCCTTTAGTGATTTCCTGAAGATAAATACCAAAAAATAGCACAACTGGAATAATTACAGCAGTCGCGATTGTCAATGTCTTATGAAGCAAGAGATTGCGATGACATATGATAAAGTGTGCAGGTGTTGTTGTGCTGTCCCATTTCTTATGGGTAAATTTTGAATCGCTACCCCTTCACACTCTGTTTCAAGGGCCAAGGGGAAGGGGAACAAAAATAGAATTGGTATTGGGCCTATATATACTGTACATTATAAACAACAGAATATTGTTACAAAGCATTACAAAGTCTTCAAATAACTCATACAAAAGTGATAAACATTGATAAAAAGTGACTGTAAAACATTTCTGATGTTAAAATATACAGTTGAAGTCAGAATTATTAGCCCTCCTGAATTATTAGCTCCCCTTTATCTTTGCCATGATGACAGTAAATAATATTTGACTAGATATTTTTCAAGACACTTCTGTACAGCTTAAAGTGACATTTAAAGGCTTAACTGGGTTAATTGGGTTAACTAGGCAGGTTAGGGTAATTAGGCAAGTTATTGTATAACGATGGTTTATTCTGTAGACTATCGAAAAATATATAGCTTAAAGGGGCTAATTATTTTGAGCTGAAAACTATTTCAGAACATTACAGTTTTTAATGTGTTTCTGATCCAATAAATGCAGCTTTGGTGAGCATAACAAAAGTCTTTCAAAGAGATTTAGAAATAATTCCTTCAACCTTTAAACCAGTAGCATTTGAGACCTTGAACTAATGAAAACCTGCTTGTGTTGGAGTTGTACAAGCACCCGTTCCACTTTTTGAATGTTCATATTCTCAGTAGTTCATTGGTGCTCGGCTAAAAGCAGATTTGCTACAGTGGCTCAGAGTGCAGCGATAACACTGAAGAGTGACGGTAACCTTGAGGAGTCCAGTGAGACTTTCCAGAAAGTCACTCCAACACACAGCATTATGGGAACAACCGACCGGAGGCATTCGGCCAATTAGAGGCGAGTATCTCCTCAGGCGTCCCGGACCCAATCCCTCTCCCTGAGGGATCTCAATCTTTCCTTCATTCCCTCCCTCGACTCTTTCCATCTCCATCCTATTCCAGTGCGGTTTGGCTCTTAGTCCTAAACTCTATTAACTCTGCCTTATTTTATGCCTGTTCTTTACAACAGAGAGGCGCACAGATTGAGAAGGGTCAATCAGAGTTGAGTTTGTGCGGCTGGAAAGGAGAAACTTTTTTTTCTATTTCAATTCAAAGGTCTTTGTGGAAAAGGAGTTTTCACTTTGAAATGCTGATTCAGTGGCCTCTGTGGGCCTGGAGTTATTGAGCTCCTTTAGGACTGGCGGAACATTATTGAAAATTGTACAACGTCTTTTAAATGCTTTTGCTGGAAGTGACACGTAGGGTTATATGTGTGCAAAAGAGGGACCTGGTGTTGAGGAGAAATACTCCAAAGGAATGCTCAGGATATTGAATTTAGATATTCTGCAGTTATAATAGACGCTTACACAAAGATTTTGTTGAAATACTTCACAAAGTATTTTATTGTGTTCAGTAAATGGATTAAGGTTGATACATTCAAATCAGGAACTACATATGTTTCCTGATGTTTTCACAAAAAAAAAAAATTATTTATATATATATATATATATATATATATATATATATATATATATATATATATATATATATATATATATATATATATATATATATATTCATATCTATATAGTTGAAATCAGAATTATTAGGCCCCCTGAATTATTAGCCCCCCTGTTGATTTTTTTTCTCTAATTTCTGTTTATCAGAGAGATTTTTTCTACACATTTCTAAACATAATAGTTTAATAACTCATTTCTAATATCTGATTTCTTTTATCTTTGCCATGATGACAGTAAGTAATATTTGACTAGATATTTTTCAAGACGGTTCTATACAGCTTAAAGTGACATTTAAAGGCTTAACTAGGTTAATTAGGTTAACTAGGCAGGTTAGGGTAAATAAGCAAGTTATTGTATAACGATGGTTTGTTCTGTAGACTATCGAGAAAAAAAATATAGCTTGAAGGGGCTTATAATTTTGATCTTAAATGGATTTTAAAAATTTAAAAACTGCTTTTATTCTACCCGAATAAAACAATCAAGACTTTCTCCAGAAGAAAAAAAAATATTATCAGACTTACTGTGAAAATTTCCTTGCTCTGTTAAGCATCATTTGGGAAATATTTAAAAAAAGAAAAAAAAAATCAAAGGGTGGGCTAATAATTCTGATTTCAACTTGTTATATATGCTATCAGTCAAAAGTTTATGGTCAGTTTTTTTGTCATGTTTTTTTTTTTTAAGAAAATTAAGGTGGCATTTATTAAATGTAAAAAAAAAAAAACAATTTGTTAAATATTTATAAAAAATTGTAATAACTATTCTATTTATTGTATGTTTCAAATGAAATTATTACAGTCATTATGCTTTAATTGCTATAACCATTCATAAAAAATAATAATAGTTATAATAATAATAATTAATATTAGAGTGATTTCTATAGGATCATGTGACTCTGCGCACTGTAGTAATGACGCTGAAATTTCATCTTTAAAATCACTGGAATAAATGATTAAATTAAATTATAAACTAATTTTGAACAGTTATTTTATAGTGCAATCACATTTTACACATTTACAAGTGTATTTTTGATGAAATAAATGCAGCCTTGGTGAGCAGGAGAGCCTTATTTTAAAACATTTAAAAATCCTACTTACCCCAAACTTTGACGTGTAGTGTATAAATGTTTTTTTAAAAGATAGTTCACTAAAAAAATTGAATTTACTCACTATTTACTGATCCTCATTGGGTTCCATACCTGTTTGAGTTTCTTCTGTTGAACACACAAAAAACATATTTGAAGAATCTTATAAACTGGTAACCTTTGACATCCATAGAAAGAAAAACATTATACTAAGGAAGTCAATGGATACCAGTTACTGACATTTTTTAAAATGTGTTCTACTGTGTTTAACAGAAGATAAAAACTCAAGCAGGTTTGTAAAAACTCAAATTATTTTAAATATTTTAATTATTTTCTGTAATTTTTTTTTTTTTTTTTTTTTTTTTTTTTTGGTTTTGTGTGATGTAGACATTTACCATTGATCATTTAAGGATTTTTCCAGCTTCAGATCAGCATATTAGAATTATGTCTTCCGATTGAAATTTAGTAATAATACTGCAAATTCAGCTTTTCCATCTTAGTGATAAATGAATCATTCATTCATTCATCGCCATAGCGGAATGAACTGCCAACTTATCCAGCACATGTTTTACACAGCGGATGCCCTTTCAGCTGCAACCCATCTCTGGGAAACATCCATACACACTCACTCACACTACAGAAAATTTAGCCTTCCAAATTCACCTGTACCGCATGTCTTTGGACTGTGGGGGAAACCGTAGCACCCGGAGGAAAACCCACACGAACGCATGGAGAACATGCAAACTCCACACAGAAACTGACCCAGCCGAGGCTCGAACCAGCAACCTTCTTGCTGTGAGGCGACAGCACTACCTACTGCGACACTGCGTCGCCCTATAAATGAATTAATATAAATCATTTCTATTATATATTCAAATTTGAAACATTATTTTACAATGTAACAGTAGTTCATAACTTTACTGCTTTTACTGTATTCTGATCAAATAATGCGGCTGGTAGTGGATCATTTGTCACACCCACATAAACCCAGACATTAATTAAAAATGATAAATTACATCGTTGATTAATGTCT
This sequence comes from Danio aesculapii, assembly GCF_903798145.1. Taxonomy (NCBI): domain Eukaryota; kingdom Metazoa; phylum Chordata; class Actinopteri; order Cypriniformes; family Danionidae; genus Danio; species Danio aesculapii. The sequence continues at coordinate 30,013,946 of NC_079453.1, read as the reverse complement.
TTCTTCCTTCTATGAAATGATATTCTAAAATTTAATCCATATAATTGATAACAAGTCAGTGAAATACAGCTTTGAACAAAAACAGTAAATAATGAGTTCTCTTTTTGTGTCATTCAATAGTTATCTACTTTTTGCAATCCACTATAGAGTGCGCTGACTGTGTTTAATCCACTTTAACACTGAAATTACCAGAATTCTAGCATAGCAGTCATTCTTACCATTCATAAAAGACTGTAGCAAATAGATTTTTTGTCATTTACATTTAAAGCTTCTATTGATATTTTAAAACTAAGAATGTCATCATACTGTATGGTCATTACCCTTGCCAAATTGTGCACGAGTTACTAGACCTCCCGTGAAGGTGTGTACCTTACATTGTCTGGCAAGCTGGAGAGCAAAGATATTTCATTTAACTAGACATGTCTAGTTGAGTGAAGGTTTGTTTTTGCTATCAGAAAGTAGTGTTTTTGTTAGCAGAAGTTGCTAGGCAACAGAGGCACACATACACAGTGGCACAGAAATACTGAGAACTCATTTGTGTTTTGTCATTTTAATTAAACAACAATGTTAGAACTAAACATACAGACATTTAGTAAAGGTCAGGGTACTATAGTTAAATGGGATTTTTTAAAGTTATTAAAGATTCCATGAAGTGCTTTGAAATGTGAAAATGTATTCGATGTTTGAATTAATCTCAACTGAAAAATGAAGAGAGGGTGGGGCATATAGTAGCCCTTCCCCTTTGAAAAGAAACAGCCAATATCATTTCATTTTTATCACAAAAATTAAATGTGAAGCATCTTGAAGGGGGTGGGGCATGTCCGATGCTAGACAGATTGGTCAAGATTTGCTGAAAAATTTATGAGGTGATGTGAAAAATATCCTTGACCGATCTAGGAGGTAGTGACAAACTGCAAGCTTTGTTTATTTACTTTCTAGATGCGAATTTTGTCACTTTTTTTGGAACACACTAGCTCATAGATATCCTTAAAACTAACAGACTGAAACTAACATCTAAAAATATATGTTTTCATGCGACCTTTAAATTACAAAACTATCAAAATGGCTATCTTAGTAGTTATACTCGTAAGTCCCTGTTATACTTCAAATGAAGTTTTCTTTCATTCCTATTTTGAGGGCGAAAGGTAGTTTGATAAGGCTGAACAAACACAAACACTCCAACACCCCCACACTACAGTAGGTGGTGTTTTGAATGTATCTTGCTGCTCGTGTGTATCCCCTAATCACAACAATGGTGCAGTTTCATAAACATCTAGCACATCACATCTTTACATTGCTTTCTATTAGTCGCAAACAGACATCAAATGGTAAAACTGGTGTGCACAAACTCATAAAAAGATGACGTGGCAAGGTAGGCATCTCAATCTGTGTGTGACCCCCTTCGAGTCCTTAGAATCTCTCTGCGATCATACAAGTGCAGATATATCTGTACCAGCTCTGCTACTTGACTATCCAGTATATTCATGTAGCTAGTGTTGTTGTTTTGGATGTTGGGCTCCTTACTGACCCCCGTGGAATGATAAACAAATCGAGGGAAGATAACGTATGTTTAAGAAAGCAGATCAAGAACAAAACCATTGATTGCGTATTAGCCACAGACCAATGATAGCTCAAATGTGTTTAAGAAATTTACTTTGGTGAGCTGTTTCAAACTGCTGAAACGAACTCAAAAAATAATTAATTTTCTTGGATTTTATTCATAATTCTGTCATTTCTGTTCATTTTTTAATTTTGTTTGAGGTATATTGGGGTATTTAAATAACAGCCCATACTTTGTTGGCCAGCAATTTATAAAAGTTTCCAAAAAGTTCCCCAACAACGTAAATGTTTACATTTAGGCATTCACATACTTCTCCATTGACAGAAAAATTGGATTTTCTTTCAATCTCCAAACATCCCTTATGGATTATGGCACACCGGAGCAGCATTCGCTTTCTGAAATGACAAGAAGAACAATGCATAAATATGTCATCTCGTATTCAGTACCCACTACTCCAATTTTTAGAAAGCTATAATAAACAAATCTTCAGAATATGTTATGTTGCAATGCATCAAGTGATTTTGTTAAATTATAAAAAATATCGGAATGGCTATCTCAGTGGTTATAGTCTTAAGACCACAGACTAAGACCTTCAAATAGATTTTTTTGTTTTTTGTTTGAGGGCAAAAAGAAGTTTGATAAGGCTGAATGATGGTATATTGTTTACAAACACTCCAACACCCCCACGCTACAGTAGGTGGTGATTTAAATGTGTCACACTGCTCGTGTGTACCCCCTAATCACAACAATTGTGCAGTTTCATAAACATCTGGCATATCACATCTTTACATTGTTTTCTATTAGTCGCAAACACCAAATAGTAAAGCTGGTATGCAAACTCATAAAAAAGATGTGGCGTGGCAAGATGGGCATCTCGTTCGCTGTGTGACCCCCTTTTAGTATTTATAATCTCTCTGCGAGCAAACATACAGGTGCGGATATATCTGTACCAGCTCTGCTACTCGACTCTCCAGTGTATTCATGTATTCATGTTGTTGTTTTGGATGTTGGTCTTCTTTCTGACCCTCGTGGAATGAGAAATTAATTGGGGGGAAGATATCGTATGTTTAAGAAGACAGAGATCAAGAACAAATCCACTGATTGCATAATCACCACCGACCAATGGGAGCCCAAATGTGTTTAAGAGCCAAAACAAAATCTCATAAAAAATATTTTGGTGAGCTGTTTTGTACTGCTGAAACAAACTCAAAAAGAATGAATATTCACTCGGATTTTATTCAAAATGACATCATTTCAGTTCGTTCTATGATTTTGTTTGAAGTATAGCAGAGTATTTAAATAACATCCCAACTTTAGGGAGCAACAAATTACAAAATTTTCCAGAAAGTTCCCCAACAACATAAATGTTTACATTTAGGCATTGACATACTTTTCCACTGACAGAAAAACTGGATTTTCCTTCAACCTCCAAACATCCCTCACAGATTATGGCACACCAGAGCAGCATTCATTTTCTGAAATGACAAGAAGAGCAATGCATAGATATGAAAAATCCAGTCTGTCATCTCATATCCAGTACCCACTACTCCAATTTTTAAAAAGCTATAATAAACAAATGTCCAGAATATGCTGTGTTGCAATGCATCACACAGACAGCAACTGAACCAGCTATACAGTATCACTTACACATTTTAACATACATTATCAACACAAGCTTTATTTCTCAGTATGTGTTTATACACAGAGTCATTATGGGTGACTTATTGTTGCAGAAAACATTCACGTTGTAAACATTTTGTCCTTCTCTCCAGCGAAGGCCCTGCAGCTTCGTTTATTCTGCTCCAGTAGCTTTAGCTTCATGGTAAACTCAAGCAGAAAGGACTGCCTTTGAGTTCTTTCGCCAGATCAACACATAAACAACAACACGAATCCTCATAGGCACTGCTAATCGATTACAGCATCAGTTTCTCTTTTTTCACCGGTTAGGTAATAATCCCACTCTCTTGTATATCGCAAGACCTGTATAAACACTCAGAAGTGTGAAAGAAAACTGACATTTTCAGAGCGAGCAGGTGCTTTTCATCGCTTTTCTTTTCTTGATTTATTGACTTTACAGTGTGTCCCTGTTTGTACATGTTGTTCTTATGGTGTTGGAGGGTTTCCATCAGTCTGCTGTAGTGTTTATTCATGCGCTGCAGGAACACAATAACACAGCGCGCATCCTAGCGTAGGAGAGGACGGTATCTGTTCGGCTAGACTACTGACTAATACCTTCGTCTCATTATGTGCTTGTTGTGTAATCTGAAAGACGTGGCGTGAGGTCGTCTGAATGCTTGGTCATCAACAATACCAAAACACAGTGTGCTGAAGTGTATGAAAATAAGAGCGTTTTCTAGGGTATTCAAAGGATTTTACAGTCCTTCTTAAATAAATAGGCATGCATACACGATTGCATCATTTTAATAAGAGTATTTAGGGAAATGCATGTTAATTGTTTATTTAATTCAATTAGCTGGACTCACCGAGAAGGATTAAAGTACATCTTTGTGTGTAATTTTTATAATTACAGTCTCTTTTTTATAATTACTGGGCTCATTTGGAAGATGCTGTTACCCAAAGCGACTCTTGCCAGGTTCACACTGCATATTTGTGTGTGTTATGATAATCACTGACTGGGCAATTTTTGAATCTTAAATTCTGAGATGTTAAACTACATGTTATCTCATGCCCTCTTTGATAACATGTGTGATGTCATTGGGAAAGAAGAACTAGCAGCTGACTTGTGTTAGTATGGCAAGATTATATGTATAACATATAAAAGGATTGATAATACATGGATATATTATTAGACAACTTGAAGTTGTGTTTTGGTCAAACACAATTTCTGCTTTATTCTATAAATTCATTTAAAGCGTTTCGCTGACATAAAATTACACAACTGTCATGTTTCCATACAATATACACTCACTGGTCACTTTAATAGGTACACCTGTCCAACTGCTCGTTGACACATTTCTAATGAGCCAATCACATGGCAGCAACTCAATGCACTTAGGCATGTAGACATGCGCTGCGTCCAAATTGAATTCTCTCGTGGGGCATCATGGGATTAGGCATGGGACGATAACCGTTTTCAAGGTATACCGTGGTTTGGAAAAGTCAAGGTTTAAAAACCATCAGAATTTTTGGCTATACCGTTCCTAAGATATGTGTAAGATTTTTTTATTTACATTTCTTTTTAGTTTTTTAGAACAACAGTATCCAACAAAATATCCAAATATGCCATTTTGAATTGTAAATAAATGAGTTTTTTTGAAACTAATGAAGACAGCAGAAGTCAAATAATGATTTTAATGATTTAGCCTGACATGTTTACTGTTCCAAAATATCTTAAATGTTTCTCAAAATAACATATATTGTGTTCAAAACGGAAAACGTTTTTGTTTTTTACCTAGAAATTTTAAAAGAATATATATTAGAGCAGTAATCACAATACCGTGAAACCATGCCCATACCGGCCCATGCCTACATGGGATATCATAGTGTGCATCTCATGCGCACTTCAGAATCTCACTGGAAGTAGTAGGTCATATGGGTACTTCTCACATACTGTTTATTGAATTCTATGAATTCGCACATACTACTCAGCTCACATGTTTTTAGTTTACTATATAGTATGGAAGTATTTGATTTCGGATGCAGCCTTGGTCAAGCCGATCTGCGGCAGTTCAAACTGAGCATCAGAATGGGAAAGAAAGGTGATTTAAGTGACTTTGAATGTGGCAATGTTGTTGGTGCCAGACGGACTGGTTTGAGTATTTCAGAAACTGCGGATCTACTGGGATTTTCACGTACAACCATCTCTAGGGTTGACAGAAAATGGTCAGAAAAAGAGGTAATATCCAGTGAGCAGCAGTTCTGTGGGCGCAAATGCCTGATGCCAGAGGTCAGAGGAGAATGGCCAGACTGGTTTGAGCTGATAGAAAGGCAACAGTAACTCAAATAACCACTTGTTACAACCGAGGTATGCAGAAGAGCATCTCTAAACACACAACATGTTGAACTTTGAGGCAGATGGGCTACAGCAGCAGAAGACATTCCTGTCAGCTACGAACAGGAAACTGAGGCTACAATTCACACAGGCTCAAGAAAATTGCACAATAGAAGATTGGAAAAACGTTGCCTGATCTGATGAGTCTCCATTTATGCTGCAACATTCGGATGGTAGGGTCAGAATTTGGCATCAACAACATGAAAACATGGATTCATCCTGCCTTGTATCAACAGTTCAGGCTTGTGCTGGTGTAATGGCATGGGGGATATTTTCTTGGCACACTTTGAGCCCATTAGTACCAATTGAGCATCGTGTCAACACCACAGCCTAACTGAGTACTGTTGATGACCATGTCCATCCCTTTATGACCACAGAGTACCTATCTTCTGATGGCTGCTTCCAGCAGGATAATGCACCATGTAATAAAGCGTGAATCATCTCAGACTGGTCTCTTGAACATGACAATGAGTTTACTGTACTCAAATGGCCTCTACAGTCACCAGATCTCAATCCAATAGAGCACCTTTGGGATGTGGTGGAATGGACGATTCGCATCATGGATGTGCAGCCAACAAATCTACAGTGAGGCTATCATGTTCATATGAGCTAAAATCTCTGAGTAATATTTCCAGTACCTTATTGAATCTATGTCATGAAGGATTAAGGCAGTTCTGAAGGCAAAAGGGGGTCCAACCCGGTGCTAGTAAGCGGCCGGTGAGTGTATATTCATTTTATGACTTCTGTTTTAACTACAGAAGAGTTGAAAATTAATATTTGGTGGTATAACTATGATTTTTAATGACAAAAAAAGAAAACGTGTCTTTTTTATTTGTTTTACAGCTGTCATCAAGAAATTTTACCAGACAGGTAAAGAATGAAACAAATAATAGCATCATACACAAACTCATGTGTAATAAATCCAGTAAATCCAGAGAAACTAAAAATTTACAGGTGTTTTTTTATATATATAAATATATACTGAATATTGTTTTATCATTAGAGTAGAGAAGACTCTTATTTTGTCTTATTTAAAGGCTGGGGTCTTAAGGATTACTTTAAGGCTGCGCACAGTAAATTTAGATTATGAACTGTCAAAAAAAGCGTACATTGAGCCCTGTTCACTTGCATTAAGTGGAGAATATTTTCTTCCAAAACAAATAGTCTGAAGAAATAACCTCATAACATATTTTTTTAAAAACTAATCCTGTACTCTCTTTAAGTACACTCAAGTGGCTTTTGTATTACAGTTTCTACTTACAATACACTTTTCAAAATTCAAGTTCATCACAATCAAGCCCACTTCCTTTCCCACAAGGGCATCTTCTGTTGAACCGCTTTTGGCGTAGAGCAAACAGGCACAGATGCCACACGGCCCTACAAACTGACACAGTGCTAGGAGAACAGCTGCATCGTGGCACCCTTGGGATTCGGCACTAACCTTGAAAGGTCTCCCGTACTTTACCAGCATCTCCTCCAGTACGGTAGCTTATTGGTGATCGCCCAAAAAACACTGCATCTGAACTGTGGCTCACATCAAAAACAGCACAGCGGTAGCAGAGCGGCAGAAACAGCCTGTGGGTTTGGCAAGGCCCGTCTGACCAACTCACTTCAGCCCGTCTTTTATCCCACCGTTTACTGTAAACACACAAACACAAACACAGCAGAGCCTGGCTTCAGTGGGAATGGGTAATGATGCTGGTGTGTATGTGTGTATGGACTGCTGTCAGCGGTGAGCGGCAGATTGCACAGTACAGCCAAAGGATCCTCATAGGAAACACTGCTCAGATCTCAGGCCCTAATGCCTCGTACTGGATCATAAAGCGTTCGAAGGAATGCCAAACAGCCTCTGCTGAGAGCTATTCTGGAGAAAAACCGAATCGTGTTTATGCGGGCGTGCTGTGTTGAGCTGTATCAACTTATCTATTTATATAAACAACATTTCTGGGAGTCGACTGGGAAGGAGTTTATAGTCAGCTGTAATAGAGAACTGTGTTTTTTTTTTTACTTTCATCTGCATCTGCTTTTGATATGTTAGGGAAAATGTGCAGTCAGCAGGTCATTAGAAGCAGATCTAAGTTGCCCCAAAATGGCAATAAGGATTGTGGATTGTGAAGTAGAGGGGTTATCGTTTGTTATCATTTGGAACTGATGACAAACGGAGCCGAGTTTAGAACAATCAATAGTTGCTGGATTATTTTCGCTTTCCATGACTTACTGGAAACTGAAGATCATCAGATATGCTTTGTCGGATATAAATAGGCTAGTAATCTAAATGTTGTTTGCTGATAATTCCTGAAGTAATTTGTTTTGTTTTGTCAGGGCATTAGTGGAAAAAACAGGCTGAAAAAAGGGCAGGTTAACAATTGAATCAAAATGTGGCATTTTGAAGAAAATCAAATGATGGCAAGGTTATCAGTACAATACCTAGGGAAAGTGCGGATAGACAAAATACTTTTTGATTGACGTCGACTAGTCGCACTGAACAGATCACGTGGTTTGACCTGAACTACATGACAGCTTTACACACAAGGGTAGGTTCACTGAATGTAACTTCCCTCAGATTATTTAAAGTCATTTTAGTTATTTTTCTTATGTCATTGTCAAAGATTCACATGAACTTTGAGTGAACTTAAAGTTGTAAAACAGGCAGCAGTTAGGTCACTCCATTCGAATACCCTAGAGCAGATGTTAGCCAATCACATTTACCCAACGAGGGAAAGGTAATGTGATTGGCTGTTGTCCTCTGCAAAGTGTATATCCTGACCGTGCCATGTTGACTGCATTTACTTAGCCAGCACTAAATTTGCATTATTATTGAAATGAAAGTGTTGATAATACATTTGTTTTGCACTAAAATTAGTCAATGATAATGTTGAATTGTTTTAAAAACATGATGAGCTGTCAAACAGCATGTGTAAATATTTTCTGCAAATAAATCGCAAATTGTGGCATGTTGCAAAACATTTTCATCTTGTGTTTTATTGATGATGTCACCAGCGACTAGTCGGCGTTGACTCGACTTTAATAACATCAAAGTCAACTTTCAAAAATCTAAAGTCATTCAACCCATTAAAAAAAATAATAATATACAGCATATATATATATATATATATATATATATATATATATATATATATATATATATATATATATATATTTGAATTGTTTTTTGTCTTTTTTACATATTTCCCAAATGATGTTTAACAGAGCAAGGGAATTTTCACAGTATGTCTGATAATATTTTTTCCTCTGAAGAAAGTCTTGTTTGTTCTATTTTGCCTAGAATAAAAGCAGTTTTAAATTTTTAAACACCATTTTAAGGTCAAAATTATTAGCCCCTTTAAGCAATTTTTTTCGATAGTCTACAGAACAAACCATCGTTATACAACAACTTAGCTAATTGCCCTAACCTGCCTAGTTAACCTAATTAACCTAGTTAAGCCTTTAAATCTCACTTTAAGCTGTATAAAAGTGTCTTAAAAATATATAGTAAAATATTATTTACTGTCATCATGGCAATATGAAATAAATCATTTATTAAAATGAGTTATTAAAGCTATTATGTTTAGAAATGTGTTGAAAAAGTAATCTCTCCGTTAAACAGAAATTGGGGGGGGGGGGGGGGACAGGGGGCTAATAATTTTGACTTCAACTGTAGTATATATGTATATACACCTCACTTGTAGAAAACCCTTGAGGGGTAAAACAAGAGGGCTTATCACACAGAATAAATGAAGTACTATTTTTTTGGTCAATTCTGTTTATATATGCGAAGAAAACAAATAAATGCTTGAAGATATAAAACCAGCACATCTATGTATGTAATAATGTAATTTAATGGTCATTATGCAAAAATATCTGACCGCACAATTGCCCAATCAGAATCAGGTACTCAAGAGAACCGTGTAATTATCACGCTTAATGACTACAGTAACCATGCGAACTTCATTTGCAACAGTGTTACAAGTCCTGATTTTTAATAAAAACAGTCCGTGTACATGTGTAATTCAATTTTGATTCATATATTGTGGCGAGTTAGCTTCAGGTGGTTATAAAAGGGAAGAAGCTCTGGGGAAATAACAAGCCCAGTGACCGCAGCAAAACACACAGGCACACGGCACCCCATGCCAGCTTTAAAAATGGACATGAGCTCGGCTGAATATTACACAGCCATAATGAAGGCATGAAAAGCGCCCTGAAGTGCATTCCACACATTTGCTTACTGTCAGTGTGTAATGAAGACAATAACAAAGCCAGTCAGTGCAATACTCCTGCTTATTTATGCATTCAAAAGACACTAAACTGAAAAGAACAGCACGACCAGGCAAAAAAAAAAAAAAAAAAAAACTACAACATGCATTAATATAAACAACGCATTTTGCTTTTAGATATAAATATGCAAATGAGCTGCATGCTGGAAATTGTCAACCTCAAACAATTTAGCAAATGTGTTTTTTTGCGCTACATTGCATTGGAAAATGTTTGTCCCTGGTTTGGATGGCAGCGTATGATTACATGTGATCTTTAGGGTGGTAATTCAACAGAAAGTGGCCTCCGTGATTTCGCAGTTCACATGTCACTGACCCACATATGGATCAGAGCAGACGGCAGTCGCTTACAAAACATCAGTGACACGTTAATGGCAACTGCAATCTATGCAGTTAACACAACGAAAATTGTAATGTATATTCAGAGGAATCTACAGAAATAGACTGCAATCTGTAGAGAAATTTATCTTAAAGATACAATTAAATGCAATAAAAGGGTTAGTCCACACAAAAATGAAAACTGTGTTATGAGTACTCACTCTTCACATGTTCCAAGCCAGTCTGAAAGAAGAAGATATTTAGATTTTTGGAAAAAATGTACCATTGACATCCATAGTAGCAAAAACAAATACTATGGAAATCTATGGTTACCCATTTCAATGATTCCTGCATATGTTCATGAACAAAATACTCAACAAAATACTGGTTGTCAAGGGTGAGCGATCGAAGACAGAATTGTCATTTTTTGGTGAACTATCCCTTTATATGTCCATGAGATTGACCAATAGCTTATTAACAATATCCAATCAATCATTTTTGGACAAAACCCTTTAATTATTTATTTATTTATTTTCGTTCAAGAAGCTGTTTCATTTAGTCATAATAAGAAAAAAAAAATAAGATGATTTTTGTTTCATGTTCACTTTAAAGCATACCTGCCAACACTTCTGTTTTTCTCAGAAGTCTACTGTTTTCAGATTATTTTGTTTTTCTGCCAGGAGAAAATTCCCTTAATTTTACATACCCCCGGTACTTCAGCTTTTTGGTACAGTCTGTAACACCCAGGTCGCCACCCTCTGCATAGTGTCCGATCGGAGTGGCCGCCAGAATCCTGGTCCATATACAGTTACTAACACCACAGTACAGTTACTAACCCGATTCTCAATATATTATTCAAACAAGAGAGTTTTTGTCGTAATCATCTGTGACGGCGACACACAAAATTTCGATTTTAGAAACCGTTCCTATTTTGCGATGTCACAGCAGAACAACAACATATACCACTGTGACAAAGATCACTTCAGGTACAAATGATGTGCTTTATTCAGTGTTAAATGCTACCAAAGTTCAGTTTAAATGCCATTTTACGTGACATTTATTGTCATACTGAAAGCAGCAACAGATTCACCTCAGATCTTAAAAATAAAATAACTAGCAGACAGTTTAAAAATGAACGTGATTTAGTGCAAACCAACTGCATCAATAGCCTATTATAGATGTTAAAGAAGTTTACGATGTACCAATTAGATTAAAAGGCTTTACTGTTTAATTGACAGTGCAGTGGCTGGTTATTTAAATGTTTCTGTCATGTTGCTTTTGGTGCAGACAGCCAAATTGCTTATCGCTGGAATCTTGCTGCATGTTAGGACATCGTGTAATGATATTTAGATTGACATTATTGAAGAATGGAGGTTTATTTTTGTGCAGTTCTTTGTGAAAAACCAACTAAATATCACAAAACTAATGAATGGTGTCTATGATTTTTTTATCAAATACTTTTGCCTCACCTGTTTATTTGTATATGGGCAACTTTTAAGACGTGGTCAGTTTGCTCGGTAGCTTACTTTGTACGGTGGATTGTGGATTGCTCTGGCTTGAATCCAGTGTAGCATATCCAAAGATAAAAGTAATGTAAGATCAATGTAAAACTAGCTGGCTGCAACACACTTGTCACTTTTGAAAACACTATTGGTTGGGTTTAGGTTAGTGGCTAACTAGGTCAGTGGTTTACAAAATGGGGGGTCACAGGAAAATGAGTCACTTGATGATTTCCAAAAAAAAAAGGAGTTTGATTAAACCATTATAATTACAGTATTTTTCCATAAAATAGTAGTTAATAGAAATTTAAAAAAAACAACATGCAAATAAAAAGTCATCAGCCTTTTGATGTTTTTGTGATCCCTATGGTGATTACGTTAAACACAAAGCACATTGATTTTATGGCACCAGGTTAAACTTTCTGACATATTTTCTGCACTTACGTACGTTAGAAGCAAGTACAGGCCACAACTGAACATAGAGGATAGTCTCCGAGTGGTGTTCTTCAAAATTAAATGATGAATATAATATTTGCAATATTTGCAAGCACCTCAAAGGATATTGGGGTGTCGCAAGTTACTGGTGTTGTAATTTTGGGGGTCCCGGGCTGAAAAGTTTTCCATTCAAAAGGTGGTCTGTACGACAAGCCTCGCTTTTTTTTGTGAGCGTTCACAAAAAGGACATATTATATGTGTAATAAAACAAATTACACTAAGTATCTCATTTCAGATTCACAAAAATGTAGACAGTGTCCTCTAGGGGATTTTGTCATCTGAAATGTACAACAAAACATACCTGGAGCAATGTATTTTACGTTTTGCAAAAGTATAGACCAAGGCACATATTTTCAATGAGCTTGGGTTGGATTGGTCACATGAACCAGTTGTGGTCTACCACTAAAAAGTGTGTCAAAACAAAACACGGTCACAATATCTGAATTATTAGTCCTATTGTAAACTATTTTAGGACAAAATTATTAAAGACTAAGCTGACAAATCATCTCAGTAGAAAAAAGTATGGGGGATTTTAAGCTTAAATATTTTAACAAATTTAGGCTCTCTATGCCAGCCCTCAAAAAGAAATATAGCTAATCTACTATATGCTGTGGTGAACTGGTATGAAACTGTAATGTTTAGGGGAAAAAAGGAATAACGTAAGTCCACCACTAAGCATTCATTTGAATGAGGCACTAAGTCGCCTAAATGTAAAATATCAATGAATTGCCTCAGAAGTTGTTCTACACAAACCTCAAAAAGTGTTTGTCTTTTTTAGTTTTTGCTCTTCAAATGTAACCCACAACATAAAGAATCCTTCTGGAAACCTTTGGATAACGAGGTGAAGCTATTTACGGCTTGTTTGCCTGTAAATTCTCAGTTCTAGTCTAAGGGCTTCAAGTGCATTCAGATGTGTGCGTGTGGATGGGTTGCGGTCTCAGTCGTTTGAAATCATTTAAGAATAATGCGAGGCTGTTCAGAACAAAGAAGGGCTTCAGAAAATAGCAAGCATCAAAGCTGATGCTCAAATGCACTATATTAGGCAAAAAAAGGATTTTATAACTGCAGTACAGTGATAGAAGAGCTGGCAAATGAAAGTCTTGAGTAGATTGAGGGAACATATGGAGATGAGTGAGGTCTGGCACGAGCTGAGACGCGTGACCCACTTTCTGGTATGAAAAGCAAAGAAAAGCAACAGATTGAATGCCTGTACTGTAATCCTGATATGACATAATGTACTTGCATTAAATGCTACATTATGAGTTCTTAAGAGTCTATGCAGCAGGCACTTAAGGGTCATTTAAGGAAACTGCTGCTGTGGCTAATTGTCGGTCTGATCAAATGCAGTTTCAATTATTTTACTTCTGGAAGTGGGCTAAAGTGGGCAAGCTTACGCCATTTTACAAAGGTACAACACTGAAATCTTTTGTAAGCTGTTTGGACGAGACTGTGTGTAGGTATAATGTGTCCACAGTCATATTGGTGTGATATAAAGACAATAAGTCTCTTTTTTTATTTCCTGACGTTAAAATAGGATCCAAAACCCTCCCATTTTGAAGCTCACCGCAACGTGACGTAAGAGTGCAGTCTCCCCGCCCACCAAATTGATTGACAGCCACGTATTAAAATGTCTCCATAGTAACACGTATAATCATATTCACAAGACAGCATGTGCACAAAGCAACTGGGATGAAAAGATCTGTTCAGCTTGCTGTGATCATCAATCATCATCAAATGTGATCAATAATGAGTTTACAAGTTTTAAAACAGTGCATGTTTGTAAAAAAAAATTTGTATATATATATATATGTATATATATGGTTTCCGCTACATTCATCCATGCCAAAATTGATCCCGCCACGGCTACATTACAGCTTTTCGTTCAAAACATTTATAATCGCGGGTTATAATCGCACCAAAACGTAATAAAATGTAAGTGAATTATAACTTTTCTGTAACCGTAGTAGTGCCGTGCGTTATTTGTTTAACCCTTTAAGGTCCGTGCTGACTGACTGACCGGCTGACATCCAGGTGCGTGATGCGTGAGGCCAACATACATGACGTATAGCCGTTTCACTTCATTTCAGGACGCATTCATACCGCTCTGTAGGTCTTATGAATATTCCTAGCGTAATAAATGTTAGAGACATACTTGTAATATAAACGCACTAAATCACACTTTAGCAGTGTTTATTTGAGCTCGTACAAGAAGATCTGCGCTTGAGCAGCATATATTTGGGCGTGCAAGAAGTTTTGTGCCCAAGCAAAGAGGTTCACATACTCGTAGGCTATTACACAAATGCGATCTCCACTTACTGCGCTCACGACATTTGTCATTGAAATAAAGCCACAGGTAGTTGCTAGATCTGTGTAAAAAAGGCCTGCCACCACAGCTGGAAAAAATCTTAGAGGAAATAGATAGATAGATAGATAGATAGATAGATAGATAGATAGATAGATAGATAGATAGATAGATAGATAGATAGATAGATAGATAGATAGATAGATAGATAGATAGATAGATAGATAGATAGATAGATAGATAGATAGATAGATAGATAGATAGATAGATAACACAAAATTTTTTTTGGTAAGACTTAGCATAAATCAATATAATATAATATAATATAATATAGACTATTTTGAGGGACGTAAACAATAACAATGGTCCCTATGTGTTTCCTGTTTTACATGTTTTCATTTCCATAACTTCCGAGAATCCAAAAAGGTCTGTTTAACATCGAGTTATGATTGAATTCACTCTTTTAACAGTTACAAAATAGTTTGACAGCAAGCTGAAAATGTTCATGGGCCAGTGACATAACCACATTAAAATGGTCTATAATATAATATAATATAATATAATATAATATAATATAATATAATATAATATAATATAATATAATATAATATAATATAATATAATATAATATAATATAATTTAAAATAATATAATATAATATAATATAATATAATATAATATAATATAATATAATATAATATAATATAATATAATATAATATAATTTAAAATAATATAATATAATATAATATAATATAATATAATATAATATAATATAATATAAAATAATATAATATAATATAATTTTATTTAAAATAATATAATATAATATAATATAATATAATATAATATAATATAATATAATATAATATAATATTATATAATATAATATAATTTAAAATAATATAATATAATATAATATAATATAATATAATATAATATAATATAATATAATATAATATAATTTAAAATAATATAATATAATATAATATAATATAATATAATATAATATAAAATAATATAATATAATATAATTTTATTTAAAATAATATAATATAATATAATATAATATAATATAATATAATATAATATAATATAATATAATTTCATTTAAAATAATATAATATAATATAATATAATATAATATAACATAACATAACATAACATAACATAACATAACATAACATAATATAATATAATGATTGAACATATGATAAATAATTGCTATATTACATACAGTAAATATTCCGTATAAAACAGAGCAAGGTAGTTTACACCTACATGGGTAGGATGACTTTATACCTTTTGACCCCCAAGCAAAACAGGTGGCCCATCCGGCACAGTTGTATTGGTGGTGTGCTGTGCACCCGACTGTATTTGACACTGACAGAGCATAAACCACAAGATTACAGATCTCACAGCACTGAAATATAATATGACACCTGTAACTTTTACCTGAGAGCCTCTTAACAGTGAAATACCTCCTTGGGTTCTTAAGAACAGCTGTGTGTGAGAGATCCTACATGTGTCTTGCTGTGCAGGTGGATGAGACTGAAACTGTGAAGTAGTACTTTCCCAAGCATAGACTAATAAGTGATTTGCTAGCAGAAGGAATCTGAGTGGACATGTTCAAGATATCAGTCTCCAGACTGTTTTCCCCTGTGATAAGCACCGAGTTCCTGCTGAGTGTGGGAAGATTTGTGCCAAGAAAAATATACAGGCGTTGACGTGTAAAGTGTATATGTAAGTTTTTTGCCCGGAGCAAATAAATTAAGACTCACATTACACACATCCACTTACTTGTACTCGCTTAAAAACATTCCCATCTTTGTTTGACTTAAAAAACCTTCATCAATCCCACCATGCTGTGATTAAGCACCATCTGAGGTGCATCTGAGGGATTTCATTAGCGGTCCTTCAGTTCAAAAGGAACATGCACCGCCAACACAACCTACCAATTGTAAATTTGCAATATTCCCTTGGAGTCTGTGCTTGGGAGGATGGGGGATGTGCTCCTGTTCACAGTCTTGGGTTTAATGTGTGTCGGATTCACCAAAAGCAAGTAAACCCGACGTGCAAACCCGCCCATTCAGACTCAGGGGTTCACATATTTGGTTGTCAAAGACGAAAAAGTGAATGTCTTACCTGGACCCAAAAGTGCAAACGGGGGAGGTGAGTGGGACACGACTCTACGTTTCGCTCTGCAGCAACGGTGGAGATCAGCGCTGTGAATATGAACGAAATAAAGCGGTGGAGAAAAGAGCGAGAGAGGGAGAGAGAGACAACTCTGTCTCCCCCTCCCCTTACAGCCTCCTTCATTTCTCTCCATCCCTATGGCACAGAGAAAGAAGCACAGCCACAGACAAGCTAATCTTAACTACGGACAGCAAAAACAGAACGAGAAAAACTACAAGCTAATTGCAGGCGTCTAAACCTACCATAGTGCGGGTATATGTAGGAGTCAGTACGTGTGGGTTGCGCTCTCCCTCTCTCGCTCTGTTTTCCTCTTCGTCTCCCTGGCTTTGGCTGCGTCCAGACATGACTGGGGCTGATTTAGGTCACCGCGTCTGTCTGGCTGAGCTCAGCTCAACTGCTGCGTCGCTGCTTCTGTTCGACTCTGCCCTGCCCTCTGGACAAGGACTAAGTCTAGGATTGAAAACCACCTTAACCTTGGATCAGAGTGGTCACTTTGGCTGGTCGCCGTGAGTGGGATTGCAAGTGGGCCCGGCTGACTGGACGACTCGAATGGGACAGGTTTATAACGGGACAGACAGGTGACGCACTGCAATCCTTTATCGCCGACTTCTCAGCTTGGAATCCTGGTTCGGAGATGAAGATGATGGCATAAGCAGTCCAAAACAAGACGAAATTCACAATCTGGACTTGCTTATCCCAAATTTCAGAGACGGAGTGTAATTCCAAGTTGCTTGATTCAGAGTTTGTCTTCTTTCTTGGCTCTACTCTCTTTGATTGCTCTACCCCGATGAAAATGATCCTTTAACGGCGGAGAGAAGCACAGCGACTATATTTCGAAAGGAAGCTTCCCCGAAACAAGCCAGTCGACTGCAGCTGTGAGCTCCTGTGCTTCCACTCTAGTTGTCTGGCTGTGCCGCAGTGCGTCTGGGAGGAAAAAAAAGACTCTACGTCTGTAGCCAGAGCGCTGCCACTCGCCTAAAACCATTGCCGTGACACAGCAATCAGGTGACTTGTGTCAGCAGAATGATGCGTCATCATTTGCTGAGCAGAAGGGATGCTGGGAAGTTTTTGGTGTGGCGTGCCACCTGAAAACCCCGTCTTAGCCTTCTACTACACGCAACTCTGCTGGCGGGTGGAAACAGTGGCAGTATTGATTAATAAACAAGATAAAGGGAGATTGTATGAGTGAAAAGCAGCCGGATGCATCTTACTTGCCCTTCATCCATCTCCATTTTAGATCAGTTTTTCATTTCTGTCTCGCTTTCAAACTTCCTTTTTACACTGTTCAAACAAAATGTGCAAAGCATACCTTTAGGGATACAACAGCATGCCCCTGTGGCAACTGTGTATCTTCTCAAACCTTAAAATGTACATTTTGGGACCTTAAAGTAATAAACTGTAGCCTTTAGGTACTACCATAAGCTTCAATGTTCCAGAAGCTGATGCACACCTAAAGGAACTGGTTTAGCGCATTTTTGCACTGTTCTTTCTTTCTGCAACTCTTTTCTTTCTTCTTCCTCTATGAAGTGCATCAGTGAAATGAAAAAGGCTTGCAAGTTTCCGGTTGCCAGTATAAAAAGAGCCTCTCATCCTTCAAATGTCACGTTCTCCTCTGAAGGAACAAACACAGACACATAAACTGGCGTGCATGCCCACCCTCTCTACATCTGGCTTTTCACATGTGTGCCATGGTTTTCTCAGTCACTTTATCATTGTACAGGTACACCTTTGCAGTCCTTTGTCTGCACATGGCTTTTGGGCAATTAGCATAAACGTAATATGTCTTTGTCCTCAATTCCATATGGCTGACACAGTTAAGAGAGAGAAGGACCGGAAAGGCAGCCAGTATGTGAGCACACAATGAACTGCTGGAATGATCTGCTTTCCCCATCTCCAAGACTGATGCCCTGCTGTCTGCAATTGTAAAAACAATAATTGTTCTGACTCTAAGAGAAACACTGCTCGCTCTTTCTCGTCCTTTCACTATATACACGCTCTCTTCCTCTAGCATACAGAACGTGTTTATAAAAGGAATAGTTCACCCAAATGAAAAAAGTAAGTGTATACTTTACATAAAGTGCAATTAACTGATATTTAGAGCTGTTTTTAAGCCCATTTAAATACATATTGCATTTACATTTGTCTTCCATATCTATTTCTATTGAAATATAATTAAAACTAAATTACAATTTTGGTAACATAAATGTAATTTTGGTCAAATTTGATAATAAAAAAATGTATTTTTCATTTCTGATAAAGCGTATATGCAACACACTTAAATATAGTCTATTTGTAATCAATGAATTTTATTTTATTTTGAGTAACACGCTATTGTTAAAATTATAATGAATCATTTAACATTGGCTCTAGTACATGTAGGGTATATTTACACGGCAATTTCATCCAAAAACACTAAACTTTTTTATTATATATCGTAGATTCGCTTTATTATCGTCTCAACAAAAACATGAAATTGGAGATATTGTCTACCAAAATGACAATGCTGGACTACAGAAGCATATCTACAGAGCTGCCTAACATAACATCACTAAATACTGACCTGGCTTGCATATTACAATGTTTTTGCTTTAGAATATTCATGTGAACGGGTTTTGTTTTGACAACATAGTCCTTTATACATTAAACTTTTTTTGTTTTTGTGTAAACATACCCTTAGGCAAAACAATAAATCATGTTTACTTCTGATTATTTAAAATTCATACTTTTATTGTTGCTCAACTGTATTTTATGTACCTCTTTTGGACATAATAGGAGTACTTAGGATGAGTTCAAATATTAGTACACCCAAATTAATATGTTGGAAAAAATTTGTATGTAAAAATGTAATAAACAGGAAAAATCAAGAGAAACAACAAACATCTAATTTAGTTGAGATTGTGCAGTTTGTATTATTTCCTTTTTTTAATCATTCATTCTATTCCTAAAAATGCTCAGTGAAAAAAAATATTTTAAAGGATATATCTGTTCAATAAACCTGTTTTGTTTTAAAGGTGCAGTAGATGATCTGCCAAAATGCTAACCATTGGCATAATAGCTTTGAAAACACAGTCCCTCGCCTGCCGTCCAAAACCATGCCTCCTGAAATCATGAACACGCGCTGTAAAGATGACAGTAGACAACCCACTAGATCAAGTCATTCGCCAGTTAGAAAACTTTATAGTACTTTATAATAATACAATTCTAAATGAAAAACTGTATTATATCTAGCACGTTTTCAGTTGTGTAGGAAGCAAAACTTGTCATAATGTGCAATATTTCATGCATGCAAGGATCAGTGATCTCACTCTCACGCGCTTTGTCCTAAAGCTACTACTGTAAGTTTAGTAGTTGGCTGACGGCATGCAGGAATTACACTAATTACTAAGCCATACCAAAAACTATAGAATACGCAAGACGTGTCACTCGTATTGTTTAGAATGGGGGAAAGTGTAACAGTCAATATGGTGAATGAAGCCCGCATTCTAGTACAGGAGCCAATCATCAATAGCTATATGGTGAATAAAGCACGCTTTCTAATACAGGAGCCAATCATCAATCGCTATAGACTGACGATACTCCGGCGGAGGGGCTCGAACCAGACGTAAGTTTCTGCAGATTTAGTTTGATGCGGACATTTAGAGATTAAACTAAAGGCACAGTTATTGTTCAGGATTTTTTATTTATTTTTTGATAATTCCTAATATGAAATTCATTCAGAAGCTTTGCAAGCAGTTTTGGAGAATTTGATGTTTCCCCATTCATAAAGAATGCCCAAGCATACTGCCCAAGAGGCGTTTCAAAGATGGCCACCGAGTGAAATGACTTAAATAAAAAAGAAAATTCTGTCATTTGTTTCCTTATTTTTCCATGAAAAGAATGGGCAACTGAAATTGAAGTGTTAAAGGGACTTTGGCCATACTTACATGTTATTTCAACTGAATAAACATAGGGAGCGTGTCACAGGTTGTCATTGTTCAAAAATGAACCAATGTGAATATAAAACTAACTTCACCACAGTAAAACAGGCTAGACGGAATAGCACTATTTACTTATGTTTTGTTGTTAAAATAAATAAAAATCTTCATTATCGATGCTGTAAAAGAAACCTTATGAATTTGAAAATAGTCACATCAATCTTCAGCCAGAAGATTTCAGTGTTTGAACAACCCTTCCATGCATATAACCCATTCATAAAACATCAAAATCTACATAAGCTTTGCATGACTAAAAGAGTTTTAAAACACAATATTATCTGTCTAAAAGAAATACTTCAGTCATGGTATCGTCCTTCCTCCAGCATGCTAAAAGTAACTCCAAAATTGATTCAGAATTTTAAAAAGTTTTGATTCAGCTCTTGTTTTTACTGCTGTCACTCTCTCGTGCACGCGAAAATTGTGGATATGTCTGTGTGAACAGGGCTACGCAGATGTACAAATCTACATTTGTTGACAGACAGTTTGGGCTATTTATCAGAATTATGGGAATTATCGACCTGACAAATTTTAATTGGAGGATCATTTTTTAGTCTTATGTCTTACCCAGAATATAAAAATACATATAAATACATTTAGATCATTTACTTTAATCATTACTAGTGGAATATGAAGAGACTTTCAACCAGCACAACAAAAAAAGTTTCTGAAGACACTGCACATTTAAATGCACCTAAATAAATTGGCTATATTCACAGAGAAATGGATGAACATCATCATCAAGTGATCCAACTCTTCAATTTCAGTTGGCCATTCTTTTCATGGAAAAATAAGGACAGAATGACATGATTTTCTTTTTTATGTAACTACTCATTTAAAGCAGCCTGAAGTCCCCATCATCCCTTCTGTTTCTGTTATTCAGTTGTTTAATCTGTCCCTTTTTCACCCCTAAATAAAATCTCAATACATTTTTGGTGGCACATATGTCGCTAATTTCTCATTCTGTATGTCTGTAAACCAGAGTGTGATTAATTTAGGTCAGTTGTGTGTGTGTGGTTGTGTGTGTGTATCTGTGCATGATACAGCACCTGTTCAGCCAGTGATGCGTCCTCTTGAACTCCAACAGACAGGAAAATGGAAGCGAGCCTGCCAGCAACACACACACACACACACACACACACACACACACACAAACCAAGAGTCAGGTGTCAGCTCAACCACAACCTGACCGGACAAAAGCCTCCATTGAAGGACGAGGCTAAACAAGTTCTTCCAATAACCATTCAAACATGGCCCTCTTTTGGTACAAACCTTGACAAAATTCCATAACTTTGAAAGCAGAGTGGCCACTCATTTTCCTGTATAAATTTAGCCATTATTTCCTTACCCGCTTCGCTGTCCGCAGCAACATTTCCATCTCCTGTTACTTAAAAGCGTCAACCACTCACAAATACCCAGAGAAAAATCTACTGCTCAAGGTTGCTCGCAAAACATAAACAAGACCTTTCTACAAGTGAATGCACTCTGTTCATCAAAACACTTTTGTTGCCTCCAGAGAAGCAACAAAACATTTGGCTTGCTATTTAGTTGAGAAAATCATTCTCAGAAGGTGCTGTTGAGTTTGATGTTTACAACCCTATACACGCTGAAATATTAAAAGAAACATAATACCTAACGGTTCTGTTAAAAAAAAGAGGATAATAGAAAAAGAAAAGAAAGAAAAAGCTCTATTCATAACCTTGAGTAAAACCTCAAGTGTTTACTAAATAAGAGATCAAGTTTTAGCTGCCAGATATTGTACAGTATTGTACATAAACTATAGACAGGAATACATTCTCAACATTTCAGGTTGTTTTTTGTTGTTGTCTGAATTGACTCCTTATTCCCTTCTTTTATCAAAAGTCATCACTGTGGATTGAACTGCCCTTTCTGAACTCCTACAGTAAATCTCAGCAGAAATAACTTCAGGATATATTGCGTTAAAATTATATTTAGCAGAAATATAACAAACATTATTCTTAAAGCCCAAATATATTTATTGTAATTTGTTTACTCAGACTTGAGTGTCCACATGGAAAGGTCATCATCGGAATGCTCACACTGTAGTTTTGCAATACAGTTGTCCCTAGTTATTCGCAGGAGTTATGTTCTAAAATTAACCCTCAATAGATGAAATCCAACCCAGGCTCAGTCTGATTACGTACCCCTATATACATTTCTGGAACGAACCAAATATGTCCCAAGAGCTAAATTTTTTTTTTTCAGATTATACTTCCGCAAATCCACCAGAAGTTGCTGTGTATGTTTTTTAGATCTCAAATTTCTCTCATGAGTGCCATTCATGCCTGCTGTTCTTGCGTAAATCCACTAGAGGTCACTGTAGACTGACTGACTGACGAACCGACCGATCCCCCCCCACCCTCCTCCTTCCCTAATCCCAACCAATAGTATTTTAAAAAGCACAGATTGACCCGCCCACCCCCTTCCTTAAACTCAACCGCAGTGTTTTGAAAAGCAATCCAGAAAAAAAAAAGCCCACTGATTTTTGTCACGTTTTCAGATTTTACCACATTCTCACCCTGTTATTTGCTTGTTTATTTTATTTTGTAGCTTTTTTTTACCTGCTTTCTGGAACCGCTCTTCACTGGACTCGAACCCCGTTGTCGCAGTCAACACCGCTCTGCGTCTCAAGTCCGCCGATGTACGCGTCGAGCTACTGGACAAACTGGAACCAGCGGAAAAGCCATCAACATGCAGGTAAGAGAGAAAAGGAACGGCATCAAACCACCCCATAGCGTTCATTTTAAAGACGAAATACAACCATACGTAGCTCTGGCTACATAATTTGCTATCTCCCACTAAAGTATATAGTGCTACGTTTTCAGAATGAGGTTATGTTGATGAAATCCGCGAAGTAGTCAGCTTTTTTTACAATTATTATAGATGTTTAAAGGCTGTAAAACCCTTCACTACACACTTAATACACTTTTCTCAGACAGGCATTAACATTTTCATATTTTTCTCTCTTGTTTAAACAATCTCAAAGTTCAATCCTTAAAAAAGAAGTCCAGTATTAAAGAATGAAACCAAAGATCAAAACCATTTGATCTTCATTTATTTATTCAGTAATGGTGCCCTACAGCCGCATAACTTCTACCTTCCTTTAGCATGTCCAGAAGTTCAACTTTTTGTGAGATGGTTAGCATTTTTCTCTGTCTTTTGGGTGCTACCGCAGGTGCCTTTAATAGCGCAGAATGTTTCGTCAACATTGTGGGGAGAAAACTTGCGAACATACACTTTAGAATCACTTTAGAATCACACTACTAGCAATCGAAGATTTATGTAAATTTGGCAAGTTGAATGCATTCTGTACTGTACAGGAGACACGGCATGGAGGTGTTTGACAATGATCTACAGGCAGTCAGGACGCAGAAAACAATGTGCTGTAAAAAAAAAAAGAATGTCAAATTGTCGGAAAAAAATCAGCAAAACTGCAAGCCCGTAAAAAGCGAACCTCGTTATAGCGAGGGACCACTGTACTTTGTTTGTGAACACTGAACCAGGCCATTGTTTCAATCAGCAAAAAAAATGCAACAAGAACAATAACGAACTACTGAAGATGCCAAAACAACAGAATTGAGAAACTTTGAGAGGGTTAAAGGAGGTCAGTAACTTTGACAAATTTTTCAAGTGTGAATTTGTCAAGCGCCCGTGTCTGTACTATCAAAAATAAAGTATATTTTGAAAAGTAGTGTGTTCGATTGTAAGTGTACACTAACATAAAAGTAAACTGCTGTACAGCATGCTCTTTAATTGTAACATTAACAACTGTGCAGTTATTTTAGTTTAATTAATTTACCTCAGAAATTACCCTATTAATCTAATTACTGTAGCTGACATTCAAACCTTTTACTTGTAAACTTCAGCCAGACCTCTATACTTTTTCCCCCAGAAAAAAATAATAATAATTAACTTTCCTTAGTGGTTATTATCTTTTATAAGTGATTTTTAAAAAATATAATAACAAGCATTCATTCAAAGAAAATGACGATATGTTAATACTGCATTAATATTAAAACCCATTAAAATTCAAATAATTAGAATTTTCTCACATTTAGATAATAAGAAAAGGATTCTTTTGACACTACACTAATTAGCATTGCAGGGGAGTATTTAACTGTCATTAAAAAAATGTAAAAACGTAATACCTTTCTTTTCCTTTCTATTTATTTTCTTGTGACATTTGGGTGAAATACAACTCTTGACAGCTTTCGAATAACATGTGGCTGAAAATAAATGAACCGAAATAAACCAGGTCTCTAGATAAACGGTGCTACAAGTGCCATTATGTCGGTTGCACTTTAATTAGCATCACCTCGGTTTATAGTCTAACGGTTGGTAACACTTTAAACAAATGAACACGACTGGAATCTCTCCAACAGATATAGTTCCGTTTTTTCCACACTCACTTTATCAAGCAAGTACATCAGCCCATAATTACTATGAAACCACTTTCAAAACTAGTTATGCTGATGAAGTGATGCTATCAAGAGAAACGTTAGTGTTCTTGGAAGCTCCTGCACGTTAGAATCTGAATTTTAAAAAAGGGAGGCGTGTGTTTGGGCACCATTCCTGATTTATTGCAGCAATGGGGAAGTAAAACCCATGTGAAAGATAAGCGATCATCCGTTCACTCCTGAACTCGTGTCCTTACCTCAGTGTTCTGCTCCAGGGGGAAATAATCTGCTGAGCTGGACAATTGGCTGTAACCGTTTTGGCTCCTCCAAACAAGTTATCTGGGTGACCTCACCACGAGCAAGTTTATCCCACTAAAGAAACAGACAGACATTTGGGTGACCTTTCAGACGTGTGGTTTGTTTTAATTTTTGTATTTGTATTTTTTGCAAGATACTGAGAACTTAAAGCATATGGCAAACGCAACTCTAAAAGGAATACCTGCTGAAGCACAGTTATATTTCAGTTGAACAGTTTCAATGGAGCTTAGCAGTCTCTCTCACACACACAGATACACACACACATTCACATACAAAGACTCCATTGTGTGATAGCAGCGGCACAGCGAAGCTGGAGAAATTAGCCTGGTAATGAGGAAGGCAGCAGTGATGGGACAGAAAGAATGTAATGAATAACTGGAAGGCACGCTCCTCCAGACCGTGTCATAACGGCTCCAACTATCATCCTGACCTGGGTGTACACACTGTCTGCTCTGTTCCCTGCCCCAATTCATCTTCCTGGCAACTGCAGCTCATTTTCATAAACCCTGCCGGCCGCTTGTCTATGTAACCATCAGATTGACATCTATGCAAATCCCTTAGTATTTGTTTGGAGGCAGAGCAGAGATCGACTCGCGGACTGATAAGGACGTTCTCTTGTCCTCGTTGAGCTGGGGTTGGGTTAAGACTGGCGAGATCATGTACTTTCTTGTCTGAATGTGTTTTGAGAGCAAACAGTCAGGATTTCCATGGCAACACTGAGCCGAAGCTTGAGGAGAGGGGTTGGGATTGAATGGCGTGGTAGTGGCGAGTGAATGAGTGAATTAAACACGCTGCCGTCGGAACACTACTAAAGCTTCTCTTTTCAGCGTGCGAGATCAAATACTGATAATAAGAGAGGATTTGTCCATGTCTGAACCTTTTGTTGTAGCTCGTTTTTACGTGATTACACGTGAATGTTTTTCCCTAATTATCTTATGATACACACTGTAAACATTATTTTGTTAACATTTTTAATCAAACATTGTTGGAGTTTTTTACAATATAATTGTATTTTATCTTTTAAAATTTGTTTTTTTTTATAATTACTTGTGAAATCATATAAATCCAAGGTGATGTAGCCTACTGTCACCAGGTTTTCCTACTGAATATCAAAATGTTGTCAAAAATATTCTCATTGACATAGACTGTTGTATTTTGCATCCCAGGCCATTAGTTTGTGATGTCACAGGTGATGTAAAGAAACATTCATTCATTCATTTTCTTTTCGGCTTACTCCCTTTATTAATCTGGGGTCGCCACAGCGGAATGAACTGCCAACTTATCCAGCATATGGTTTATGCAGCGGATGCCCTTCCAGCCGCAACCCATCACTGGGAAACAACCATTCACACTCATTTACACACACATACACTATGGACAAATTAGCTTACCCAATTCACCTGTACAGCATGTCTGTGGACTTGTGGGTGAAACCGGAGCACCTGGAGGAAACCCACGCGAACGCGGGGAGAACATGCAAACTCCACACAGAAATGCCAACTGACCCAGCCAAGGCTCAAACCAGCGACCTTCTTGCTGTGAGGCTACAGCACTACCTACTGCGCCACCGCCTCGCCGTAAAGAAACATGAAATGTGTAATTGTCATACCAGAGAACTACATTATTTACTTTTTTATTTGTATGGAAGATATTTTATTCACAAACAAAAAATCTCGAATTCGCAGCCTTCTTTTTCACATTTTTTTTTATTGAAATTGATGTTTTCATTACATCTCTAAGACTGATTAAAACAAGAAAAGTGATAGATTCTTTGATTATTATGATAATTATTTTGGAAATATCACAGATACATAAAACCTTTGCTGTATTTGTGTTATTTATGTATCTCTGTTTAGGTTTTTTCCTCTTTTGTTTTCTTTTTTTACTGTTTTATATGTGTTGATAATATTATTTAACCTGATCTGTTAATTTATTATTATGGTTACTATTATTGTCTTTTTTGTGTACGATCGGATTTTGTATGTTTGTTATTGAAGTCAATAAAAAAATGTGTAAATGCCACTTTGTTTACAAAAAAAAAAAAAATAAAATAAATAAATAAATAATAATAATAATAATAATAATAATAATAATAATAATAATAATAATAATAATAATTGGGAGTTTACACAGAAACTATTTTCAAAATGTTAGAATTAAAATACATTTTTAAAAAATCTTATTTTCAGGCCCCTGAAACATGTTCATGTAAATGAATGGCCAAAATGCTCAAAACATTTCAATTTATTAGTTGGAAACAGTGCCTTATTTATTTTGTTTTTTAGAATTTCAAGTTTTCAGAAATGTTATGTTTAAATATGCAAATATGGCACTATCTAGTAGTAGTGTATTTACTGATTTGCATACATTTCCAAAACAGAAATCTGATCAGGGGTCAGGTTAACAATTATTGTTCATTTTGTTATCAGGTTCAGAGTTAAAGATTTTGGTCCCATTTTTATATTAAGTGGCCTTAACTTATTTGTATTTACACTAAAAATATAATTGAAAATGGTTGGGTCAGTTGGCATTTCTGTGTGGAGTTTGCATATACTTCCTGTGTTAGCGTGGGTTTCCTCTGGGTGCTCCTGTTTCCCCACATGTGGTACAGTTAAATTAAATAAGCTAAATTGGCCATAGTGTATGTGTGTGAATGCAAGTGTATGGGTGTTTCCCAGTTTTGGGTTGCGGCTTGAAGGGCATCGGTTGTGTAAAAAATATGCTGGATAAGTTGGTGGTTCATTCCGCTGTGGCGACCCCAGATTAATAAAGTAACTAAGCACAAAAGAAAATGTATGAATAAATGATTAATTCATTACGATGTTCTTACTGTGTAAATGGTTTTCCATTGTACTTACAGTATGCTTGATTCAGTACCTGCATGTAATTACATCTGTAATTAATTTTTGCAATTACATTTAATTACACTGTTGACCATCCCTTACACCTTAACCAACCCTTAAACATTCCCATACCACCAAGCCTTTCCCTAACTATACCCATACTTCACCTACATAGCACCAGAAGTGTTCTACAATATGAGCACATTGAGTACATTGTATTTATTTTTTATGTAAACACTTCATAGTTAAGGACACTTAGTGGGACCAAGTGTCATGGATTGGTCAGGCTCTCACGACCCCCACTCACGAAGATCACCATCACCTGACTTCTAATGAGCACACAGCTGCATCACATTCACGAGCACCAGATAAAAGCACAGCACTCCAGTCGCTCATTGTCCGGGCTCGTCTCGACGAAAGCGGACAACTGAGCGACCACTCAGCGTAGTCATCCTCAGCTAAAACAAACGATTTACTTACCTGTTCTCTTTGTATTCCTCCTAGTCTTCCTGGTCCTCCCGAATCGTCCTGTCTTCCAGTCCTTCCAAGTCTGTGTCATCCTCTGTCAGCTGTATCTGGTGTGTGCTGTCCATCCTCGTGTATTCCTGTTACCCAGCCACGGAGGAAAAGACCCCAACATCATTCCTGATCCTCCTGGCTATCCTTCATGTGCTCCTTGTTGTCATTTAATAAACACCCTAACGTTTCCTTACCTCTGTCTCCTGTCCGCTTCATAACAGAAGCCCGGACCCATAACGACGACAACATGAGCACCCCCGATCACCTTCAAGAGCTGGTGGACCAGTTGAAGCGGATTCTACAGCCACCAGCTCCACTTTCCAACGCACCACCAGCACCGAGCACTTCCGCCTCCACAGTTTCTTCTTCGGCCCTTCCTTCCAGTCCCATGGCCCGACCAGCGCCCTACTCAGGCGGAGCGGGGGAGTGCAATGGTTTTCTGTTACAATGTTCCCTCATATTCGAAATGCAACCTTCTCTATATCCCACAGATAAGTCGAAGATCGCCTACATCGTATCTCTACTCTCTGGACCTGCACTTAAATGGGCTGAGACGATCTGGAACCAAGCCGGGCCGGTCATGAATTCCATCACTACCTTCACGGAGTATTTCAAAGAGGTGTTTGGACGTTCTGATGGGGAAGTAGCCGCTGGAGAGCAGCTGTATCATCTAAAGCAAGGTACTCTATCTACACAGGAATATGCTCTCCGGTTTCGCACTCTAGCAGCTGCAAGTGGATGGAATGAGAGATCGTTGTTGACCACGTACCGGCTCGGCTTGGAACCCACTCTCCGAATCCAACTGGCCACATTAGATGATACAATGGGTCTGGAGAGATTCATCCAACATTCTCTCCGATGTTCCGATCGTCTCCGTTCCTATCAACAGGACACCATCACCCCCTCGTCTGCACTCCTCCAATCGCCTGAGTCAACAGCCTCTCCAGAACCAGAACCCATGATAATAGAGTCTGGAAGACTGACATCAGCGGAACGACAGAGGAGGCTGACCCGGGGTCTGTGTCTATACTGCGGTGTCAGTGGACACACCCGTATGGAGTGTCCCCTTCGTCCCATTCGGACTTCAGTGAGTGTATTCAGTACGAATATTGAACAATGTAAACCACTTACTACCACCGTACAAATAACTACTGCCTCTATTTCTCTCCTTGTCACAGCCCTCATCGACTCCGGGTCAGCAGGGAACTTCATCTCCCAATCCCTCTGTCGTCAACTCCACCTCCGTATTGAGGCGTCCTCGCATATATACCAGATACAACCGATAACCCAGTGCACTCGATCTTCGACCCGTATCCATCGACAATGCGAAGACATCCTTCTTCAAGTGGGGTTGTTACATCAAGAGAGGATTCAATTTCTGGTTCTGGAGGGTGCAAATATGGACATCATTCTAGGGCGCCCGTGGCTGGTGAAGCACGATCCCATCATCTCTTGGGGCACAGGAGAGATAAAGAAATGGGGATCTGGATGTACACCTGCCTGTTTTCCAAATCTCCCTCTTCAAGGTCGGAACCCCATTTCTTTGTTTGCAACATCGGTCGAGAGCCCTCCTGAGAAGCAGTCTATCCACATTCCTAAGGAGTACAGCTCCTTTCATGATGTCTTCTGCCCCAAGAGAGCTTCCCAGCTACCGCCGCATCGGCCATGGGACTGCGCGATCGACCTAGTTCCA
The DNA here is from genome assembly GCF_903798145.1 of Danio aesculapii. Classification (NCBI taxonomy): domain Eukaryota; kingdom Metazoa; phylum Chordata; class Actinopteri; order Cypriniformes; family Danionidae; genus Danio; species Danio aesculapii. The sequence goes on along the minus strand of NC_079453.1, from coordinate 29,983,531 downwards.
GATGCCCAGTTGCCAAGAGGTAGGATCTACCCGCTCTCGCTTCCAGAGAATCAGGCAATGGAAGATTACATAAGGGAGGCTCTGAGTCAGGGGTACATACGTCACTCAAAATCACCAGCCGCCTCAAGCTTCTTCTTTGTGGCCAAGAAGGACGGAGGGCTGCGTCCATGCATCGACTACAGGGTCCTAAATAACGGTACAGTAAAATACCGATATCCCCTTCCTCTGGTACCAGCCGCTTTGGAACAGCTCCGAGAAGCTAAAGTCTTCACTAAATTGGACCTCCGCAGCGCGTATAATCTGATAAGAATACGTGAGGGGGACCAATGGAAGACAGCATTCGTGACCCCTACTGGCCACTATGAATATGAGGTCATGCCTTACGGTCTGGTCAACGCCCCCTCCGTATTCCAAAACTTCATTCATGAAGTCCTCCGGGAGTTTCTTCACCACTGTGTAATAGTGTACATAGATGACATCCTCATTTACTCCCGGAGTGAGGCCGAACATCGCCAACACGTTGCGGAGGTCCTACACACATTGAGAGAACATCACCTCTACCTCAAAGCGGAGAAATGCTCATTCCACCAGAAGTCGATTCATTTCTTGGGATACATCATTGACCAAACCGGTATACGTATGGATGGGAAGAAAATTGAGGCTGTTCTATCCTGGTCAGAACCCACTTCCATTAAGGAGCTCCAGAGGTTTCTTGGGTTTGCTAACTTTTATAGACGGTTTATCAAGGACTACAGCAGGATTACATCACCTCTCACTAATCTCCTCAAGGGTAAACCCAAAGGACTGGAGTGGACCAAAGAAGCAGCCGCAGCCTTCCGCCTTCTTAAGAAGGAGTTCACAAGGGCCCCACTCCTGACTCATCCTGACCCAAATCTTCCTTTCGTGGTGGAAGTGGACGCATCCACCACCGGCGTCGGGGCAGTATTATCTCAACATCATGATACACCGCCCCGACTGCATCCCTGTGCCTATTTCTCTCGGAAGTTGAGCCCGGCGGAGCAGAATTACAGCATAGGAGACAGGGAGCTTCTAGCAATCAAGCTAGCCTTGGAGGAGTGGCGTCACTGGTTGGAGGGAGCCAAACATCCGTTCCAGGTGATCACAGATCACAAAAACCTCCAATACATCAAAGAGGCCAAGAGACTATGTCCACGTCAAGCCAGATGGTCACTTTTCTTCTCACGTTTTGATTTCTCCATTTCCTATCGTCCAGGACCCAAGAATCTAAGAGCAGACGCTCTCTCTCGTTTACACGAGCATCACGATCATGAAGAACTCCCAACGAAGATTCTTCCCGAACACATCTCCATTTGTCCGATCACCTGGAACGCTCCTCCAGTCGTTGCCACTCCGGAAGCCCCTGCTCCGCCGGGATGCCCTCCTCATCGGCAGTTCATACCACCTGAACACCGGGTAGATCTGATCCACTCCTTACATACCTCGCTAGGCACTGGACATCCAGGGATCAACAATACTCTCTCGCTAGTATCCCAACGATTCTGGTGGCCAAACATGGCAAGGGATGTGAGGCAATATGTTCAGGGCTGTAAGGACTGTGCCCAATCCAAGAGCCCACGTCATCTACCCGCTGGAAAGCTCCATCCCTTGCCGATTCCGAACCGTCCCTGGTCACACCTAGGAGTGGACTTTATCACTGACCTCCCTTCGTCAGAAGGTAATACCTGTATTCTAGTCATAGTAGATAGATTCTCAAAGTTTGTCAAACTAATCCCTCTGAAAGGTCTTCCCACAGCCTTTGAAACTGCCGACAATATCTTTAATCAAGTCTTCAGGTCATTTGGTATTCCAGAAGATATTGTGTCGGACAGAGGTCCACAGTTCATCTCACGTCTATGGAAAGCCTTCTTCAAGCTCCTAGGTGTGGCCGTCAGCCTCTCTTCTGGATATCATCCCCAAACCAACGGGCAGACAGAGAGGAAGATTCAGGAGGTGGGACGGTTCCTGAGGACCTTCTGCAGTGGTCACCAGAACTCCTGGAGCCAGTATTTGGGCTGGGCAGAATATGCCCAAAATTCACTGCGGCAACCCTCCACCGGACTCACGCCATTCCAGTGCGTCCTGGGCTTCCAACCACCGCTCTTTCCCTGGGATGGCGAACCATCTGATGTCCCCGCAGTGGATCACTGGTTCCGGGAGAGCGAGAGAGTCTGGGACGAGGCTCATCAACATCTGCAGAGGGCAGTCCGTCGAAGCAAGGTAACCGCCGATAGGAGAAGGTCTGAAGAACCCAGATACACACCCGGACAAAAGGTGTGGCTATCCACCCGGGACATACGCATGCGACTGCCCTCTCGCAAGTTAAGTCCCCGATTTGTTGGTCCCTTCACCATCGTGGAACAGGTTAACCCCGTCACCTACAAACTACAATTACCCTCTCACTACCGTATTCACCCTACATTCCACGTATCACTCCTGAAACCCTATCACGATCCTGTTCTTCCCTCCACAGAGCCTGACCACGAAGAGGAACCCCCTCCTCCACTGCTCCTAGAAGAAGGAGCCGTCTACGCAGTGAAGGAGATCTTGCGTTCCCGACGTCGTGGTGGCCAGTTGGAGTACCTGGTGGACTGGGAAGGGTACGGCCCCGAAGAAAGGACATGGGTTCCCAGAGCTGATATTCTCGATCCTAGTCTCATGGTGGAGTTTCATGAGAGCCACCCTGAGTTCCCAGCGCCTAGAGGCAGAGGGAGACCACCACGGCGTCGGAGGTGTCGGCCCTCAGGAGCGGGCCCTGGGGAGGGGGGTACTGTCACGGATTGGTCAGGCTCTCACGACCCCCACTCACGAAGATCACCATCACCTGACTTCTAATGAGCACACAGCTGCATCACATTCACGAGCACCAGATAAAAGCACAGCACTCCAGTCGCTCATTGTCCGGGCTCGTCTCGACGAAAGCGGACAACTGAGCGACCACTCAGCGTAGTCATCCTCAGCTAAAACAAACGATTTACTTACCTGTTCTCTTTGTATTCCTCCTAGTCTTCCTGGTCCTCCCGAATCGTCCTGTCTTCCAGTCCTTCCAAGTCTGTGTCATCCTCTGTCAGCTGTATCTGGTGTGTGCTGTCCATCCTCGTGTATTCCTGTTACCCAGCCACGGAGGAAAAGACCCCAACATCATTCCTGATCCTCCTGGCTATCCTTCATGTGCTCCTTGTTGTCATTTAATAAACACCCTAACGTTTCCTTACCTCTGTCTCCTGTCCGCTTCATAACACCAAGGTGTTTACACAGGGGACTTTGAGGATATATATGTTTATCACTCCTCAAATCTCATTAAAATTCAACAAACTCCTGTTAAAAATGAATAAATAAAACTGCAATTGGTTTATATTGGTATATATATATATATATATATATATATATATATATATATATATATATATATATATATATATATATATATATATATATATATATAAATCCATATAAGATGCAAATAGATACATTTCAATAAAATAAACATATATTTTTTATCTTTTCTTTCCAGTCATCTGAATCAAAACTGACTAAAATTGCTAACTAAATTTGAGCAATTAACATAAAGCACCTGCTTTGATTGTTTGGATTATAGGCAAATAAAAGCAAATGTTAACATTGTGAGACAGACTGCTAATTTTACAGATGTGGCAAGCAACAGTTCCAACCTTTTTCTCACCTGGAGAAAATAATGGTCGTGTGGCCTGGTGTGTTCCTGAGGTGTAACTGCTAAAGTAAATAATCGTAAGTGTAGCAGGCTGGCCATCTGTCCCTGTGATGAGACACGATAAGGTAAGCTCATGTGCATTCTCTCCCAGCACACCTGTTTAAACAGTCAAAGGTGTTTGATTACTGTATTCAAAATCATATGGCCACATAATCGCCTTAGCAAATGTCACGCACTCTGTGCACTTTTAATGTGGTAAATGGTTAACAATTCTTTTAAACTCTGAATAGTTCGGCTATGAGGTGATTGAACTATTGATTTCAGTTATATTGACTGAAGGTTCAGGAAGTGACTGTCTGCTTAGAGGAGATAGTGAAGATGCATGGCTTTATCTCACAATAACGTGAGAATGGACTGCTTTTGTTGTTATTTTCTATTCATGATAGATGACTTGATTACGTAATGCATATTCAGATCTGTTTTTATCTAGTTAAACAGTTATTCGTGGCAGACACTTTCAGTGTGGAATAACAACTGATGCTTTCAGCTCGACTTTGGCTCTACTGCGCCATCTAGAGGCATAAACGAGAGCCGTTTTGAACAGTCATGATGCCAAATGCTGTTTCCTCACCTCTTTCATTTGACTGTCTGCTGTGTGAGAGCATTCTGGAATCAGCTTCATTCTAGGAGCTAGAAATACACAGTTTGAAAGGATGTGCTACTCTAAATCGGCTGTTTAAGAAACGTACACTGCTGGAAACCTATGTATTATTTTGTATCATTTGCAACCAGTGCGCGTGACACTAACATAAACAAGAGCATGCTGCCTTTGAATAGAGAAGCGCGTGGCATGTGCGCGCACTGTCTGTCTCTGTGTGTAAATAAATAACCCGCGCGGCTGTGTGAATATTAATCAATGAGAAGTTGTGTTTTTTTAAACTACAATGTATTCTCATAGCAATGTAATATTGTAAATGCCTAATATTTTAAGCCGCTCTGTGATTTTTGTTACATCAGCAGTAAGACTAAGTAAACACTTGATTGTGAAAATAAACAGTTTAATAACACTGTTTTAATCACTCACAATCAAACTTCAGAATTGCTTATCCTAACTTAGACGCCCTTGCCAAATTCAGTGTGCGATCTAGGAAAGGGGGGCCGCATAATGTGCCTTTAAAACTAAGTTTGCAGTGTAGATGGAATGAGGTCAGACAGAAAGCTTCTCATTGCACGCGCCGATTATTATTAGATACTATATTCAGCCAATGGACGGCGACGGGGCGCGGCTTTGGCTGAGGATAGGCTAGTGACAGCAGCTGATTGGCTGGATTCTCTTTCCTTTATACCTTCGGAAGAGAATAAATCCTTGTGAGGCGGTTTAGCAGAAGTATTGAAAGTTGTGAAGGGTGATCGGAAGCTCAGAGCATGAAAAAGTGCAGTCGCCTAAACCTACCGCATGGTCATACGACAAACTATGCTGAAGACACTTGTCCGTTTCCATTAAACGGCTTCAGATACTTTGCGTCCAGAGCGCACTCTGGGTTCGTTTTCAGTCGAACCGGCAGTTGAACGACAGACTGTTGATTTTGACGAGATTGCCGGGACTTGACAGAGCTCCTGACTGGGATATGCGCTTTGCGGATGGCGCGCTGAACCAAGAGACAGCAGAAGCAGTAACTTTGTTTCCATATTGACCAAAGCATATTTTATACAAGAGTGAAGAAGAAAGACTCTTAGCGCTTTCAAAGCGTCTCGCGCTGCAGCCCGTGTAGGATTTTTGTACGTAATTAAAAGTTGAGACTGTTGTAGTGCATGGGCACAGACCTGGCTATGGTGGAGCAGACGCACGCCAGCAGCAGCAGCAGCAGCGACGTGCTCCCCGGCGACTCCATAGATTCTGGGGAGATGGACTTAGACATGGACGCCTCTCCGACTCCAGGCTCCCCAAATTCAGCCGGGGATAAAATGGACATTGCCTGGTGCAAAACCCCATCGGGACACATCAAGAGGCCGATGAACGCATTCATGGTCTGGTCGCAGATAGAGAGGCGCAAGATTATGGAGCAGTCGCCGGACATGCACAACGCGGAGATCTCCAAGAGACTCGGCAAGCGCTGGAAACTTTTGAAAGACAGCGACAAGATCCCCTTCATCCGCGAGGCCGAGCGCCTGCGGCTCAAGCACATGGCAGACTATCCAGACTACAAATATCGACCTCGGAAGAAGGTGAAGTCATCCAGCGGAAAGACTGGAGAGAAGGGGGAGCGCGTGAGCGCCAGCCCCGGCGCCAAGTCTGCATCCAAAAAGAGCTCGAAAACTCTCAGCAGGACGCACAGAAAGTCCACAACGCTCGAGCTGACCTCCCACTCCGTCCCTGCAGACCACCACGCTCTCTACAAATCCAGGTCCGTATCCGCCGCCAAACAAATACCAGAGAAACCAGCAAAGCGCGGGCATGTGTACGGGGGATGCAGCACAGACAGCAGCCCGCCCTCTGTCGCGGTGCCGGCCAGTCCCACCCTGAGCAGCTCGGCGGAATCCAGCGACCCGCTGAGCTTGTACGAGGACGGGCTCGCGAGCGGAAAGGAAGACGCGGAGCCCGCCGCGCGCTTCAAGTACACCCGCGCGCCGTCTCCGACGCCCTCCGCCTCGCACTCGTACTCCTCGCAGTCATCCTCCTCGGATGAGGAGTTCGAGGACGAGCTGGCGGACCCCAGCCCTGGCTTTGACAGCTTCAGCACCTTTGGCACAGCCCCTCTGGACAGAGATTTGGAGTTCAACTTTGAGTCGGGCTCCGGCTCGCACTTTGAGTTCCCCGACTACTGCACACCAGAGGTGAGCGAGTTGATGATATCAGGGGACTGGCTCGAATCCACGATATCCAACTTGGTGTTCACTTATTGAGCGCTAGTTATGAAAGGACAGCTATGAAAAAAAAAACACACACAAAATGACTGGAGGGCTGCAAACTCCTCCGAGACGAGTCAGATGACGAGTCAACGACATGATTCCTCGTGTTTATCATGCATCAGATACTGTGGGTTTTCATTATCCACTGACAAGAGTGCAGATGAAAGTGCTTAGCTTGCTCGTTTGGTGCTGGAAGGAGGCGCGCTTTGGACGCAGAGGAAGGCATTGCGCGGTGGCGAGTTGACGTTGTGCGCCCTCTTCGACTTAAAAAGGGACGTTTTTAAAGAGAAAACAAAGTCTGGTCGAATGCTTATTGTGCTGGAGGTACTGAGTGGAGAGCATGCGAGCGATTCATTTGCTCGCGCGTGAGATTGTTTACCAGAATCGTTTGTTAGACCAGAGTCGCATGCTTTCATTACGATTTAACTACGAAAGGCTGTCGAGAAGCGTAACTGATGTTGATTCTTTGAAACCGAATGGCAGACGCAAAAACAAACACAATCACCAGCTTTTCTGTCGTCATGACATCAGGATTCAAACGCAACTCAGATGATTCGACTCTTTTACACTACAAATCAGGACCAAAATTCATCAGAGGAGCGTTTTCTCTCTCTCTATCTATTTCTCTGTCTGCTTTTTACTTTTTCATCCTCGAGTAACTTTTCTGCGCTGGCATTTTTATACTCTCGATGTATTTATAACGGCCAAACATTGCTCCTCTAACTCCCCTCGGTCCGTTGTGTTCTAGTCAGTCTGTTGTGTGTATAGGCTACACATGCACATGTCCGTCTGTCTCGCGGAAGGGCTAGACTTGTTTCGTATTATTTAATTGATGACCTCTCACATGGAACGGAGATTAAATGTTTCATTATTTTCTGAGTGTATTTTTGTACAAAATCTATCGAGGGGGTGTCAATCGGTGAATATCGCTGTTTGGATTTCCGATTTTTAAAAGCAGGGGGTTGGGTTGTCTCCAAAATCTGCCCCCTAAACATGTTTACAGTGTCAATCCACAGGCTTCTTAAAGAGACAGTATCTGCATTTCAACGACCAATCGTCATTAGCCTACGATGCGCGCGCTGAGTGAGGTTTTATGTAGCTGCAGCAGCGAAGGCTGCGATTTATTGGGGATACTGTACCTTTTGAATACCGATTTCTTTGTGCTTTTTTCTAGTGACACGTTTCGGTTTGAACCACTGGATGGAATTACAGATACGGTCGAAATGCCTATAATTCATGAACAATGAAGTACATCTTCACTCCATAATTGTACAAGGATATTTAATCTTTTCTACTTGTTGGCTAAATGTAGCTAATTGTTTTAGTATATTATGGCATGGCGAATAGCATTTTGTATTTCTCAATTCAGGTTTATGTAGAGCAGTTGTGTTTAAGGCAGAGGATCAACATGAAGATTTCTATGTACAATGACTGTAAAATAAGTAAAAGATTGCGTGTTTATGTCTGACAATGATATATCATGACAGGAGCGAGAACATATATCTTTATACATCCCTATGTTTAAGAGTGTTGTTCATGACTTTTGGAATATATAGATATGTTTTATTGTTTCATTTTGTGCAATATGCTGTGTACAATATTGTTTTGTCTTGCCATACCATATCTCAACATTTGAGTAGTGAACTCAAAAAGCCAGCCAATTGTGTCAAGTCACTGCCTGTCAGACCTCTGTACAGAACTTTGTCTTTTTCCAAGAAGGAAATAAAATCAGCTGGAACTGAACGTCTTACGTTGCAAGACTATTTCTCTTCGCAGTTAAACACTTTATAAAACTAAAGAATCATCCTGCACCACAATGCTTCACTTTTGACAGCAGTATTGCCTCACTACACCAACACTGAAAGAAAAAAAGAATAGCTTTATTACAACTCACAGCAAAACAACCCGTTCACTGCATACAGTCTTTAAAATAAAGGTTTTATATTGATATTAATGCTTCCAGGAAGAACATTTAACCTCCATACTCAACAAAACAGTTAATAATATTAAAAACAGGGTTCTGTTTCTAAGGAACAGTTTACTGAACAAGTCTTTGAGGGCACATAATGTGGCATCACTGTGAAAACCCGTTTGGAGACTTTCATTTTTAGTAGAAATCATAATTTCTCTCAATCTTCTCAATCAAATTTATATAGCAGCTCACACATCCATGGGGCTTTCCAAATTGCTTTACAAAAGTAAATAATCATGACACAGCAGTAAACAAACCCCTTGTTTGTTTCGGAAATGTAACATGCTCTCAAGAAATGCTTTTAAAAACACTCTGGTCTTCAATATTAAGCTCAAAGCTTCAATATGAACACAGTTAATAATTAACTTCACTCTTCTGCATCACTGCTTTGTTTAGTTCATAACACACAGTAGCACACCAAAACATTGACCAGCAGGTCTGATGCAGAAAGAGCAACGAGGAACCATCCCATAATGACATACACTCCTTCAGTTTCTAAGTAAACATCCATCCATCCATCTCTCCCCATGTCCGCAATAAGACACAGGCGAATGGCTACGTGACAATCCAGACGTTACAGACACACAATAATCACATTACACGGCCGCAATACGACATGTTTACATGAGAGAAAAATATATCAGATGGTTTGTCAGTGTCTCAAGAGCTGAGTGTTCCAGCAACTCGGGCCTGAGTCATTATCTAGCATCATCCCGGCTGATAGCGCAGGGTGTGAACCTAATGCCCTAGTCAAGTGTGAGCATGGATGCACACTGCAGCACGAGGGTCTAGACATGGGCTCTGTGGGGGAGGAGTGCGAGACAGATGAGATGTCTCTGCCGGGAGGCTACATTGGGGGCGCTCAAGTGGATTGTTCAGCAGGGATGACTGCTGAAACCAATTAATTCCTTCTGGGTGCACTGGTTTGTGTCGGGAGTGGGGAGGGGGGGGTCTCTCGAAAGATTTCGTGTTAATCTGTTTACATCCCCCAAATGAGAAAAGAGACAGGAAGCTGTTTGAATACCACAGTTGTGCAAAGTTGAGATATGAATGCATCAGGCTGTCAAGCACACTTGGATGATGGATTGTGAAGGGGTGATTGTTGCAACAAGCTTATGTATCTCTGTGTTGCTTGTAATGTACTTGTTTGTTATCAGTACTCCCTAAAACAGTATTACCTATAACAGTATTCCCTATAATTTCTTCTAGAGAATGTCTTATTTGTTTTATTTTTAGTTTTCTTTTAATTTTTATTGTTTTTATTTTAAGTTAATTAAAAAAATCATTTTAAGGTCAATATTATTAGCCCCCTTAAGCAATGTTTTTCTTTTGACTGTCTACAGAACAAACCCACATTATACAATCACTTGCCTAATTACCATAACTTGCCTAATTAACCTATTTAACCTAGTTAAGCCTTTAAATGTCACTTTAAGCTGAGTACTAGTATTTAAAAATATCTAGTAAAATATTATTTACTGTCATCATGGCAAAGATAAAATAAATCAGTTATTAGAATTTAGTTATTAAAACTGTTATGTTTAGAAATGGGTTTAATCTTTTCTCTCTGTTCAAAAGAAATTGGAAAAAAATTATATACATATATATATATATATATAGCACTATATATACATTGTTGAAGTCAGAATTATTAGCACCCCTTTGAATTTTTTTCTTTTTTAAATATTTCCAAAATGATGTTTAACAGAGCATTGACATTTTCACAGTATGTCTGATAATATATATTTTTTTCTTCTGGAGAAAGTCCTATTTGTTTTATTTCAGCTAGAATAAAAGTTTCATTAAAAAAAAATTAATAAATAAAAGCCAAATTATTAGCCCCTTTAAGCTATATTTTTTTCAATAAGCTTTATATTCTTTCTTGGCCATTCAATATAATGTAACAATTATCACATTTTGTAAATAAATTGCACCACAACTATGGGAAAACAAAAAAAAAAACAAAAAAAATGTAAATATGTTGTCACACAATAGGACTTTGTGAATAATTTAAGAGAAATGTATATGTAAGTAATGCATATACAGAATTAAATCTAAAGTATTAGCCCCCCTGAATTATTAGACCCTGTATGTTTTTTCCCCAATTTCTGTTTAATGAAAAAAAATTTTTTTTCAATACATTTCTAAATATAATAACTTCTATAAACTGATTTTTTTTTTAATTCTGTCTATTTTTCTTTCTCCAGAAGAAAAAAATATAGGAAATGTTGTTGAAAAATTCCTTGCTCTGTTAAACATAATTTGGGGAATTTTATTTATTCATTTTCATTCGGCTTAGCCCCTGATTATCAGGGGTTGCCACAGTGGAATGAACCGAAAACTATTCCAGCATATGTTTTACACAAAGGATGCCCTTCCAGCCGCAACCCAGTACTGGGCAACATCCATTCACTCGTTCACACAAACACACATACACTAGGGCCAATTTAGTTCATCCAATTTACATATACCGCATGTCTGGACTGTGGGGGAAACCGGAGCACCCTGAGGAAACCCACGCAAACACGGGGAGACCATCCAAACTCCACAAATAAATGCCAACTGACTTAACCAGCAACCTTCTTGCTGTGTGGCGACAGTATATTTGAAAAAAAAAAAAAAAAAGAACGAGGAGGGCTAATAATTTTCACTTCAACTGTAGTTTTTTTTTTCTGGTAAATATATTTCTAATGGAGCTGTTGACATAAAATTGACCCAGATTTTGATAAAAACCCAAACAATCCATAACATACAAATGAACCCAAACAAACTCTGAAAAAGGTTTTCTGTAAAAACAACAGGATAACACAATAAGACTGTATTGAATTACTGAAATCTATTGAATACTTTATATAATATATATAATAATAATTATTATTATTAATATTAATATTATTGTAAATATAAGCATATGTAAATGTATAATTTTTGCCAATGCAGCTTCAAGAAGCCTCCTGCATGGAGAAAGGAGTTGCAGGTGTGACGATAAAATGCTCAACTGTCTTGCCGAAATGTCCACCCCGATTTCATCTTCATCATCTGCTAATGTAGGCGTTAGCACTAAAGCAGCTAATATTATTTACGCTGATGAAGTTCAGGGTTGCTTATAGACTACTGAGAGATTTCAGTTGCTGTCTGGGCTTTCCATGTCTTTTTACACCTCACTTTTTCATGTGTTCAATACTTTCCCCTCTGTCATTTCACATAATGTAATTTCCCCCAAAAATGTTTTGTTTTATTCATATAGATTACATTGATTGATACTGACATCTGCTGAAAACTCAAAGTCAACAGCACCTTTAGAAATATGCTTTTGGAGAAAAATGGTCACATATTCAATACTTATTTTACCTGATAAAATATACTGCATCTTTATTTTTAGTATTTAATAAAAATTAATTAACAAGATCAACGTGCTGAAGAACTATTCAGCGCTAACAGAAGGCAGCACAGATGGTTTGAATCAGTGCACTTAGAGAGATTAGGAACCCTTAGAAATATTTACACTTATTCACATACTATGCTTGCCACTATGTCACCAATACAGACTAATAAGCTGCCACAAAAGTAAATTTATACATTAACCATCTTCAAGCAATTCACTCAAAAACCAGGCCCTCAGTACAATCAACATTTCGGCAAGAAATAAACAGCTGCAGAAAATATTTCCCATTTATGAATATCATTTTAAGAATTGATTTATGAGTGATTTATCCAAGGCTATGCAAAGACTTATTTTTAATGTATCTGTCAGCTTGGAAATGTTGAGCTTTTTGGCTTTTCATAAAGTGTTGTTTTTTCTCTAATAGAAAGCATCCAAAGCATCCGTTTTGTATATTTTAATTACTACATATTATTAAATGCAGTTTTCTCAAAAAATGTTTTATTCTGCATAATTTGTACAGCAGAATGAACATACACCAAACTTCACAGTTTTATTCTAATATCTGTTTTCTGAAGGTCTAAGACAGAGGGATATTTATGTGTATTAATCTTTTTTCTCACAGTTTGCTGTATTTTCAGGTGAATTGGGTAGGCTAAATTGTCCATAGTGTGTGTGTGTGAATGAGTGTGTATGGATGTTTCCCAGAGATGGGTTGCAGTTGGAAGGGCATCCGCTGAGTAAAACATGTGCTGGATAAGTTGCCGGTTCATTCCGCTGTGGCGACCCCAGATTAATAAAGGGACTAAGCCGAAAAGAAAATGAATGAATAAATAAATAAATAAATAAATAAATAAATAAATAAATAAATCTTGAATCGAATCGTGAACCTGACTTCAAGTCAAGTCAAATCAAGTCAAGCTTTATTGCCCTACCGCTAATGTCATGTCTCGCAGGACAGCGGCGCTACATAAATTAATTATAAATAAAAACACAACACAGTTATTTTAAAAATAGCTATGTATAACTAACATAAACTATACAATACTTAACTATATACATAGAGGAACAGACATAATCTGCAGACATTTTTTTGCTATTTCTGCAGAGAATTTAGTAAAAAATCTGCAGATTTAGCTATGCGGAAGGATTTTAGGAGTATCATAACTAAAAACTTAATATATGAAATAAAAATAAGACATTTATAACTTTTATTTAATGTTTAAAATGCTAATTCATTTAGATTTATTTGGTAAACAAAGCAAGTCTCTCATATATCTATCAAAAGACAGAAAATATTACTTTACAAACTGTATTGTAAATAAATCAAATTAACATTTTAATATTAGTTATTATATCACAATAATATTAGTATAATTTATTTAAAAATTGAATAAATATAAATGTACACACATTTACACAAGTAAATACATAGACTCAATGATGGACTAAAAATTTGTGGAAATCTGTAGATTTCTGTGTGTGGAAATTCTGTGTGGGCCTAAAGACAGGCTATACAAGTACTTTTACATGAGACTGAACAATGTTGTTATTGTTATTGGATATTGTGCAAGAGAGGTATTAAATGTGAATATTGTGCAAAAGAGGTATTTAAGGTTTTATATTGTGCAAAAGAGTTATTTAAGTTTATTAAAGTTATTTCTGAAGCAAGCAGTACAACATGATTGTGGTACACAGGGGCGTATTTAACCAATGAGCCAAGTAAGCGAAAGGAAATCTGGGGGCCTCCAATAAATATCTAGAAGTATAAATTATACCTATAAACTATGTATAACATCGTTTTCTACCATATTTTGTATGGTGAGAGTTACAAATACAATTTTAATGTAATTAAATATTATTTAATAAACAATCAAATATAATATTATTATAATATTGTAATGTTAGTAATATTAATAATATTACAAAATAAAATATACATCATATATTTATTTATTATTTTTAAATTCATTTTAAGAAAACTATTTATTTAAAATGTAGAGAAAGCGTCAATTTAAAATAAACGTCAAAAAGAAGACAGCAAAACAGCAATATGAATAAAAATTGAATAAAAGGACTTGGGCCCTATGGTTGGAATTGCTTAGGGCCCCAAAATCACTAAATCCACCCCTGGTGGTACATTTATAGCAAACATCGTTTTCCTCATTGAGTCCATGTAAAATGGAGTTTAAATTCAATGTTTAGAATCTTGGGCCACAAATGTATGCAAATTAGCACATATTTAATGATATAATTAACTTATTTACATTTAAACATTACATTTTAGAAAAGTTATCTCTAATATATATATATATATATATATATATATATATATATATATATATATATATATATATATATATATTTTTTTTTTTTTTTGTGCAATTCTATTAAGAATTTATCAATTTTGGAAATATGGTGATAACAATAATTCAATGATTTATTTTCTTACCTTAAATAAGTTTCTTCACAAAATTCTGTTCTGCAAAGTGCATGATATTGGACAAGGGGTGGGGTCATGCGTGAAAGGGGCGTGGTCAGACGAGCCGTCTAAGCACGTGTAGACAAAGCGCATCATCAATACAACCAAACATCCGAACGCGGAAAGTTTTGCGCATATGGATTATAACGACAAAACGGGACTGCTTCTCAGTGGACTTCCACACGTGTTAGACAAAACTCTCCGAGGATGACGCCTTGACGTAGGTAAATGGTTTTGGGTTATTTTAGCGGTAGTTTTAGTACGCCTGCTCTCAAAGTTGAGCACAAAGGGGGAGTGGAGTATTCCTTTGTTCATCATGTAATGAACTGACTGCTTGTAAACTTCACTTGGACACGAGACACTGGGATGTAACTCGATTACTGAATGGAATCTTAATACTGGATGACTTTTCATAAACTTGACCTGGTTGGAAACAGTTTTGGGGATTTTATCTGCTCAGCACAATTTACAAGAGGAACAAATCAACAATGGAAGAAGTCACGTTTTTGGTCCACCTGCTTTACAGTGTATTTTAATGCACATTTTGTTTAATATTGATTACAACCCACTTGAAAAAAAAACAAAACAAATGGTATAACAATTTGTTGTAAATAGGTTTTCGAAACATACCATAGTACTTGAATAAATATGTTCTGGTAATTCTGGAAATACTTGGCAGTATTGTATAAATATTATAGTATACACCACTGTTTAATGTAGTTAAACATTGAATAACACTATGCTGATTATTACAGGTTATCAATTCACTATAGTTAATACTAAAAAATGTTGCAAATATAAGAATATATACAGTGCTGTAATATATTATACAGTAGCATGGTTTAAAAAAACACTATAGTGTATACTATAAATCACCATAATATTGTTTTCATCTAGTAAGTTAGACTTTCATCAACAATCAACATTTATTAATGATGGTTAGCAACAGGTAGTTCGATTGTTTTTCAGTTATTCTGTGTAGCCGTTCTGAAAAAAAGAGTATATTTTATGAGTGTATTAAGATGTGTGTTTCTGTTTAACTTTACAATGTAAAAGATGATCAAACATTATTATTTAGACAGATAATAATTTAATAAAGACAGGTAATCTATAAATAAAATGTAACATAATGAGACACCATATATAAAAGGTGCAAAAGCCAGTTTACTTTATAAAGGAATCCGTTATTTATTATTTAAAAAAAAAATAGTAAGATAGGTATTTAATTTGTATTTCAGGCCTTTTGTATTTTAAACTTCATGTCGAGGTCATTGGTTGTTCTCTGTTATTGTACGTAGTTACTGGTGCTCTTGGTTCTTTTACAGTCTTACAAGCCATTGAATAGGTTGCACATTTTGTTTACTAGATAGAGATAGATACAGACTAGATACAGATAGAGATTGCTTTTCCTTTTTTTCTTGTTTTGTCCACTATGAAGTATAAAATGGTAGTTGTTTTGTGATTGACGGCTAAGGCCTATGGATGCAACACAAGCAGCCCTTTCTGAACAATAGGAAATGAGTAATGTGCAATACAAAAACACCTCATATAACCCAGAAGAGGAAAAAAGGCATTTGAATGCTAGAAGCCACACTTTACAATGTTGAAATGTTATTCCAACAAAAAAAAAAAATTAAAATGCTTAACCTTTTTTACTTGTATTAATGTTATTTCATATTTTGTTTTGAGTTGACAGTAGAAATGAGCTTGAGTTGGACATCACTCGGATTGTGAATTCACTTCAGTTCTTTAATCTTAACACTGCTTATTTAAAATGGAATAAAAAAGTAAAAAACAAATAAGATAACCACATGTTTCTGTGTTATGTATGGAAACCAGTACTTAAGATATCTAGTGTTAACTTAAGATTATTAAACAAAAATAAAATCATGTAACGTGAAAAAAATGAACAGATCTTACACGTTTTGACTAATACATATAGGATTTTAGCTACTAAAATGCTTGTACAGCATTTATTAATCATAGTTCAATATTTACAGAATCATTATTAAAATCTAAAGATGTGCTTGTTGACATTAATGCGCTGTGAATTAACACGAACCAACAATAAACTGTATTTTCTTTTACCAATGATACCAAAGATGATTAA
Source organism: Danio aesculapii (assembly GCF_903798145.1). Taxonomy (NCBI): domain Eukaryota; kingdom Metazoa; phylum Chordata; class Actinopteri; order Cypriniformes; family Danionidae; genus Danio; species Danio aesculapii. The sequence goes on along the minus strand of NC_079453.1, from coordinate 29,966,987 downwards.
ATACTGTAACAAATGTATTGATCATAGCTTTTTCATATTAGTAAATGCATTAACATCTGTCCTGTATTGTACTGTTACCGAAATACCAAAACATGCAGTGTTAATAAAACTATAAGTTACCTATTGATGACTTACTGATTCTTTATTTACTATTAACTACTCCTTTAAAATATATGTAATAACAATACATTAATGATAATTGTTACAATGCATGTTATAATGTATCGTTACATTAATAATAACAATAACACACTGTAAAAAATGTATTGGAAAAAGTCTTGACAACAAATATTTTTATGTTGCTTTAACTTATTTTATTTTAAATCAGAGACACCCAAAGTAGGGCCCACGGGCCAAAGTTGGCTCAGTATCCTTTGATTTGGCCCACCATCCCATCTGAGAGGAGATTCAGTATGATGCAGAGGGTTGAGGTAAATGCCTTTAATTTCGAGATCATCATTTATAATTTGACGTAACCTTTTTTGTTTGTTTTATAATTGCTGAGCTAAAAAAAGCAAGCTGAAATCAAATGTTTCAAATGTAAATGAATCAGATTTTTTAGGATGTAATTACTGTCACTTGACCGATCGAGGACTATGCAGAAGACATTGGCAAGCAAATCAAGACAAAATGTAATTCTGTATTAGTTAATATAAAGCAATGTTTTCTTGTCATATTTAAACATTATTAAACAAGTTAGGAAATGACCTATGGTAAATAACCCTACCTATATTTACCTTCGGCGCACTAGCTGCAATCAAGTTTGGTTTTTGGCACTTCATAAGAAAATGTTTGGGCACCCCTGTTTTAAATGTATCAGGTTTTGACTAGATTTTTTAATTATACAAAGTTTAAATTTAATATTTTTAGTCCGTTTGCTTGATGACTAAGTTGAGATGACTAAAGGCAGAACAAATTTCTTTACAGTGTATTTGATATAAATACCCCACAATGCTATGGTTTCAATTAGAATTAATATAAATAATTATGATAAATGTTGGTGGTTTGTGTATTGAAAAGTTCAGTTTTTGCTTCTCAGTGCTATTGAGCATGTTAGGATTTGGTTTGTAACTTAAAAATAGAGCTTGATAGTTACATGAACATCTGTGGAAACTTTTAATTTCACAAAGAGTTGTAGAAAAAGGTTCTTTACATTCTTAAAATGTTTTTCATGCTAAAAAAATTTAGTTCTAACAAATCTTAACCGAAAGATTATATCTGAGAACCCAAAATAGCTATTCAATGGCAGTGTTTCTCAACCACGTTCCTGGAGGACCACCAGCTTTAAAAAAATTCCATGTCTCCATAAACATGCACACCTGATTAAGATCATCAGCTCATTAGCGGAGACTGAAATACCCGTAATGGGTATGACCGACAAAGGAGACATTTAAAACATGCAGTGTTGGTGGTCCTCCAGGAACGTGGTTGAGAAACACTGTTCTATGGGACACTGCGAAAACACCATTTTTATTTTTAGTATGAATGCACAAAACCTGAACAGTTACTAGGCCTTATTACTGAAATTGATTATGTTATTGATTACAAATTACATTGTAGTTTGTGACAAATCAAGATAGATTTTAGGTAGTATACTTTGATTACTTTTGGATTACCCCTAACCTTGCATGTGGGTAAAATCTCAGGGGTGATTCAAGTAAATAAAGGGGTCCAAATGGCAAAAAATGGAGCATGTTACATTCACACTCAAATTCAGAAAATTGGTTGCAAACTAACTGAATTGAGATTCAGTTAAGAATGCTAAATATTATAAAATGTTATTTAACATTTAAAATATAAATAAACAAAGAGTAAAAAAAAAAACTGACTAGCATTGAGTATGTTTATATGGACACCAATAATACGATATTAATATAATTAAGGCAATGCTCTGATTAAGAGTCGACCCTGTAAACCGTGAAAGAGTAAAAGTCATAATCGAACTAAACAGAAATCAAATCAATGTGGAATATGTCGGTTTTAGTCGCATTATTGAAGTGCAGTAAAGACACGTACATGTACAACACCTTAATCAAACTATTACAGTCTTGTAGGATTTTCGCCACATTTTGCGACAGGATAGTCTATACACACGGCATGCATGAAATGTTCCTTAATGAAAGTGAAAGTGCCAAGCTGCAGTTAAAGTCGACAAATTAAAAATGAAACAGCCGAAATTACATGAAACTGGAGGAAATGTGGATAGTGTGGTGACGCAATGACCTTAATCCAATTATGTGTTATAACATGTAAAACGGGATCATGAAAGGAACATTCAAAAAGCAACTCATGTAAACACCTTAATCATATTATTGTCTTATTCAAATTGATGCAAAATATTCGATTACTAATGTCCCTGTAAATCTAGTCATTGTGTAAACATGCAATCGTGCAATCAATACAAAGTAATTGTAATCTAATTACAAACATTCAAAAATAAAGTCATCTATTTTCATGTACATTACCTACGTTTGTAATCCAAACGTGTAATTTAGATTACAAGAAATTGGCAACTGCCCACCATTACAGACAGTGCAGCACAAAATTTCCATCTATCCTAAAGTGGTGGTCCACAGTGTATTTTTTAAGGCTTGGCATGCAAAGCAATGTGTGCTCATGCTTCATTTGTAGAAAATCACATTATATTTTCATATATCTTACTTGGATTACATACAGCTAGCATAGAGAGACACTGAAAGCAGCCGCATAGAGAGACACTGCACACGCTGCTGAAGATTGTGGCAGTTTACAGGGGTTTGACTAATAAATATGAATTTGTAGCTATATTGTTAGCAGTGCCAAACAGCAGTTCCCATTGTTTACATTCCTGTTTACATCCTTGCTACAACATATCGTTAACACTCGAAACTAACTATACTTATAAAATACTATATATACTAACTATATATACTAATATACTAATACTAACTGTACCTACAAATAAAAATACTTACAGGTTGTGACTCACAATCCACAGCTTCATCGGTTTCAGGAGTTTTAGGCCAATCCAGCACTGAACTGAGAGAGATTCTGGAAGCTGTCCTTTGTCAAATGCTAGCTATATATATTTTTTTCTAATTCTCTGGAACATAATTAAAATTAAATTGTAAGCACTTCTTTCTATGGGTCATGTCCTTTGGAAGCCCAAATACAGAAACAGAACAAGCTCTGTGGAAATAGCAGCGTTTTGATGGAATTTTAGCTTTCTCTGCTATTACTTTACAACGACTCTGGCCACACCCGTTGCTGAATAGGGTGTATGTGCATGATGAATGTGCGTAACCTGAAGCGTTTGTGATCTCACTAGCCAGAATGTATTTTTTGTAGTCCCCAAATGCATTTGCTGTAGGCTTTGCTAAGCTAACCCTGTAAAAGCAAATGTCTCCCTTTGCATTGAACTTTGAGCATCTCTTACATTCAGAGATGTTGTTTATGTTCACACAGGTACATTACACATCAACTAATGTTAAAATATGATATTGTAATGGACCACCCCCTTAAAAGAACTATTAGTGCTAATAATGAACCTTTATTTAAAATCCCACACATCTTTTGTCTTTATTTAAAACGGACCAAGGAATCAACAGCAAACCCATCAAACGTGCGCTTAACCTGTCCTCCAATCTGTTTCAAAGTCTTTCTTCTGTGGTTCAGTGTTTCTGCAGGACACTGTGTTTGTGTTTGTATGTGAGTGAGAGAGAGAGCGTCAGACAGGCTATATTAATGTATGCCTGCTCAGAAAGGTTGCTACAGAGAAAGCCGTGTTGCCTTGGGATGTTGAAATGTCTTGTTTTGACATGCCTTGTCTTCCATACAAAAAAAAAAAATTGGGAGAAAAAAAGACATTGCAGGCATCAGAAGACAGCACAGCTAATTAGTCACTTTTGTGCGGGAAGCGTGGTGAGATGATGTCACCGGCAGTGGAGTAATTACTACCCATAAATCATAGTGTGTGAGAGGTAGTGCAAGAGGAGCCGAACGCTGGTTCTGGCAGCTCTATTGTCTTGAACTCACAAGCCCACTTCTGTCTCCTTAGCGGAAAGGTAAATAGACACCTTCTTGCTCGCAGAAGTAGTTTAGGATGAAGGAGATGAACCGAAAAGCCGTTCAGTGTCTGTTAACGGCTTCACCTCCCCTATGGTTTCCAGTGTAGTTATGCATCTGTTCAGCACAAGGGTCTTTATTTCTGAAATTAATTTCAGAGGTTTTTTCCTGAGCAAAAGCGCTCCGGCTGCGTGGTGACATCAGGCATCATCCGCAGCATTAATTTTCTTCCCAGCATCACAGCGGTTGTTTTGGCACCCCCTTATGTTTTTAATAGTTTGGTATCTTAGGGCCTTGTCAAGATCTTGGTAGAGGCCTTTGAAATTAGACTGAGTTTCTGTCAGCATATGCTTTGATTTACTCTCGCCCCGTCTATCTCTCTACACGCAGCCAAGAAAGCCTGATGTTTTACTGTCCTGAAACGGAGTGCGAATTTGCTGACGGTGCTGAACTGTAGGGATGCTCCGCAGGCTCTGCCCACTTCAGAAGTTTCGCTGCGCTCTCATGTGACGTGCTGTCGTTTTATGGCCGCGAGCAACTGGTGTATGTTTGTGTCATGTTTATGTGCGGTTTGAATGCACACATTTGCTGAAGGGAGGCTTCTGCGTCACCAATGCATGTCGGTGCTTTGTTCTGCTGGAGTTTGGTTTATATGTGGTGTTTTGATGTTGGATTGTACTGATTTTACACTATTGGGCGTTTCGAGGGAATGAAGGGCACATCTGGGTTTAAAATAAAGCTTGATGATGATGGAAAAAGTGGACATTGTGATATGTAGCACAAAAAATAAGTAATAAATGGGAAAATACAGGAACTTTTACCAATATTTATTGTTATGTTATACTTATTGTTTCTACTTTAATGGATGGATGTTGAGAAGTAGGGATGGGTGATATATTATCGTTTGCAAGATACCGAAAATTCTCTTCATGATAAAAACAAAAAGTATCGTGATTATCGTAATAGTAATGATAAAACCTACAGTTGGTCTGGGCAATGAATTATTATTACAGTAGTACGTGTGCAATAGTTTTGCGTGTTTGGACCTGTTTGCATAGAGATTTAATGATATGATTTCACTCTAAATTAATTTCATAACATAAGTCGAGTGTTTGAAATGGCTCATTTTTGTGGCCAGACATGATTTAATATCACAATGTAGAGGAAATCATACTCTTTTATATTATTCAATATTCAAAAGTGATATAGGTTAATTAGCATGGTTTTATAAACACACTTTATGCCTATAAAATACCCAGGATGGCTTGAAGAATACAGATAATCTATATATTGCCATATTCTTTTTTTTTATTGTTTTCATGTATATCAATTTATTTATCATATTTATCCTCTTTGCTGACCTACATTGATAACCGACATGTTTTCTTCAGTAATGTATACACTTACTGGCCACTTTCATCAAAATAACTCGGTTGTAACAAGCGGCTATTTGAGTTACTGTTGCCTTTCCATCAGCTCGAACCAGTCTGGCTATTCTCCTCTGAATTCTCACATCAACAAGGCATTTGTGCCCACAGAACTGCCGCTCTGGATATTTTCCTTTTTGGAGTATTCTCTGTAAACTCTAGAGATGGTTGTGCCATGTTCAAAGTCATTAAAATCACATTTCTTCCCCTTTCTGATGCTCTGTTTGACCTGCAGCAGATCGTCTTGACCAAGTCTACATGCCTAAATGCATTGAGTTGCTGCTATGTCATTGGCAGAATTTGCGTTAACGAGCAGTTGGACGTGTACCTAATAATGTGGCCAGTAAGTGTACATGAAGAGATTATATGAACAAAGGCATCCATTTTGAATGAAACAGAAATAACATTTCAATGTATGTTCAGCACCGTTTCAGAGGTCTTGATCTCTGTCCACTGTCCTACATAGTTTATTTCTAACCTGTTTCAACACATCTGCGTGTGTATTTTATGATGATCCTCAGAGGATTGACCATGTCATCACGCAGCCAGGTCAGAAGTGTGAGCTTATATAACAAAGCTAAGCAACACCTGTGTAAAATTCTACATGTGCTGTAGTGTGTTAGTGAACATAGGTGGCAATATTAGTAATATAATATAACATTTACTACACTGTAAAACTCCAAAAGTTGAGGTAACTCAAACCGTTTGAGGAAATCGATTGCAACAAACCATTTAAGTGAAAAAATGAATCCTAATGAGTACTGTGAACTTTTGAGTAAATGAAGCAATTTGAACACAGTAAAACTCAATAAATGAAGAGAACTCAAACCAACTGAGTACTGTAAAACCCAATAAGTTAAGGCAACTCAAACCATTTGAGGAAACCGATTTGAGTTAAAAAGCTAATCGTTATGAGTACTGTGAATTTACTGAAGTAATGAGGTATTTAGTTTCTGAAAAACTCAGACCAGCCCGTCTGGCACCAATAACCATGCCATGTTCAAAGTCACTTAAATCACCTTTCTTCTCCATTCTGATGCTCGGTTTGAACTGCAGCAAATTGTCTTGACCATGTCTACATGCCTAAATGCATTGTTGTTGCCATGCGATTGGCTGATTTGAAATTGTCGTTAACGAGCAGTCAGACAGGTGTACCTAATAAAGTGGCCGGTGAGTGTACATGCAGTTTATGGTGCGTCCTGCTTCATTTTGCAGCCACAGTGCATATAAGTATTTAATTAATTTAATTTACCATACCCTATTGCAATCATAGTTTTTGATACTACACAGTTCTATGATTTCTCAATTGAAATGACATGCTTTTGTAAGCATATTGGTCTTTAAAACGTTGCTTTCTCATGCAGGGCCTGTATTAGGCATAAAGAGGAGCAGAGACTGGGTCGTGAATTTCTCTCCAGCACATAAGGACACATGAACCTGGTGCTCGATTCACAGCTCAATGCAAATGCAACACAGATGTTTCAGTACTGTACTGTGAAGTTTCTTCTCCTCTCCTGCTTTCTCATCACCAAATCCCTTTATGGTTGAGATTGGCACACCAAGTAACATCCAAGCTTCCTCGTTCCACCCAGTATAACCTCTATCCTCCTCGTCTTCTCGCCTGTTTTCCATTGCTTTCCATCCTCTCTCACACCCTGACACCTATATATTACTTCTGTTTTCTTCAGTTTGTCACCCTCTTATTTCTTTTTTCCTTATTAGTCGACTGCTGTGGAAAAATGCAATTTGAGCTGAATGAGATGCATTTCTATGGTTTTATGCTTTGGCTGTTTTGTAGCTTGTGGGTTTACAGACTTCACACTTATTCTACTGCTTTGTTATTCACTGCGATTATTTTAGCTTGAATTACTGTTCTTAATGTCTGTTTAAAGTTAGTGCTCTAAGTTTGGTGAACTCTGTTATCTAATAATCTTTGTTAATTAAATATTATCCTGCTCAAATTTAATTTAATAATTTTTATTTTATTTTCCTGCTGTTTTAGTTTCTTGATTTGTCCTTTTTCATTTTATTTTATCAATTTACTGCTCCATTTCTTCTTCTTCTTCTCTGGAATGAATCACGATTTTGAGGCTCTAAATATTACCGAAAACTTACGAAACTTTGCACACGCCCCAGAAGTGGCGAAAATGTACTTTTGTTATAGGTTACAGAAGTGGGTGTGGCAAAATGACTCGACAGCGCCACCTATGCACATTTTTCACACACGTACGAATATTGGCACACACATCAAACATGCCAAAACCTACAAAAAAAGTCTCTTGGAGCGAAATCTCGACAGGAAGTCAGATATTTTTTACTTCCTGTGCCGAAAAAGTGCAGTTTTTGCTATTTCCAGGCATTATATTTTAACTAACCCCTCCTAGGGATTTTATCAGATCAACACCAACATTGGATATTGTCATCTAATGGCCTTGGCGATGTTAAAGTTGCGAAGATCTAGAGTTTTCGTTAAAGGCCGTGTCCGTGGCAGCCTCTCAATTTTTTTGATGATTCGCCACAAAACAGTTGTTTTGTAGTTGTTATAACTCTGGGATGCATTGTCTGATCTGCCTCAAAATTCACACATTTGATAACAGTCCTGACCTGAATATGTTTATGTGCCAATATCCAGTTACAGTTATAGTGCCACCTGCTGGCAACAGGAAATTATATGTTTTACAGTGTAACAAACTCCTCCTACAAGTTTTATCACATCGAATCCATGTTTCATTAGTTTAATCCAAAGGCATTTGTGATGCTAAATTGTGAAGATCTAGAATTTTTGTGGAGGGCAGTGCTTCGCCATGGAGGAGGAAGTACTTAAAACTCAACCAAGCAATGTCTGATCTGCCTGAAAATTCACAGGTTAGATGAGATTCCTCTCCTGAAGACATCTACATGCCAATATTGAGTCACAATCATAGCGCCACCTGTTGACAGAAGAAATTTTGGCGTAAATCAGTGATTTTCTCAGATTTTTAAAATATATGTCTGCTGAAATTATTATTGTCCACTGCTCTCTGTCATCCTAAGGCCACCAGGCGGAGGGGGCCTGGGTGAGAGGTCCCTTTCATTGCTGCTTGCATATTTAATTATTTTAATATTATTGTATAATTGTATTTTATTGTAGAAATTTTTTTATTGGTATTTTGTTGTGAATTAATTTGACTCCATTTTTACTATTTTATTTAATAGTTGTTTTAGAATATTACTAAATTTAAGGTCATCAATTAATTTGTATTCATTTCATTTTTTTTAATTTTAAGTTATTTAATATTTTTTGGTGGTTCATTCCACTGTGGCGACCCCTAATAAATAAGGGACTGAGCCGAAGGAAATTGAATGAATACACAATATTATTTTAGGAAATAAGAGATTCATTTCATTGCAGTCGATTTACAGACTACTAAATCTAAAATATGGGATGTGAGAAGGTGCGAATTAGAGATAAACAGAAGGAGAAAGAGCCGCTGAAACTTTCTTTAGGTTTTGTTTGTACAGAACACATCTGTGAAAGCAATCACTGTATATTTCACTTGAGGATGAAGGTCAATGTCCTGTGACAGTTGGAGATTGGCTTCACTGTTCACTCACTAGTGTGTGTGTGCGTGTGCATGTTCGTGCTTAAGCAGTTCCACATGCTTCATAGAGGACTGAATAGTGGTCTGGAATTACAGGAAACCCTGTTCACATGGTGCAGAGAGACTATACCATCTTAAATTTGCAGTTAAACAGGGCTGGGTATTGATTCATATGTCCTGATTATATTGGATTTGATTCTGATTCAGAAGCTATTGGCATTTATAAAAATGATCAATGAATACTCTTTCAGGTGGAGTAGACTAAAGATATAGTTCACACAAAACTGAAAATGATGTTATTATTTCCTCATCTTTCACTTGTTCCAAACCTGTTTGATTTTGTTTCATCTGTTGAACTCAAAGAAAGCTGTTTTGAAGAAAGCTGGAAAGTGTTAACATGGACTCCCATTGCATTTTTTCCCTACAATATAAGTCAGTGGTTACAGGTTTTCAGCCATCTTCAAAAGATTTTATTTTGTATTCAACAGAATAAAAAACATAAAGGTTTGGAACCACTTGAGGGTGAGTAAATAATGAGTAAATCTTCACTTTTGGACTATCCCTTTCAAGCAGGGATATCAAGCTACTGTATTATTAAGCTCCTGGTTGTACTCTGAGATTCTTTCACTTTACACTGGATTCAGTGTTTACATGGATACTAATCAAGATGTGTGACAGTTCAAGCTGAAATAATTGCTAGAACATTACTTTTCTTTGTCATGACAACATGACATGATCAAGACAACATAACTTGCCATAAATCTGTCATAAACCCGATGGTCATTTTAGTTGTGTCTTGCATCATTAAACTTTTTAAGATGACACTCAAATTAAAATAGCATTAATTATTAATGACTGTCATACAATAACTTGACAGAGTTTCAATGCATTTACTGAAAAATTTCAAAGTTCATCAGTAAAATATCCATGGCACAATTATAATGGTTCTATCACAATTATGTTTATGACAAAATTATTACAAGATATGTTGTCTTGTTAATGTCATGCTGTCATGACAAAGAGGTAGTGGTATTTGTGTTTATAAACTTGTCATAAGAAAGACATCTTAAACAATGTCACCTTTGCATTTAAAATGCCATAACTGAACTAATGACGCGTTTTTAATAAAAATAATAATTTAAATAAAATGTGTAATTTTTTATGCGCCTCCATTGGAAATTGCAAACTTACACCCTAAGCTTATTGGCATTGCTTCCAAGGTGCATGCTCCGCAGCCACATTTTAATAAAACTATAGCCTTCATACCAAAACTACATATCGACCTTTTTTAATCGATATTGACAATGGTGTTTGCTCAATAAATACCAAAACAAATTTTAGCGCCCAGCCCTAATATCCCCCAGCCCTGCTGTTTACTTTGACGTTAATACATACATTCATTCATTCATTCATTTTTCTTCTGCTTAGTCCCTAATTTTTCAGGGGGTCGTCACAGCGGAATGAACTGCCAATTATTCCTACATATGTTTTACATGGCTAATGCCCTTCCAGCTGCAACACAGTACTGGGAAACACCCATGCACACTCATTCACACACTCATACTCTAGCCAATTTAGTTCATAGTTCACCTATGAATTTGGACTTCACATGTCTTTGGATTGTGGGGGAAACCGGAGCACACGGAGGAAACCCACGCCAACATGGGGAGAACATGCAAACTCCACACAGAAATGCTAATTGGCCCAGCTGGGACTCCACCAGCAACCGTCTTGGTGTGAGGCGACAATGCTAACCACTTAGCCACCGTGCCGCCCCCGATGTTAATACATTCATAATGTAGAACAAAAATTGTTTCACTGCTTTTGAGAATCGATATAAAATTGACTGCTTCGGTTAATCCATTAACCCTCAATCCTACAGTTCACAGTGATCAACTTTGAACTGCACATTGACAAGAAACTGAGCCGTGTAAACGGGAAGGTGATAGATTTTTTCCCATGAGAAGTTGGTGGTTATTGTGCAGTGGTTTTGAAAGGATGAGAGGACTCAGCACTCGGAGATGTGAAGCGAGAGCTTTGAGGTGGGCGGCGCAAATGAGAGACTGGCAGACCTTTGGAACATCTGCCAATGTGCCTGTGAATTATAGCAGATTCATTAGAGGCAGTAGGCGGAGGGTGTTTTTGAGCTCTGACAGTTCACAGTCCACAGGAGGTCGTGCCACTAGTGCGGGTGTGGATTGTTCGACATGTTTCCTGACCCCATCCAGGCGGCTGGTGTTCGCGGAAGCTTAAAACCAAATGTGCGTTATTTCTTTACTCTAAGGCGGGTTAAATGGGGTCAGCGCATTAGTGTGAGTTATAGCCATTACCTGGTTTGTTGGAAGCATCCCGGTCATGACACGCAAAGTATCTGAGACACTGTGGCCATTTAGAAGCACGTATCTGAGACTTATTACACTTTCAGTTGGGGTCAGTGGAAAATTCCTTGTCTTGAGAGTTAAGCTATGTCATAAATACAGTGGTGCGGCCCGTGCTTGATCATGCATTAGAATTACTCTATGTATAGCATATGGCAGCAAGACGAAGCAACTTTTTTTGTTGTTGATTGCCCCGTTCAGATAAAGGTTCCATTCTTTGTAAATCTATTAAAAGAAAATATATATATATATATATATTTTTTTCTCGGTCAGATCCTGAATCTTTTAAGCTTGTTAACTGATCTCTGGCTAATTTGGTTCTTCAAACAAGTTTGTGAATTAAATGAAAATATCTGAATCAATTGATCTGAGATGTGGTTGTGTTTGTTGTGAAAGACAGATCTATTTATGCTTGAAATCAGCGTAATGATATCATTATTTGATGCTCTTGTTAGTCTGAAATTGTTCAGATCCAACGTCTGATGTATCTGGTAGACGATTTAAGGATTTGGGTGTAATAATAGACCACATGGAAAGATCATATTGATAATGTGTGTAACAACATAAAACAAAGACGCTATTTTTTGCATCGTCTTAGATCTTTTGGAGCATCAAAAAGATGGTCACACTTTATTTGGTGGTCCGTTTGTTGACTTAAGTTACATAAAATGTTTTTATTTATTTATTTATTTATTTTGTATTAGTCTTGTTTCTTTGTCAGGAGTATTTATCATGCTGTTATGCAAGAAAAAGATCAGATGCAAGTCTGACAATAAAGTTTTGTATTGTTTTTAGGGACCGAGCATCTACGATGCTAAGGGCCTATTGGAATTGCTCCTTTTATTATTATTATTATTATTATTATTATTATTATTATTATTATTATTCCTTTTCGGAATGAAATGCATTTTTGAAGGTCTAAACGTATTGAAAACTCACCAAACTTTGCACATGCCCCAGAAGTGGCAAAAATTCACGTTTGTTATAGGTTTCAGCAGTGGGTGTGGCAAAATGATTCGACAGCACCACCTATAATAATTCAACAAAGTGCCGCGCAAGCTATGTTTTACTCACATATACAAAAATTGGCACACAGATCAAACATTCCAAAACCTACAAAAAACTCTCTTGGAGTGAAATCTCAAACCCAACAGGAAGTCAGATATTTTTCCTCTGCCGAAAAAGCAAGTTTTTTGCCATTTCCAGACGTTGTATCTCCAGGCTTTGTAACTTCTCCTAGGGATTTTATCAGATAAGATTTTATTGTCTTTTAAAGACCTTGGTGATGTTAAATTGCAAAGATCTAGAGTTTTCGTCAAAGGGTGTGTCCGTGATGGCGGCTGACTTTGATGTTTCTCCATGAAACAGGAAGTTTTTATAACTCAGGCATGCAATGTCCGATCTGCCCCAAAATTCACACGTTTGATAACAGTCCTGACCTGAACACGTTTACATGCCAATATTCAGTTACAGTAATCGTGCCACCTGCTGGAAACAAGAAATGTCATGTTTTACACTGTAACAAACTCCTACTACAAATTTTTTCAGGTCGAATGCATGTTGCATTTGGCTAATCCAAAGGCCTTTGTGATGTTTTGTGAAGATCTTGAGTTTTTGTATCCTTGGGCGTGTCTGTGACAGATTGACATAGTTCAATGTATCGCCATGGAGCAGGAAGTACTTATAACTCAGCCACACAATGTCCGATCTGCCTTAAAATTCACAGGTTTGATGGGATTCCTCTCCTGAAGACATCTGCATGCCAATATTGAGTCACAGTCATAGCGCCACCTGCTGACAGAAGGAAGTTTGGCATAAATCTGTGATTTTCTCAGGTTTTTATATATATATATATATATATATCAGCTCAGATTATTGTTGTCTACTGTTCTCTGTCATCCTAAGGCCACCGGGAGGTGGTGAGCCTGGGTGCGAGGTCCCTTTCATTGCTGCTTGCAGCTTTAATATTGTATTGAAATTGTAGCTTCTGCTTGATTATGAGAAGACAAACCACCATATGGTCTGCATTAACTGCATTGTGAATGTAGCCTTAGTCAGCGGCTCTATACTCATATAAGGTAATTAAGAGTTTGTATGTGTAAAAAGACGTGCTAAAGCTGTCACTTGTGAAGTCCAATGCATGTTGTGCTCTGTCAGTGAAGCTTTTACTTTGGAAATAATGGTCTTAAGCTCTTAGCCTTTAATTCATTAGTGGCACCTAATACCTTCAGTAGCTTCATCAATATTCACTAATTGGTTTTAAAACTTCTCATGGAGTCTGAGCTGGCACTAGTGGATGGAGTTGTTCTTCAGTCGGCTACTCTGCTTTAACATTTGTATTCCTAATGCTGCAGTTCCAATGACTTTTTCTTAGGATCTGAAGAGCGTTGGCGCCATTTACCCTTTTCACTTGTCTTTTTTAATTAATCCCTTTCTAGCTGTGGTGTGCCAAAGAGAATCCTGTCTCATTAAGTGTCTAAATTCATGTGGAAGACTTGTGCTTTTATAAAAGGTACCAATCAAGGGTGTTAGAGTGGTGTGCACTGTGCTTCTTTTATTATTAGCAACTAATACATCACTGTTGGCTTTACGGCACCATGTGTAATGGCCAACTACAGCCCGCGTGCTCTGAAGTAAGTGCAGTCATAGCTGATTGCTCACTAGCTAAGGGGGACAAACAGAGTTCTGCTTAAAACAAAGTTTACTTTAGCATTGATGAGGTTTGTGACCTCAAGGAACTCGGCCACACATCGAGTCTTCGATTCACTGAGCAGTTTTGTACACATACAGTTTATTGCCCGCCTCGAGGCAGCTATTTAGAGATCAAGCTGCATTTACTCAACCTGGACAAGTCCAGCTTAGTCATGCGACCTGATCTATGAGAAATAATGAAACATGTAGCTCAGCCATTAGTCTTGTTGATGCAGTATGTTGACACTGTACTGTCTGTTCCAGGGATTTTCAGTCCTGCTCCTGGCATTGAACATTTTGTATGTTTCTCTGTTTTCTGGACACACTCAGTCCAGTTCATGGAGCTCACTGTTAATGAACAAATGATCTGAATAAGGTTTTTTTACTTAAAGATGATATCAACTATGTGCAATTCAGTAGGATCCCGACGTTCTGAATTAAACCTCACTTGTGTGCATGACCACAACCCTTTTTCTTGATTTTTTTTTCATTGATATGTTATTTGAAACATGACAATGTTGTAACTATAAATATAATGCATAAACTCACCGGCCACTTTATTAGGTACACTATTGCTATTGCTATTATCAGATTAAACCTTGTTTTCTGAACTGTTTCATATGGATGAAAATGAAGTTATCATTTAAAGTTTTCAAAATATGTTAGCAAAAGAACATTATTTTATAAAATGCTGAAAACCTGTAACCATTTGAGAAAAACACATAAATGTCAATGCTTACAGGTTTCCAACATTTTTAAAAACATCATCTTTTGTGTACAACAGAAAAGATTAAAAAAATGGTTTGAAGCAAGGTAAGGGTGAGTAAATGATGACAGAAATTACATTTTTGGCTTAACTATCCATTTAATTATTTCTGGCATTGACTCAACAAAGTTATGGAGACATTTCTCTGATGCTTTTGTCTCTTTTTTTGTCTCTGATGCGAGATCTGGTGACTCATTCATTAATTCTCCTTCGGCTTAGTTCCTTATTTATCAGAGATTGCCACATTAAAATGCCAACTTATGTTTTACACAGCGGATGCCCTTCCAGCCGCAACCCAGAATTGGAAACACCATACACACTCATTCACACACACACTCGAGCACTATGGCCAATTTAGTTCATCTGATTCACCTATACCACATGTTTTTGGACTGTGGGGGAAACCGAAGGACCCAGCGGAAACCCACATGAACACTGGGAGAACATGCAATCTCCTGGTCTGATGGCCCAGCCGGGACTCGAACCAGCGGCCTTTTGTTGTGAGGCGACTGTGCTAACCACTGAACCACTGTGGATGTTGATATAATTCATATTTTCAAAAAAACAGTTTGAGGTTATTTAAACTTTCTGATATATTTTGTTATCCTTCTTGAAGTAGGCATGGGGCAGTTTAAGATTCTGATGATAATTTCCTTGGACAAATATATCACGGATCATGGTATCACGGTATTGTGATTACTGCTCTAAAATATGCTATTTTTAAATTTTTGGGTAAAAAAACATATTTTTCCACTATGAAAAAATAGATTTTTCCACCCTAAAAAAATAGTTCAATGAGGAAAAACTAAGTTTTTCAACATTAAACGCTATATATATATATATATATATATATATATATATATATATATATATATATATATATATATATATATATATATATATATATATATATATATATATATATAATATTTGAAGAAACATTTAAAATGTCAATAATATGTGAGGCTAAATAATTAAATCATTGTTGACTTCTGCTGTTTTAACTGATTCAAAAACAGTTTATTAATAATAAAAAAACTCTCCTAATAAACTAATTAAAATAGTCCCAACATACATAAAATAACAAACAAACAAAAGTTTTACATATATCGTAGGAACAGGATAACAGAAAATCTTTGCGGTTTTAAAACCTTGACTTTTCCAAACCGCGGTAAACCTGGAAATCTTCCAATGCCTAGCTTGAAGTAACTATTAAAAGATACTGTGTGGTCATGGACTTAGTTGGTACAGTGTTGACAACTATTTTCAATGGAAAGTAGCTGATGTTGCAGGATGATGTCTTGCTTACAATTACATATTACTGACTTCATTTTTTCCTGTTTGTGTCTGATTTCTTTTTTATTTGTGTTTGATAAAGTGGTGTTTATATTTGCACTACATACATATGGTTTATATATGTGTGTCAGTTTTACAAAGTTTTAAGCGATTTTATAGGTATTTCGATTTTTGGAAGCTTCTGATTGCAGATTTTCAGATCTCAGCCAAATATTGTTCTATCCCAATAAACCATACAACAGTGGAAAGCTTGTTTATTCAGTTTTGTATTATTCATCTGGTGTACAAATCTCATCTCATGTGATGTATAAATCTTGTGGCTGGTTTTGGGGTCCAGGGTCACATACTGTTGTCATGGAACAACCATATATCTGCTTCTCCCTTGTTTTGAATTGAAACTATATTTAATTTGATCGTTTATTCTACTGTATCTAAAGAGTTTTACTGTATTCAAACAACAAAAATATTAAATTAAGTGCTCAGCAATTCACATTACTAATCAAATATACATTTTTTGGTATATTAACAGTAGGATTTTTTTTTTCATTTTTAAATATTTCTCAAATTATGTTTAACAGGACAAGTAAATTTTCACAGTATGTCTGATAATATTTTTTCTTCTGGAGAAAGCCTTATTTGTTTTATTTTGACTAGAATAAAAGCAGTTTTAAATGTTTTTATGAACCATTTTAAGGTCAAAATTATTAGCCCCTTTAAGCTATTTTTTTGACTGTCTACAGAACAAACCATCATTATACAATAGCTTGTCTAATTACGCTAACCAGCCCAGTTAACCTAATTAACCTAGTTAAGCCTTTAAATGTCACTTTAAGCTGTATAGAAGTGTCTTGAAAAATATCTAGTCAAATATTATTTACTGTCATCATGGCAAAGATAAAATAAATCAGTTATTAGAGAAGAGATATTAAAACTATTATGTTTAGAAATGTGCTGAAAATGTTTGCTCTCCGTTAAACAGGAATTGGGGGTAAAAATAAACAGGGGGCTAATAATTAAGGGGGGCTAATTATTCTGACTTCAACTGTATATTAATGGAACATGACCTTTACTAAATATTCTGATGATTTTTTAAAATCATTTTAAAAGTCATTTTAACTCTAACATTGTATTTTGGCTGTTGCCAAAAATATACCTGTGCAACATAAGACCTTGCGGTCAAGGGTCACGTATTCAGGTTGGCTGTGAGGTGTGAATTAAGTTTAACTGCAACTAAGAGGCCAACTTCAAAGCACCAATTGCAGCCTAAGCTGTTGAGGCGAGGCATGTGTTCATTTTGTTCGTGCCAAATAATGACTATCGTCTTGTCTCTGTAAAAATCAAATCTTATCAGATGAGGCAAAGTTTTTTCCAATCATCTTATCTATTTATGGTTAGCCCATGCCTCAGATTTAGTTCTTTTCTGACAGGAAAGACACCGTTAGCACTTATTTTGCTGCTGTAGCTCATCTACTTCAAGGTTTGAATTGTTGTGAGTTCAGATATGCTCTAATGCATACTTTGTTTATAATCAGTAGTTATTTGAGTTACTTTTGCCTTTCTATCAGGACCTACTGCTCTAATTTTGGTGTCAACAAAGTGGTAGCTGGATGCCTCTTTTTGGCACCATTCTTTAAACCCTAAAGATGCCTGTGTGTGGAAATTTCAATCAATTAGAAGTTTCTGAAATACTCAGAACAGTCCGTCTAGCATCGACAACCATGCCACAATCATGCCACTTAAATCGAATTTACTTCTCATTCAGTTTGAGCTTCAGCAGATCATATTGACCACGTCGACATGCATAAATGTGTTTGGCTTATCAGGATTTATTTTTTAAAAGTTAACTAATAAGTATACCTAATATTGTAGACTATATATACGGTATTATTAATGCTCACTTGGTCACACTTTTCAATAAGGTTTTATTAGTTAATCCTAGTTCATGTATTTACTAATATGAACTAATGATAAACAATTCTTGTACAGCATTTATTAGCCATAGTTCAGCATTTACTAATGCATTATTAACATCCAAATTCATGTGTGTTTACATTAATCCACTGAGAGTTAACATGAACTTACAATAGACAACTTTATTTCCGTTAACTAAGATGGATAAATACAATAATTAATATTTGTTGTTTGTTCTTGTTAGTAAATACATTAACTAGCAAATACAATCTTATTGTGAAGTGTTACCACTAAATGTTTCGAGTTATAGTTGTTGTTTTAAATATTACACAAGTTTCTCAAGAAGTGATAATCTTATTCTCTTTGGTACATGCAGTGGAAACATTGCTTTAGTTGCTTGAATGTGTAAATTTGCTTTTTCATATTGAAACTTGTGGTGAAGGTTACTTTTATGAAGCAATCTTTTACATTTGTTAGTGTTGGTTAATATAATACATTTGTTCCACATGCATTAACCTCAATTGGACCAATACAGTATATGTGAACTTAATATTAACCAAGATTAAGAAATGCTTAAGAGTCATTGCATATACACTCACTGGCCACTTTATTAGGTACACCTTACTAGTACAGGATTATACCCCCTTTTGCTTGCAGAACTGCCTTAATTCTTCATGGCAAATTCCTCAGAAATTTTGGTCCATATTGACATGATAGCATCATGCAGTTGCTTCAGATTTGTCAGCTGCACATCCACGATGCCAATCTCCCATTCCATCGCATCCCAAAGGTGCTCTATTGGATTGAGGTCTGGTGACTGTGGAGGCCATTTGAGTACAGTGAACTCATTTTCATGTTCAAGAATCCGGTCTGAGATGATTCACGCTTTATTACATGGTGCATTATCCTGCTGGAGGCAGCCATCAGAAGATAGATACTCTGTGGTCATAAAGGGATGGACATGGTCAACAACAATACTCCGGTAGGCTGTGGTGTTGATACGATGCTCAATTGGTACTAATGGGTCCACTGTGCCACGAAAATATCCCCCACATCATTACACTGCCACTAGCAGCCTGAACCCTTGATACAATGCAGGATGGATCCATGCTTTCATGTTGTTGATGCCAAATTCTGACTTTACCATCCGAATGTTGCAGCAGAAATGGAGACTCATCAGATCAGGCAACGTTTTTCCAATCTTCTATTGTCCAATTTTGGTGAGCCTGTGCAATATGTAGCCTCAGTTTCCTGTTCTTAGCTGACAGGAGTGGCACCCAGTGTGGTTCTGCTGCTGTAGCCCATCCGCCTCAAGTTCGACGTGTTGTTTGTTCAGAGATGCTCTTTTGCATACCTCTGTTGTAACGAGTGCTTATTTAAGTTATTGTTGCCTTTCTATCAGCTCAAACCAGTCTGGCCATTCTCCTCTGACCTCTGGCATCAACAAGGTATTTGCACCCAGAGAACTGCCACTCACTGGATATTTTCTCTTTTTCGGACCATTCTCTGTAAACCCTAGAGATGGTTGTGCGTGAAAATCTCAGTAGATTAGAAATTTAGTTTCAGTTTCTGAAATACGTCGGCACCAACAACCATGCCAACTTCAAAGTCATTTAAATTATCTTTCTTCCCCATTCTGATGCTCCGTTTGACCTGCAGCAGATCGTCTTGACCATGTCTACATGCCTAAATGCATTAAGTTGCTGTCATGTGATTGGCTGATTAGAAATTTGCGTTAACCAGCAGTTGAACAGATGTACCTAATAAAGTGGCCAGTGAGTGTAGTTTGTTCACCATGTGTTAAAAAACACACTTTTAAAAACCTGCCCCTAAAAAGAAAAAAGTAAAAAAAATGCAGTTTGAGAAATTTCAAATGCATTTTTGTACCTTATTTATGAATCTCTTTTTTTCCTTTGAGGAAATTCCCTGAAAGGTTTGACTGATTTTCCTACCATCTGAGGCATTCTAGTCTCATTCCACACACTCTGGGCAATACACTTTCTCAATACTCTTTTACACTTTCCCCTTGCATGTATAAATGATGATGATGTTTAGTCAACCTGATCTCTTCTAACTCATTCTGTACATACTCTGCATGCTATACTAAGAGAGGGAGAGCAGCATAGTTGAAAGTGTGGTCTAATCCTCTGCCTGATTCCTCGCATGCACGTCATCTCCCTCTGCCATCAGTCTGACTGGGCAGAAACACATGAACAAACTTTCACACTTGCGGTGTTGGAATTCAGCAAATAAAGTGTCATGTGAGGGCACACCCTACAGCAATATTCTGGGCTAAAGACTTGCAGCTTTCAGTCATTGAACAGCTAGAACACACTGCACTTGTTTAACACTTCTATATCAAAGTTCAAAATGACCCATAATAGAAGATCTTCATGTGCTTTTAAAAGTGTTTGCAGTGATTGAGTGCAACAGTCAGGTTCTGGAGGAACAAACTCCATAGGGAGATATCTATATATATATATGTATTGTACATACAAAACTAACTGAAACTAACTAAAACTATAGCAAAAACGTCCTTCCTTTTCATCTTTGTAAATGTATTTAACACAGACTGTATGCCTTTTAAAAGTAAATCTATTTACTTTGCGTTGTTTCACCCATAAGGCACCTCAGAGTCTGTAATCCTGCTGATGCTATAGGCCAGATCAAGCAGTCCTCCTCCAGGCTGGACATGACAGCAGCACAGTGACAGAATTAAATGTGACCCGATAAGTTACTTAAAAGTATTAATTAAATGCATTGTGCCCAAATAATAGGTTTTATTTTTTTTCTAAAACTAACAAACAGCATCTAAAATCTAAAACTAACAAAAAATCCCAAACTACTATAACCTTGGTTTTAACTCATTTGAAATAAGTAGTTTGAACAAGTAGCAGAAGTCAGTTTTTGAGTGTAAGTCTGTATTTACCTTTTGCGTGTTTAAAGCATTTATTGGCCATGACCATTAGGCTTGGGCGGTAATATGGTATACCATACCGGGATCTAAAAATAGCAATGGTATCAGTTTCAATACCGTTATACCATCATAAAAAACAATGCACTTATGTAGGAGACGAGTAATAAATATAATTTATTTAATGCCTAAAAATGGGTATGCGTGATTGTCATCACAGGACAGTGTGGAGGAGAGAGAGAGGTGATGTAAGATGGCGAGTCACGCACCAAGTGACCTGGTCTCGAAAAAGAACACAACCTCTGCAGTTTGGCAGTATTTCGGGTTTCAATCGAACGAGAAGGGAGATGTGGTAAATACGAAGCATTTCCTGCATTCCCGCTGCTGTACCATGGGACCCGACCAGATTTCTTGCGGTGCGGGAATAAATTTCCAAATAAAGCGCAGGAGCGGTCGGTAACTGTGTGTAATTTGAACGGGAGCGGGCGGTCTAACAATATCACTCCAGAGCGAGCACGCACGCGCGCATCCGCATGGATGCTGTGCGCGTGTGTGCGTGTGTGTGTGTGTGCGTGTGAATGAGAGAGAGCGTGATGCTGTTTGTCTATGTGTATGTGTGGTTATACAGACAGCTTGTCACAAACAGGTGACCGCGAACCTAAGGTTGCATATACGGTATTCAGTTTCTGAATTATTTAGGTTTGATGACGCTGTCTGAGCCTTACATCATAATTATTTTTGTTACGCTTGGTAAAATCAAAATCTGCATATCATTGATATTTCATTCATCCCAATGCACTAGGAGGAGAACCGTTTTTGGTTCCTTTTAACAAAAGATACTAAAACCTCCATATTTCTTCTTGGTGTGAACAAAATTTAAATAATCTGAAAAACCCTATGTACAACGAATGAATTAATGGCACCATTGATGGCAATTAAGAGATTTTATTATTAACAGTCTGGGGAGAAACTAGAAAGAATTAGGGCCGTTTGCTATAAGTCAGCATTTATTTTCCTAGCCTGTGGTTTGATATATGGACTCGCTGTGTGATATATGCTCTAGGTGGACATGTTCCTCATTAATTTTGGCAGTATTAAAACACAGGCTGTTAGTGAAGTATGATGAAAACCCCGTACCCCCTTCCTGCCTGCGTGCAGATCCTAAAGCCGTCCAGTCTGGAGGTGGAATGCAACTTTTGGCAGCGTTAACAGTGGCCGCCTTTGACCAAACACACCCCGTGAACTGCTGCATCTCGCACAGTTGCGTTCCTCTCTGAAATATTTCTGTTCCAGTCAGTTGCCGTTGTCAAACACGATTATTGATACGCAGCTTTTATTTTCATTACGTCGGACTCTATACCTCCCTTTTTTCCCCCAGGAGACGTATGTTATCCATAAGGAATCGTCAGTGTTGGAGTGGGAAGGTTTTTTTCATTCAGCGAGGGTCCGCACGAGTAATGATGCCTTGATGTTTTTCTTGGGCACCGACTTTAAACAAAAATACACAACCTTCTGCCCACCTCACACATGCAAGGAAAGAAGCACACCCACCTCCTTTCACTTTAACACATGCATTTTTCTCAGCATGCTACCGGTTTCATCCGCCCCACGCTTATGGGCTTGATGCTAAGCGAGGCTTACGTTTATATCTGGTTCTTTTCCTGTGACAGGTCGTGTAATAATCTGTGACTTGAAAGCTCTCGGCTTTCTTCGTTTCAGCCTTTCAAACAGGTCTTGTTTCATAAGATGGCTCGGTTGTAAAAAGGAGACATCAACAAACATAGTATAGCGACCGAGCCCAGGAGAAATTTCGTATTCCTCAGATGTTGTGCTTTCGTAGATTAAGAGACTTAATGGATTACCCAGTCAAGCATTAACCTTGTCTCAGATGTTTCTCCTAAAAATTCTTTGAGGGACATAGAATGGATTAAATGAGAAATTAATCTACAATATTGGGCTATAGGATGAATGTTAAAAGGACAAATTGGATGATTCACTATTTGATGAGAAATGTGTAAATGTTTCACATTGAAACTGTTGATTTCGGGCGACTTTTATATGTGTTGGCAAATCTGAACTTAGTTTGAAGCGTTGCTGTGATTACTTGGAAAGTTGAGGATTTATTGGGAAGCAAAGTGCAACCAAGGCTCATTGAAAAACAGGTCTCTGCCAATGCTTTTACAGAACTTCTAAAGCAAGCCTATAAAGTGATTATTTGACTTTGCTTAAAAAAAAAAGAGTCAACCCGTTGCTTTAAAGCGGTTCATTGAGTTTACTTAAAACATGAGTAAATACCATGCAGTGCCTTAAAATTATTAAGTAAATTAACTGTGCATAATTATGAAAAATAAGTGAACTAAACAGTTTGAGGTTACAATGAGTTTATTGACTTCAATGCAGTGGGTTTGCTCTTTAACTAATCTTAAAAGGGGTGGTCCAGAGTGCATTTTTAAGGCTTGATTGTGTTTATAAGATGCAAAGCAATGTGTGCTCATGCTTCATTTGTAAAAAGTCACGTTATTTTTTCACATATCTTATATTTCATATATCATATATTTATCTTACTCTGCTAACATGAAAGCGACTGTCATATTTTCTAGTTCTTCTAAAAGTCTGCAATCAAGAGGCTCTGATTGGTCAGCTAACATAATGGGCTGTGATTCACAGATTGGCTCCATGTCACCAGGAAGCATCACATCCAGTCATGCCTCTACTAGCACTCGCTGTGCCTCTAAATACTATTAGTCAGTGTAGCCGTGTCTAGGGTTGTGCCGATAGACAATAGTATTGTGCATCGATGATGGGCAAAGATATTGCCGAGAGCTGAGACCTATAATGCTTTTAAAGATTATATTTAACTCCTTTTGCATTAATGTTGACATTTTACATGTCTTAATTACATTGTTGAATAAAATGAATAGTAGTGTTATTTTTAATCATCATCTTTAATAATAAATGAACTACAAACAATTTGACAGCTTCAGCTGTTCACATCAACATCACTTGACTGACAGTTTTGGACTGCAGCACTATGCATCTTTAGCATGAATTGAAAATTAGACTAGCCTACTCAAAGGAAACAATACAATATTTTTTTAAATTGCAAGGCGATTGTAGACATGTATTTGAAATCACACATAAATCAGCATGCGAAAAATGAATTATTTTGATTGCTCTCGTGCTCTCTCTCTCTCTCACTCTTTCTCTCTCTCTCTCTCTCTCTCTCTCTCTCTCTCTCTCTCTCTCTCTCTCTCTCTCTCTCTCTCAGCAGCAGTTGAAGCGCGCTGCGCTGCACGTGAGGGCATTACAACGCTAGCCACATCTCATAGCAAATTAATTTGCAGCTTTGTTGGATAGCAAAACAGGATTTAATTAACAAACAAGTAAATAAGACGATTTGTAAAGAAAATGAAAGAACTAAGAACTGAAACCAGCTCAAATGTTGTCGAATAAAACATGTTGCGGTAATACACAATCATTGGTCATTTGAGACAGCACCTTTATAACAGCACTCCCGCAAGATTCTCTCTTTCTTTCACAAAAAAAGTTATTTATCTTTCATTTATATATGTTATTAAAAGCCTATTTAAGTTTTGAGGTAGTATTTTTTCAGTGTATGCATTGACTGCTTCTTCAAAAGCAAGGAATATACATATGTGTTTTATTTGTGCTTAATTCGATGGAATGATAAACACGGACATGCCTGTTATGATTTTTCAGAAAATAGCCTATTTATTTTATTTAAAAATATGTTAGGCCTATATTTATTTATACAGGCTATTAAAATATATTTTATTTATTTATACTAGCCTATATTAAGTTAAATTACAACCAGCATGTTACCATTCGTTTTAGCTTTAACGAATTATTGACCAGATTATTAATAACTAATCAAAGAACATTTTACTGAGCTCAGTGAAAAGATTTGTATGTAGGCCTTCAGTAAAAATAAAAATAAAATTAGACCCATGGCTGTGGCAAGTCGGCAATAGCCTGTATAAAATGAAACTATTTCTCAGTCGCGTGCAGCTGGCGAGTCCTCTGCATCCCATCAATGCAACCTTGTTTTTTTCTGTGCATAGATAAATATACAGGTAATTACATTTGCTTTCATCCATTTTATATTGCATACATTTCACTGCACTGTTGCATTGAGTTTTGTAATCAATAATAATCAAAATAATTTCTGTCTCAGCACCTATCTAGCTGAAAGAGCGCAGTGATTTGAATAATTTTTCAAGATAAAACTTAATGCAAATGAAGATTATTAAATAAGTGAAAAATCAACCGAAAGGTTATTAAATACATTTAGAAATGGTTAAATAAATGAGCAACGATGTAAACATGTCACTGCTGCGCCTCCATGCGAGAGTATTGTGGATCTTCTATCTCACAGGGGGACGATATGACGATATGGAAATTTCATATATCGGCCAACACTAGCCGTGTCAGTGTGAGCCTGAATCAGACATAAAATGAAGAGGATACAGCTGAACCTCATGCCTGCTCTCTAAAATAAAATATGACCAGTGTCTTTCACATATATTCGGAATAAGCATGTGTAAGTTATATGAAACACTCGCATATCTTTGGTGAGTTCGTTATATGAGATTTAGAATGCAGGGAAAGCGTCCGCATAGAGAGACACTGCAGGGCTTTTGAAGATTGTGGGTGTTTACAGCGATTTGACTGATATTCATTTATAGCTAAATTTTTAGCTGTGCCAAACAGCATTTGCTGTAGTTTATGTTGTTGTATACGTCTTTGCTACAACGTACCGTTAACGCTAGAAAGTGTGCATGTAATTGATCAATTTTAACAAACAAAAATACTTGCATGTTGTGGCTCACAATCCACAGCTTCTTCTATTATGGTTAGAATTGTTCCTTTTCTGAGGAGTTTTTAGCCGAATCCAGCACTGAACTTGGAGAGATTCTGGAAGCTCTCCTTTGTAAAATGCTAGAGCTATTTCTTTTTTATAATTCTCTGGAACAGGATTAAAATTAAACTGTAAGCACTTCTCTCTTTGTGTCGTGTCCTTTGGAAGTCCAAATACAGAAACAGAAGGAACTCTGTGGAAAAGCAGCATTTGGATGACATTTTATCTTTCTCTGCTATAACATTACAGCGCCTCTGGCCACGCCCCTTTTATGATCTCATTTTCTTTGTAGTCCCCAAACTTTGTTCGCTGTAGGCTTTGCTAAGCTAACTTTGGCGATGTCTCCTTTTGCATTGAACTTTACGTATATTACATTCAGAGATGTTGTTTATGTTCACATAGCTACATTACACATCAACTAAAGTTTAAAATATGATATCGTAGTGGACCACGCTTTTAAATAATTTAATTAGTTGATTAACATCAATATACTACACACAAACACACACACACACACACACACACTTTTTTTAATGAAATATGTATCAATCCGATGTTTGCTGCCTAGTGAAGTGGTAATGTTGTATGTATAAATAATTTGACAAAATAAAATACATTCATTTACTACTATACTAATAAAAAATATTCAATTGTTTACTGTTTGCTGTCCCCTCCAGTACAATAACTGCTTCATCTTTCAACAAAAGTTTCTTTGTGATCTCTTCATCACTCTGGGCCTTATTACAAAACAATCCTTTTTTAAGCTTGATTAAATAATTGATTTGTTTATAATAAGGAAGATGTTTTAAATTATGAAAGCTGCCAGATGTTCTAAAGATCAAGGCAAATTTGATTTCTCATTCCTTTAAAATGTTATTTGATTTTTTAAAAAGTTTGTTTTCATGTAAATGACAGCAAACACCCTAAATGCTTTAAATGCCTGATAGGGATTTACACTAACTGTGAGCCCTTCAGATTGCCAGTTTAGTTAAATAATGCACCAAGAATTGTCTCTTCACCTGTATTTATTCTTTCTATGTTGAGGAGCAGAGGGAAAAAAAAGACAGTGTGATTGGCTAAAATGTTGGTGTCTTTATTGATTTATTTATTTAATCTATTTAAAACTTTTTCTTTTATGCTAAAGGAATAAAAAATACCTGTGATTAATCACTTAATGTCACTTATTCACAATTAGATTTTCTGAAGTGCCAAGATACATGTATATCAGTTTTTGAAACACTTTTTAACAGCATGTTGTAGACAATTGTTTGCAATATTTTAATGAGCTTGTGCTGCTATTTTGTCCATATAATGTAACTTCTGTCTGCGACATTGTGACAGGATGTTTTACTTTATTCCCTTATTTTCCCTTCTTCTTATTCTTCTTCTTTTTTTTTTTTTTTTTTTTTTTGATTTTTGTTACCAAAGTCAGCCAGAAATAATAATATTATTGCAAAGGCTTCAATTCCAGCTGTATATTTTCATATATAATGGCCTATTTATACAGTGTGTAAAAATATTAAGAGTGATTTTTAAATGATGTTTATACAGTATTATATGACATCTGTAGTGTTTATGTACTGAAGCCAGTAAAAAATATTAAAATATTGTCCGGAGAAAATTTACTCGGAACGCTGATAATGTCTTCTATCCCACTCACTCTTAAAATTGTATTTGTGAATTCATTTAAAATAGTTTGATGCTTGACCGTTTAGAAGCAGGAGCAGTTAATAAAATGAATAAGTGTAAGGTTTATTACATAATCTTGTTTTTTTTATTTTTTTTATTTATTTTAGAAAGCAGAATGGATCTATTTTAAAGCAGAATGAAACTGTACTGGCAAAGTCTGCAAAATGGGCTAAAGTATTTAGATTTTAATATTTTGAGAGACACTGCGACTGGAATATCTTACATGAATAACTGTACAAAATATGGTTACTGTTTTTAAATTATTTGTGCTGTCTACATTTCTTAAATGGAAAAACTCTGCATGATCTGTATTTCTGCATGATTATTACACATAAGAAATAGCGCAGCATAAATGAGTACATTCCTTTTGAACATTAAAATTTTTATCAATTTTTAAGTGAATATTACCAGTATATTTTGGCTTATTTAAACAAAACGGTTTAATTAAATATTTGTATTCATTAAAATAGGAGTTTGGTGAAGTTGGTGCAAAAAAATAATAATAATATATATAGGAACTACTTTCTTTTGCCATTGATTCACATCTGCAGCTGACCTCAGAACAGCAGAAATGTATTAGTATTAGAATGATTCTCTAGCATAATGTCTAAAGTGATGACAAAACAGGTGATTTTGCTGACATGTTAAGATTATAAGGCTGAGCGGCAAGAAATGCCATCAGTTTAGAGACATTTCTCATTATTTTTCTGTTGCCAAAGCAGCAGCAACACTACCAGATAAGAAAAAACACTAAACACATGCGGGCATTTCTTTCTTTCTTTCTTTTCACTGAACTAGTCTGCAGGAACAAAAACAGGAGACACATTAAAAACAAACAGATGACCAACCAAAAAGTAACTCAGGGTTATACAAAGAGTGGCCAATACAAAATGCATACATTCCTGATATGCGAGTCCCATCTCACACTCAATACACTACAATTACCATGGTATAAATACAGTACTGCAACATACAAAAGAGAGAGACCGACTTATAAAATCAGTTACCATATTTATAATGATTTGATCAATTCTAGTTTGTAGTTTTGTAGTTGTGAGTTTTTTTCCTCTACAGGCTTATTATGCAGTCTCTGTCGCCATCTTGTGGATGGACAATGTCAACCGTCTTTGCTCTGCTCAGTATGACAGGCTGATGAATGCCGACGCCCTGTATATAGTTTATGTATTTTATGTTTTATATATGTTACATAATTTACAACATATTAGTATAAATGTATTTAAAATATTTGGGTGTATAAATTTTAAGTGTTTTTTTTTTAGATTAGTAGAAAATATTAATTTAAAAGAGAAAAGGGTTGAGGGATGTACTCATTTTATAATTATATATTATATTATTATATATTCTATTATATATTTTATTTAAGCTACATATTATTGAATGTTCTTTATCTAATATGATTTCCAAATATTGAAAGAAAAAATCCATTTCATTAATTTCATAAATTATATTGGTAGAATAATATAAATATATAATATTTATGTATTTGTATGTGCAAATGATATTTCATCTTTCCCTCATACTTTCCTATAATTCTGTTGATGCCTATCTCAATATGAACTCTCTGGCTTCAAAACACAGGATATTTTCTGTCATCTCTATATATGAAAGAATATGCAAAGATAAAATTAGTGTTTTTTTTTTTCAAGTACATGCTTTTTGTTGTTTGCACAGAAAAATCACATTACCTCTTTTTAAAAAGTGTGTGTGTGTCTGCGTGCGCGCATGTACACATGACTAATTCACACATATAGATCTGACCTTTACATAAATGTGAAGTCATTGCCTTCCCCGCGGAGCCCCAGATATCAGAATTGGATAGATTTACAAAGACTGGTACAGTCTACTTTGTTCTGTGCTTGCATGCTAGCTTTCCACTGTATAAGTGTCTCTTTAGATACCCATTTTCCATCCTTTCCCATGACCCTCTCTATTCTCCAACCACCAGCACCTGTGTGGCTTGACGCACCTGTGTGAGCACTGTGTGTTTGGTAGATTGTAGATCTCACAGTGGAGGGCTGCTTGATAGGATCGGCCAAAGTGGACCACCCTCAGGGCAACATGTGAAAGACCTCATTGTGCCAGGAACTACAACCAAATCTATTTCACCCTGTGTGGCGGCCTCGCTCAAAGCCGTGACTAAGCGTTCTGTGCCTATTTTCTCTCTCAGTGCACGTACTCTTCTCTGAGGTCTATGTGTTTTTCCTCTATCACCTGATTTTCTGATCCGAGCGCTGACTTTATGTAATGCAGTGGCTTTTAATAAAAAAGACTCTCAGGACCTAAAATGCCCTCAAAGTTCCTGTCTCCCTCATATGCTTGAGTCAGAAATATGCTTTGTGCATTATGACGCAACCGCAGATGTGAACATTTAACTGAATGTGAGTCTAAAAGCGGTCTGCTTTGTGTGAGATTCATGACAATCAAATCAAGTTCAAGCAGTAATTGACTCCTGATTACAGTTTTATACTGATTAACGTACTGACACAGTACAAGAGCAGCAGTTTTGTTACTGTGCAGCAATATGTAGTGGGGATTTTGAGTAATTTGAAGTCAGTCCCTTAAAAATATTTATTCCTTTTTTACATATATTTTCAATTGAGGCATTTGCTGTGTTTTTCCAGCGTAACAAGATCTCATGTTCCTTTTTTCCCTAACTCATGAACAAAACCCCAAGATACTCAAACTCCTCCACCTGTGGCAAGGACTTTCCTCCAACCTGGAGTTGGCAAGCCATCTTTTTCTGGATGAGCACCATGGTCATGGATTTCTAGGTACTGATTCCCATCCCTGCTACAATACACTCTGCTGCAAACTGTCCCAGTGCATTCTGAAGGTCTATGTGCAAATAGCAACTGGTAAATCCTGTTCCCCAACCCAGACCCCCTCTCACCTTAGGCTTTGTCTAGATATTTTGTCCATAAACATAATGAACAGAACCAGTGACAAAGTACAGCCCTGTCACAGTCCAACTTGCACAGGAAGCAAATATGACTTATTGCCGGCAATGCGAACTCCTGCTCCAGTCATACAGAGACGGGACAGCCCTTAAAAGGACACCACACAGACACGTCCAATGCGTTCTCCAAGTCCACAAATACATGTGGACTGGTTGGGAATTCTCTCATGAAGCCTTGAACACCCTAGTGAGGGTATAGATCTGGTCCAGTGTAAGCATGGAACAATTACCATTTTCAAGGTATACCATGGTTTGGAAAAGTCAAGGTTTTAAAATCGTCTTAAAATCGTTTAAAATTTTCTGCAATTCCATTCCTAAGGTATGTGTATGATTTTTTTATTTACTTTTTTTGGGACAACAGTATCTCCAGCAGAAAAGATATCCGAAGATGCCAATGGAAACAAATGAACACAGCAGTCAATAATTCATTTAGCTTGTAATAATATCTTAAATGTTTCTCAAAATAAAATATATTGTGTTTTTGTTTTTTACCCAGATATTTAAAAAGAATATATTTTAGAGCAGTAATCACAATATCGCCAAACCGTGATATCAAGGTTATCATACCGTCAGAATCTTATACCGGCCCATGCCTAGTCCAGTGTTCCACGGGCTTAATTAAATCTGCATTGTTTCACCTGGATCCAAGGTTCTACCATCAGGCAGATTCTCTAGTACCCTGGCATAGATTTTTCCAAGGAGGCTTAGGAGAGTGATCCCCTATAGTTGGAGCACATGCTCCGGTTCCCCTTTTTGAAAATGGGAACCACCACCCTAGTTGCCCAGTCCAGAGGCACTGTAACTGAACACGATGTCGTAGAGGCATGTCAGCCAAGACAGCCCCACAACATCCAAAGATCTAAGGTACACAAATTGGATCTACTGCTTTGCCACTGTGGAGTGATGTAACTATATCAGTGACGTCAGCTTGGATGATGGGTGAGTCAACTCCTGCATCCCCGGTTTCGGCTTCCTCAATGGAAGGCGAGTCAGTATCTGTCAACATCCCCAGTCGAAGTCAACAGCTCCACACTTTCCCTGTAAACAGTGTTGTTGTAGAACTGCTTCCCCCTTTTGAGGTGCTGGAGGGTTTGCTAGAATTTCTTTGAGGCCACCTGGTAGTCTTTCTCCATTGTCTCCCTAAACTTTTTTTATAGGGCTGAGTTTTTTCTATGGCAACTGCCTGGGCTGCACCACGCTTGGCCTGTTGGTACCCATCAGCTACTTCGGGAGTCCCTCAGCTCATCCTTCAGCTTGACTGAACCCCTAATTTCAGTGTCCATCACCAGGCTTGTGGATTGCCGCTACGACAGGTATCACATGCCTTGCATCCACAGCTCCTCACAACCACATCAACTAAGCAGTCGGAGAACATGGACCACTCGATCTTAATGTCTCCATCCTCACTCAAGATCCAGGTGAAGTTATTCTGGAGGTGAGAGTTGAAAATTCCTCTCACATGTGGTTCATTGAGACATTCCCAGAGGACCCTCACAATACATTTGGGCCTGCCAGACCTGTCTAGCCTCTTCCTCCGCCAGCAAATTCAGCTCACCAGCAGGTGGTCACTAGTTGAAAGCTCGGTCTCTCTCTCTCTTTAGCAGAGTGTGCAAGGCATGCAATTGGAGATTAAATGAAATGACCACAAAGTTGATCATCGACCTCCAAAGTGCCAGTTTCTGTGTCCAAGAATTGGGTCATTGTGGTTCTGAACTTTGACCACTGCCCATTCCACAATGCACCACCCCTTATGGCTCCTCCTGCAGGTCTAGCATTGCTTCTTTGGGCTGAGCCTGGCCAGGATCCATTCAACCAGGTGCTCTATTATGTGCCCCAACCCCAGGTTTGGCTCCAGGGAGGGGTCCCAGCTGTACCACACCAGGCGACAATTTTTTTTTGTCTCATAAGGGGTTTTTGAACTGCACTTAGTCTGAACTGTCACCTAGGAGCTTTTTGCCTTAGGAGACCCTACCAGGGGCATTTAGCTCCCTGGATCACTCAGGCACTCAAACCCCTCTACCACTATAAGGTTGTAGTTCATGGAGAGGGGAAAATGTGGTTCTTATTGTTTTCAAAGTGCTCCATTTTCATAGGTCAAAGATGCAAGAATAATGTGGATAGCAAGTGTAAGTTAATATAAAGCTTTTTTATGTAAAACTCATTAAACCACCTCAGGCACCCCATCTGACTTCCACCACATTTACAAATGCAGAAATGTAATATACAAATGCATAACTGCTTTCTGAGATTACATTATTAATTGACATTTAGAAAATCATTTTGAATTGGTGAAATATGCTGTAGAATCTCTCTCGAATTCCATGTGCTCAGTTTCTTAAAGAGAAGGAACAGTGAAAAAAAAAATACAGTGACTGATTTGTTCCTAAAACCAAAAGTTAAGCTGAAACGTTGTTAGTGTAAATGCACAACTGCAGTCACGCTGCTGTTTCACTCACTGCTTGTGCGTGTGGTGTTAAACAGGCCTTCGACTGTCCCCGCACTCTCTCAAACACATGCTTTCGTTTATTATCCAAATTTTCTTCCCTCTGCTGTTTCTTTTTCTTTCTCCCACCATCTCTATCTTCCCTTCTCCCTCCTCCACAGTGTTAAATGAGGAACTTTTGGTGTGTGTTTAACTCTGAGATGGCAAGCAGCTGGCAATAGCTTCAAATCATGTGGCTTTTTTAGTTCTTTGCAGCTGCTTACAGGATTACGGCAACCTAAAGCAATGGATACAGCAGTTGTACACAGTCACCAGTGATGGACACATTGTTTAGATGGAAAGTACATTAGAAAAAAAATATTGTTGGCACATATAACACAGACAATACTTTGTTAAAACAATAAATGAACAAAAAGCTTGGCACCTATATGCAAATTCCCACCTAAATTGTCTCTTAGCATTTTCAGTTTGAAAACCAAATCAGATTTAGCCTTGCACTTTTGCCAGATCCTTGCTTAATTAATTAGCTTGATTATAAGGTCAAGTGGCCTCTTTATGTGCTCACAAGCAGCGTGAAGGAACTTAGAGAATGTGCCGCCTCTGACTGTGTGGCGGTATGATCTATGAAGAGAAACCTCAGTGCTGAGTGCTGAGAATTCAGTGTCAGTTATTGTAAAGGGCCGCTTTTCTGTTAAGGGCTGGGAATGCATCATCAGGCTTGTATGAAGAGAACGTGGGCCGTCACAGAGCTGCTTTAGTGCCCTGCTCTGCTTCAGCTGTTGACCACTGCCGGGTTGGCCCAGCTCTGGCGGGCAGCACAGCTGTGAACTCTGAGAACTGCCATAGCGTGATCAACCTCAGCATATGTGCACTGGAGATACCGCCAGTCTCTGCTGTTCTTTAACTTGGACTGCCCTGTTGGAAAATCAAGGTCATGCCATCTTAAGGTGGTCAAGCTGGTCACAGTGGTTTTGCTTGACATTTCTGTGAAACAAACATACATTTTTATTCTGGGTTTAGTATACACAATCCGCTTGTTAAGTTGTGACATGAAATACTAGCTGGCTTTCCATCACGCTGATGATGATGCACATTTTAAAGTCATGGGAAATGAGTGATGGAAATGGCAACTTTCAAATAAAAATTCTGTAATTTAAAGGGGTGGTCCAGAGTGTATTTTTAAGGCTTAGTTGTGTTTATGGGGTGCAAAGCAATGTGTGCTCATGCTTCATTTGAAAACAATCATGTTATTTTTTTTCATTTATCTTACATTTGATTATATACAGCTACTCTGCTAACATGAAAACGACTGTCATATTTTCTAGTTCCTCTGAAACCCCGCCCACAAGATGCTCTGATTGGTCAGCTAACATAATGTGCTGTGATTGGCCGAGTGACTTCACGCCACCAAGAAAAGCGTCATGCCCATACAAGCAGACACTTTTGCACTGTGTAAATACTGTCAATGCTACCGCATAGCGTTAACGATAGAAACTATGTATGTAATAGATCAATTTAACCAATAAAAATACAGGTTATTGTCGACAATCCACAGCTTCTTCTATTATGGTTGGAGCTGTTCCTTCTTTGAGGAGTTTTTAACCAAATCCAGCACTGAACTGAGAAGGATTCTGGAAGCTGTCCTTTTGTCAAATGCTAGCTATATTTCTTTTATAATTATCTGGAACATAATCAGGGTGTCCGTGGGGTCTTAAAGTATTAAAAGTTGATAAATCATTTACGAGAAAATTAAGGCACTTAAAAGCTATTACAAAATCTTAATCCTGTTTTTCCAAGGTCTTAAATTTTCTTCAAGCATTTTCCAAGTTTTTGTTCAAGTGTTTGACTACAATAAAAGCATATATTTATTTTCCTCGATTGGTTTGGGCCGGATGCGTCCGGCCAGGCCCCTCTGTCCAGTGGTGTCATAAGTAATTTGCGACAAACGCAGAAAGGTGATTGTAGTGGACCATCTTTTTTAAACAAAAAAAGAAAGGGTTTGAGGTGGTTATAGACCTATAATAAAATATATTTTCTGAATAGTGAGTGAGTGCATAGTCAAATCTCACATTTTGAATTATCAAGTGAAAATTTTACAAATTATGGTGTTCAATAAAAGGCTTTATTGGCTTGCTGCATCCCAGACATTATTAAAGCTTTATTAAAGACAAATCACTGTCTGACCATCCAAGATATCATTTTAATAGTATCACAGCACACTGTGAGTGTATATTAGAACCATTCGTTGGGCCTGGATACAGTGCACACAGTATTTTTAATACTAATGCTTTAAATACTAATACATAGTGCTTTGCAAAACTGTTTTCTTTTAAAGGGCACTTATGATGAAAATCTAATTTTTGAAGCTGTTTGGACTGGACTGTGAGTAAGTATAGAGTGTCCACTGTCATATTGGATAGAAATAAAGACAATAAGCCTCTTTTTAAAAATTTCTTGATGTTGAAATAGGATCCAAATCCCTCCCATTTTGAGCCTGACCGCAACATGACATAGAAGTGCGATTCCCTCGCCCACTGATTTGATTAACAGCCACGTATTAACATGTCACCATAACACAACAAATCAACAAGACAGGACGTGCGCAAAGCAACTGGGATTAAAAGATCTGTTCAGCTCTCTGTGATCATCAATCATCATCAAATGTGATCAAGAATAAGTTTCACAAATTTAAAAGTTTTTTAAACAGTGCATGTTTTTAATGAATTGCAGTGATTTTACCATCTTTGCTTTATCACCACAGCCGCGTATCAGGACAATTATAAAAGCAGATGCTTTAAACCCGCTTTGTGGACATTAAATAAGATTTATTTAGTACATTAACATAACGGATATCCATATAGCAGTGGATATTAATGTGTCCTGTCACATTTGCCATGCAAAAACATTTTCTGACACAGCCGAGGCGGAGATTGAGGCACACTCTGACAGACACACTGGAACGGTGGGTGGGGAGAACTAGCATTAAAGGCACAGGCAACAAATACAGCTACATTGTGTTCAAAGCAGAAAATTCTGATATTCTGAAAAGTATATTAAATAATCTGATGGGTGTTTTGAGCTGAAATTTTACAGACAATTTCTAGAGACACAAAAGACTTATCTTAAATCTTGAAAAAGGGGTAAAATAGTTGCCCTTTAAAAAAACATATTAAACAATTTCAAGTCATTTAACATGTTATGTTTAGTCACAGCATTTTGACATTTTTTTCCTCTACCTTATTATTTCTTTATTAATTGACTAACTTGATTGATTAATTGACCAATCTTGACCCCATTAAAAAAAATAAAATTAAATAAATAAATAAATATTAATAGTATTGGCTATATATATATATATATATATATATATATATATATATATATATATATATATATATATATATATATATATATATATATATATATATATAGTATTGGCTATATGTGCTGCATTTTGAGTTTCTGCTGCATATGACAGCATTCTGAATTATTTATAAATGTATATGCTTTTATATACATTGCTGACATATTCTAATTCATACTCTGAACCAAGCCAAACTTACTGCGTATACAAACACACATTTTACTGCAAATATTTTAAGGAAATCGATTTGTTTTTAGAATCCTCTTCTATGGCATGTAACTCTATTTGAATCATCAAAGTATGCCATTCATAGCCATTTATTATGCTCTAAAATATATTTTGATAAGTGTAAATGTGGAGTATATTCATAAATACTTACCAGAGAGCCCTTTTCACACTTCCTTTCCTGCCATTGAGCCCTCAGAGAGCACTTGTCAGTGACTTGTGGGTAAACTTAGCCAGTGCTGATAGGGAAGAGGTGGGAACATTTTCTGTAGGCCTCTCTCTCCCTCCCTGTCTGATGTGTGTGACCGTGTTGAGTCATGAGCTCTGCTGCAGGGATCAGAAGGGCTGAGGGGGAAAGTCCCAAATCTTTTCCGTCTGCACCTGGACACACTCACATTCCTCAACCCACAGGCCTGAAAGAAGGACCTGTGTGTGTGTCTCTGTGTGTGTGGGTTGCTGCGCACAGCAGTTTGGGCATTGAAATGTAAAGTATGCTAATGCTGCATGAACCCTGTAGATCTTGCCCACATCAAAATGACTCTGGAATGTCATAAATTTAACCTTTTTTTTTGTTGATTTTATTTTGTTTTTTTAAAGGGCAAGGAACAACTTCATGTGGGACTGACTTAAATAGAGCTATTTATACAACCTCTCACCTGTTTTAGCACACAAACACTTGTCACACTATTGTACACTCATTGACATAGCTTTTTAACCAGGGACTTTCCAAATGTCTAGTTATAGTAACTCTAATCTCAACTTTCACTTGAAGTACGAGATAATTTGACCTTGTTTTAATACAAGACAATGATTTCTGAAAAATATTGCCTTAAAGGGATATAGGGCACCATATGTACCTACTTCACTTTTTGCTTTTAAATAGCACCCTCATGTTATTTCAAATCTTTGTCCTATTTCTTAATTTTATGTATTAAAAGGCACCTTTTTTTACCCCTTTTACAAGATGTAAGATAAGCCTCCGGTGTCTGCAGAATGTGTCTGTGAAGTTTCAGCTCAGAATACCCATCAAATAATATATTAAAGCCTCCTGAAACTGCCCATTTTGGTGTCTGAATACATTGTAGCTGTGGTATTTAATGCAAATGAGCTGCTTTTCCCCGGCCACCATTCCCACATGCATGTCTGCCTCTCACCATGCATTACATCACATAAACAGCACAGAGACAGCCTCGGATAAAGAAATACATGCTCATTAGTCAAAAATACAGAGTAAGTTTATTTCATGTATTTGTGGTGGCATTTATTCAAGTCTTTCTGAAATGATGAGTCTCACACAAATGCTGTTTTCAGTACACACACACACACATTAGCATTTACTGACACCATGCAGCTGTGGTGATTATATCGGTTAAGAATTACATAGCGATTTTACGGTGTTTTTACTTTTTTACTTTAATTTTACTTATTTTGTCTTTAATACAAAAATGCTCTATTTTAAAAACATTGTAAATTCATAAAAATCTCAGAGAGTTGTAACATATATTAATCGCAGTTTATTTAATGTTCTGTGGACATGTGTATACATGTTATTATAGAAAAATGGCCACTGTCAATCAATTGGGTGGGTGGGGGGACCACACTCCTATGTCACGTTGCAGTGGGCCTCAAAATCCCTGGGATTTTGGTCCTATTTTAATGTCAGCAAATTAAAAAAAAAGAGACTTGTTGGGTTTTTATCACTCCGATATGACAGTGGACTAGGCATGGGGCGATAACTGTTTTTAAGGTATACTGCGGTTTGGAAAAGTCAAGGTTTTAAAACCGCCAAAAATTTCTGTTATACTGTTCCTAAGGTATGTGTAAGACTTTTTATTTACACTTTTTTTTTTTTAGGACTGCAGTATCTGCAGAAAAGATATTTAAAGATGCCATTTTAAATGGTAAATAAATCTGTGTTTTTTTAACTAATGAAGACAGCAGAAGTCAATGATTTATTTGAATTATTTAGCCTGACATGTTTACAGCTCCAAAATATTTTAAATCTTTCACAAAATAAAATATATTGTGTTCAAAGAAGAAAAATTTTGTTTTTTACCCAGACATTTAAAAATAACTTATTTAGAGCAATGAGCACAATACCGTCATACCATGAAACTGTGATATTTTTTGTTCAAGGTTATCATCTGTCAGAAACTTATGCTGGCCCATGTCTACGGTAGACACAGAATACAGTTGAAGTCAGAATTATTAGCCCCCCTGTTTATTTTTTCCCCAATTTCTGTTTAACTGAGATAATTTTTTTTCAACATATTTCTAAACATAATAGTTTAAAAACTAATTTCTAATAACTGATTTCTTTTATCTTTGCCATGACAAAAGTAAATAAAATTTGACTAGATATTTTTCAAGACACTTCTATACAGCTTAAAGTGACATTTAAAGGCTTAACTAGGTTAATTAGGTTAACTAGGCAGGTTACGGTTTTTAGGCAAGTTATTGTATAACAACGGTTTGTTCTGTAGATAATCGAAAAAAAAATTTGACCTTATATACATATACATATACATATATATATATATATATATATATATATATATATATATATATATATATATATATATGTATATATATATATATATATATACATATATATATACATATACATATACATATATATATATATATATATATATATATATATATATATATTATATATATATATATATACATATACATGTATACATATACATAGACATTCATTCACATACACTATAGACAATTTTACCATAGCCAATTCACCTGTACCATCTTTGGACTTGTGGGGGAGCACCTGAAGGAAACCCACGCGAACACGGGGTGAACATGGAAACTCCACACAGAAATGCCAACTGACCCAGCCGAGGTTTGAACCAGCGACCTTCTTGCTACCCACTGCTCCACAGTGTCGCCATATATATATATATATATATATACGTATATGTTGGACCTGTCATTAGTTTTTGAAAAGCTGTTTATATTTTATTCATATTTATTGTTTATTTCTACATTCTTAATCAAACATTTGCCCTAAAGTTCCTAATAAAGTGAGAAATATAAGTAGATATGAATGAGTATACTTATTTACTCTCATTCACACACACGCTGATACACTATGGCCAATTTAGTTTATCCATATCACCTATACTACATGTCTTTGGACTATGGGGGAAACTGGAGCACCCGGAAGAAACCCACACAAACGCAGGAAAAACATGCAAACTCCACAGAGGAAAGCCAACTGGCACAGCAGGGACTCAAACTAGTGACCTTTTTGCTGTAAGGCGGTAGTGCTAACCTCTGAGCCACCACTTTAAAATTAAAAAAAAAAGTTGTCCTTTATTTGTTACAATTCTTAATTATCAATTGAATGAATTTACAGAAATGGTACTATATCGTGATAAAAATTGTTATCATGATACGAGATTTCTGTCATATCGCCAGCAATATTCCCATTGTTTTAATGTGATTAACACATTTGATATTTTTCTATGTAGGAGTTTTCATTTACATAACATGGTATCATATCATCTTTATGAACATTCAAAATCATGTAAACCCCCCCAAAAATGTTTAGCCTGTTCAGAAACACACCGATCTTTCTCTCAATCTTGCCTTCTGACCGATTGTCTTAGTGTTTAAAAGCCAAGAGCTCGGAAGGAATGCGGCCCCGATAGCCTAAAATAACAGTTGGACAGAGTTTGCAGGCCAGAACCTTATTGTTTCCGGAATGATCTTTGACCTTCTCTCTTTTGTCCACTCCACAGGTTCTTGTGTGGGAGCTGAGGTCTTTTCCCAGACACAACAGAAGCCAGAGCCTGTGGTTGATTTCATGACTTCCTTCTCATTGTTTGCCTGTCTGCGTGACTGGAAACCGGCAGTGACAGACCAATGACTCCGGCCTCTCTTTAACCAGGCTTGTGGAGAAACTAGACCTGGCTCCCTCTGAAGTAGTGAGTAATCAAGGCCGACGGCCGAGTGCCGTGCTTTTCCCACACTTGTGAGGCAGCGTAACCTGTCATGCTGACCTTGTTGCTTAACTATGCTTTCAGCTTGATGTCCAAATTATCTCAGCACCATGCTGCCAAGTCATTTTGCTGGTTTGCACACAATTCTGCACCTAGTGGTCACTGTGAGTAGCAGTTAACTCTCCACTCTATTTATTTTCCATTTGGCTACATTTATTTGTTTAGCAGATGCCTTTATGCAAATCATTTTACAAGTAGTCAAAGTCAAATCAGAAGAGCAGTTTGTACATTATGAGTTATAATTTTAGGATCATTGAAATATAATCATATATATATATATATATATATATATATATATATATATATATATATATATATATATATATATATATATATATATATATATATATATATATATATAAAGGTTTTAATATATTTCATAATGTAATTTAG
Source organism: Danio aesculapii (assembly GCF_903798145.1). Taxonomy (NCBI): domain Eukaryota; kingdom Metazoa; phylum Chordata; class Actinopteri; order Cypriniformes; family Danionidae; genus Danio; species Danio aesculapii. The sequence goes on along the minus strand of NC_079453.1, from coordinate 29,925,984 downwards.
CTCTGGGAGGAATTGAAGGCCTTTCTGTGTGGAGTTAGTTTGTTCTCCCTGTGTCAGCGAGGATTTACTCTGGGTACTCCTGTTTCCTTCCACAGCCCAAAAACATGCAGTTTAGATAAAGTGAAGATTTAAAAAATTGTCCTTTCCCAATTTATGTGTAAGGTAGACTTGCTTGTGCATGGATGAACTGTTTTTGACCTTGAGTATAGCAGTAGATGCTAGAATGGTGTCAAGAATAAAGTAAAAAAAAAGTAAAATAAAAAAAAAAAAGTAAATGAATGAAAATAATTTACTTTTGTGATGCCAAGCTTAATTTTCATCATTGTTGCTGTAGTCTTTATTTTGTCACATGTAACTGAAGAAATCCGTTTATTTTGCTGATTTTCTGATCGGTTCGATTAATTATTGGTTCATATTCATTTATAATTGATGACTTAAAGGTGCTTTATGTAAGATTTTGACTCTTCTAAAGCATAAAAATATCATAATATGTTTGCAGATATTTAAGAAACATGCTAAGTGAACTTTTTGTTTATCTAAAAACCATGCAAAATTCCGATATTCTGCTTTGAAAATGTGTTTTTTGTCCCGGAATGTCTTTGTTTTAGTTCCTTAAACCCGCCCAATACCAGTTTAGCCAATGGGGTATATGCTGAAGCATGCTAATAGGACTTTTAATTTGCCAGTAACCCAGGTTAATCGTTTCCGGTGAATTATATGCCAATGCAAAATTGGCGTGTTTAAGTTCTGTTTTCTTTAAAAATTAGCGATCTCCACTGGCTAAGTAATATCCGATATAAAGTGGGTCTCAGATTTTACAAGAAGCACTGCATTAAATAACATTTTCCCTGCCATGTCTTTATAATATGAGCATTTATTTTACCCCAGTATATTCAATGGAGCTTCTGCGCTAGCCTGCCGATTCTGATGGGCGTGTGCGAGCAAACGGCTTTTTGCCTCGTTTTACGCTTGAGCAACTAAATGAATGCCAAAGTCCATTTAACTGATTGTATTTGAATTACATTACAACATCAATGCTGTAAAAGGAACCGTATAAAATGAAAAAAAAAAAAACTCACACTAACAGGGAACCGGAAGTTTATCAGTATGGGAAACACACTAGCTCGGCATATACCCTATTGTATTTCAGCATCCCATTCATTCATTCATTCAGAAAGGCTCTCAAAGCATGCATCTGCGACCGAAATGCGACCTCTGGTGGACAGTAGCAGACTCCAAAATGAGATGCAGATTCAGAGTTTCACATGAGGTTGTTAATTTATTAGCAAATAATATAAAGATTATGAACGTAAACCTTAGGTGAGCAGGTTACATTGTAAGTATGTATCCTAACAACATGCTACCTGACGAGATTTGCAGTGGGCTGTTTGCACCAGACGAAACACAACAGAAATTTAAATACAGCCATTCAGAAGCACAGAATATGCACTCATTCATGAAATAGTAAGGTTTATAATATAATTAGTACATATTAAACCTCTTTAACATTATTAAATGAACATGCTGAATCTCTGATATGTGTTGATTTGCATTATTTCACTGTTCTAAAGTTTAATTTCAAACGGTTTATTTTATTTTCAAGATCTAAAGTGAACTATTTGCTGCTGCTTTTAGTAGCATGGTAATAAATGTCAGGTAAAATGTAACTGAAACATTATTTGCAATTCACACTGAATAAAGCACATGAGGTGTACCTGAGGTGAGCACAGTTTATCCTGTTGTTCAACTGCAAGAAAGCTGTTTGTAATATATCAATTCGAGGTGTTCGTTAGAACAAAAACTCCTTTTAATATGGAAAATATTCCTTTTATCACTTGCCATTGCTTTTATTTAGAACACGATTTAAATCAACTTTTAGGCTGGATCATCAGACTCGCTCCTCAATTTGGCAACCTGCGCTTGCGTTTGTTTTGATCGAGTAATGTAATACATAGTTAAACCACTAGGTGTCAAACTTACGTACTGCACCTTTAATTATCAGTGTTGAATATGTTTTTCTGATTAATATTTTTGTACGATACTTTTTGTGACACATACTTTTCAGGATTCATTAAATTTTAAAATTGCAGCATTTCTGTTTTTTTATTTAATATTTGTTCGGTTGTCTTATTATAAATGTATTTTTTGAAAAGTATATAATGGTTTTCACAAAAAAAGATGATGTATTTTAAACCTTTTCAGCATTGATAATCATTTAAAATATTTCTTTAGAAGCAAATCATCATACATTAATATATTGAGAGCTGCAGATTATGTGATTATCTTAATAACAGGAGAAACACTTTGACCAAAACAGATTAAAGGGCCACGAAACTCTCCTGTCTCAGCAGGGTGTTTTCACACCTCTAGGGGAGAAAGATTGACTGTGTTTACATAGACAACAGTAATCGAATTATTTGCCAAATTATGAATTTTTCGACTTTAACTGCAGTTTGGCACTTTCACTTTTATTCAGGAACATTTCAAACAAACGAGATCTTGTATGCGAGGAACTTGTATAAGAGTGTAATTTTAATCAAGCGTTTGATACCGCACAGCGAACGGGAGAAAAAAAAACCTCCGCATTTCTCATTAACTTAGATGCACTCGTTAGGTAGTGTCAGAAAGCCGTGTATCTATAGACACAAAATGCAGCGAAAATCCTACAGGACGGTAATAGTTTGATTAAGGTGTTTACATGTTTACATTCGGAGAGCAGCATTTACAGAGGATCTTTCAGTCTATAATATCGTACTATAATATTGCAGTGATATGAACGTACTGTTAACTTAGTAACTAAATAATTTTGACTAAGGTATGTCTTTAAAAACTGAAAGAGTACTGCTGACGATACTAACTAACTTTTTACATCTGAATAAACAAACAAAGAACACCGATAACATGCACTTACCAAATCTGTAGAGACAGGATAATCAACACCAACTGGAGCCGTGTCAATTTTAAAAGGAGATGAGCGGCAAATCCAAATTTCACCATTTCCATATGTGAAAAACTAAAAAAATGTTCCTTACAAAGGTATTTCTGTCGCGTGTTGCGTGCACTGTTATCCACACGTGAGTCCAGCTGCGCTCTCATAGCTGGGAAATGAAAACAAAACCTTCGCTGCAGCACATTTAAACAAAACACTGACGACCCATGTCTCCAAATTTTTGTTCATCCACTTGTTTCAGCAACACAACGTGACATTTCTCTGCCGCCTGAACACAGTAACAGGTAAAAACTTTCTTCGAAGCTATCATGCATATTAATGAAGTTGCACCTCATTCACAATAGAGCGCACCGATTGGTTGATTGAACCAAGTCTTTCTCATGAATTAATGCTGCACACTCAGAGATGTCACAATGTACTCGCAGGTACAGACATCCCCTCTCCACGCTGGATTAAACGCAAGGATCTAATCAGTGTGATGCAGCTTCAAAAATTGGTTCAAACCGGAAGAACAAATTTGTTCGAAATGACGCAAAAACAAACTATTTTCACTTTTTTTGTGAAATAAATGTGTCCTGACAGTGTTTTTAGCAGCGTAGGACACTTATATGACTGTCAACATCTCAAAAAATGTGTTTTGGTGTTTCGTGTCATTTACTAAAACACTGCAGAAAATGAAAAAACAGCCAATATAGATATCTCTCTCTCTTTTTTTTATTCCAATTTCCTTGAATTTTCCATGACTCTGGCCATTTCAGCAAACCAGTCATTTTTATTATAATCTACATTGTCATTTATCATTAATAGTCGACTTGGTAATATTTTTAAACTTATAGTTATTGCAGCACCTCTTATAAAGCTGAAAGCCAGTGGTGGTTTTGTTGACAGCGCCAGGTTATGTGTGCTATAAGACTGAGGCTGAATAGCAGGAATATGCTGTTGTATTGAGGTCAGTGATGGGGATCTGCTCTCTTCAGCTGCATATTTAAAGCACCATAGTGAGCACTAACTTCGAAAAACAGGACTCGTAAATTGACAAGAGACGTTGCAAGAGTGCTGATAGCTTAGCCAGATGCTAACCTCCCCCCCTTGCTGGTGCATATATGGATGTCTATGTCTTTATGCTGTTTGTTGCTGTTTCCTGGGTTGAGGATGAGGTCAGATGTCATTCATTGCATTAACCCTTTTGGCTTTGCCAGTTTCTGTAGAAATGTAAACACATAATACACACTGAAGTGCATGCGTGTAACCAGAGGCACCATAGATAAACACATTTGCCTGTCAGTTACACTTGTTTTGTTATATGGGGGCTTCAGGCTGGGCTGTTGTTATTGATTATTTATGTAGGGCAAATAATGGATATTTTCCTTGAGTTGGCAAGTTAAACATATTTGAGGAATGGATTTTAGGAAAATAAAGATAATTAAATTAAACATATTTTTAATATCTATCTATCTATCTATCTATCTATCTATCTATCTATCTATCTATCTATCTATCTATCTATCTATCTATCTATCTATCTATCTATCTATCTATCTATCTATCTATCTATCTATCTATCTATCTATCTATCTATCTATCTTTCTGTCTATCTGTCTATCTGTCTCTCTGTCTCTCTGTCAGTCTGTCTATCTGTCTCTCTGTCTCTCTGTCAGTCTGTCTCTCTGTCAGTCTGTCTGTCCTTCTGTCTGTCTGTCCTTCTGTCTGTCTGTCCTTCTGTCTGTCTGTCCTTCTGTCTGTCCTTCTGTCTGTCCTTCTGTCCGTCTGTCCGTCCGTCTGTCCATCCGTCCATCCGTCCGTCTGTCTATAGAATATAATTAATTGTTTAAGCCATGTGAACTACAACTCTGATTAGTAAATGCTGCTACGTGCTGAAACCAAATGAAATGCTGAAAGCACATGAAAATACCATGTCAAAGGCATTGCATTACTAATGTATTACTATATAATATTTGATTGTACGAAAAATATAATAATAGCGCTAATAAACCTTGTATTATTATAGTTGTGTGATTTATTAGTCATGCTGAATCAGTGAAAGCAGTTAAACCACCTGCTTATTCAGCAACTATCATGGAAGTCATGCAGTAACATCCTCAGACCATTTTATTTAAATTTATCTTGCAGTCCTACAGTATTGTCTGAATTGATGGGATTGTGAATGCTGAAATGTTGCTGAAAACAGACAGGTTTTACTGTAAGTCATTGAGCCCTATTATACACCTGGTGCAATAAGGCGCAAGACGTGTTTGGTGCAATGTGTTGCTATTTTCAGACCAACGCAACCCTAATTTTCCCATTTTGCGCCACATTGTTTAAATAGCAAATCCATATGCGCCGCTTTGTGGACTCATGGGTGTTCCAGTCTAGAAAGGAGGTGTGTTGTTGGCGCGTTGCTATTTTGAGGAACTAAAAGTCCAGCACAGATTGCATTAGCTGTGCACCGTAAATGTGTACATATTGCTTAATACACACAGGGTGTACAGCAATACGCAAATATCTTTACAAATGAAAAATATTTGAATTTTTTTTTTACAAAAATTATTAATTTCTACATAAATATAAAAACCACTACCTCTATGTCTCAGGGGGCTTTTTCAGTTTATTCATGACAAGTTGCTTTTGTATAAGGTTATTATTATTAGCAGTATTATTTATTAAATGCATATTTATATTTGTTTATAATAAAAACTAGTTTAGATTTGTCCACCTGTCTGGTTTTGGAAACGTCTGCATCACCATTTGTGGAATAAGAATAGGACGTTTGTTTGGATAAAACTCAGTTTGTTAATATTGTTCATCTATTTGTTTAATGGAAATTGGAACTGAATTTAGAAATAGTTTTGAAACAAATCTTTACGCTAACATTAAATATATATGCTAATAAATGTCTTCAGTGGAGTGCAACACTGTTTTTCTTATCCACGAAGGTAAAGAAGTAAAGAGAAAGTAAAGAGGCTGAATGGAGGAGGCTCATTCTTTATCTGGCTGTAGATTGTCTGTTTAACTGTTTTCTTGCTAGTCAAGCGTTCAGTTTTTCTTCCCACAAAGTCTGCCATGTAAATAGCAAATGCGCCACGGTGCATGCAACTGACTCTTAAAGGGAATGGAAAATAAGCCTCTGATTGGTTTAATGCACGTTATGCTCAAAACACACCCACGGCTCATTAAGAGAATAAGCACAACCCTGTTAGATCATGCGCCACGGCGCAAACCGTAATTTTCCATCCTTAATATAGCAAAAGTAGATTCTGACACGCCCTTAATGCTTTTGCGCCATGCGCTTCATACTTTGCACCTAGATTGTTAAAATAGAGCCCATTATGTAATTTTTTCGATGCACCTATCATGCACTTGATTGATAATTGGTTTATTGTTTAGCATGATAATGAAATGGCCTCCACAGAGTCCTGATCTGAATACTATTGAGGCAGGAAGAAATCACATTGACAGAAAATGAAATGTATGACCGCTCTAAAAAAGAACTCTGGAAAGTACTGAAAGAGTCCTGATTGTACATTACATGTTATTATTATTATAAATTTTCAAGACAGTCTCCCTAAATCGTTCAAAGGAAGGTCACATTAAATACCAACTTTTGCTCAAATAAGTAATTTTGCTACTGATGCAAAAAATGAATAAAATAAAATAAATTAATACATAAAAATTTAATTTGTTATTCAAAAAAAGATTGCGTAATAATTTGTAATTTCAGTTTTAATAAAGAGACAATTAATCATTCAATCTTGATTTTATATACAGTGCTGGTTTTAGAACCTTTAATTATTTGCACCACATGACCTTTTTTGACTTAAACTACTCCATAACTGTTTTGTTTATTTTTTGGAATGAATAAAATTCCATTTTGATTTTAATTCTTTTCAATTTTAAGTCTAACTCACTATATTGATTGCTGTTTTTTTTTGTAAAACTGTAATTTCTTGCAGTTTATTATTTCCAATCAATCAATCCATCCATCCATCCATACATACATTTATTTATTTTAATAATGATGACGATGACAATAACAAACATTTATTAAATAATTTGATCACCACAAAATGCTAATTCAGTTATTATTTACTCAATAATTAATAAATAATTATTTTGTCTTCTTCTTGAAGCTCCAAAAGCTCCAAGAGGAGCTTTGATCAGTTCAGAAAGGCTTCTATCTGTTCGTTTCTATCCGTTGACTCAAAATACATACTCAGATTTAATTTAGTTTTTTATTCAGATATAAAAATGAACAGAACTAATCCTGTAAGTAACACATAGTATTTTTTCTACACAGCCAAACAGTAAACATTTGCTTCAAGCGAGTGTTTTGCTTGTCCTCTTAGCTCTTCTGGACTTTATATTTGACTGATTTGTGGTCTCTCAGCTGCTCGGGGTCCACTGACCTACTTGCTCACAATGACAGGGCTGTTTCTTCCTGCGGTAACAGATCGCAAGCGGGGGGCATATCCTGCAGGCCTGGAGAAAGCCTGATGTGAGGGACTCCCAGCGTTTCTCTTTTGTTGAGGGGCTGCTCAGTTACCCTGTGTTGGCTCTTTCCACTTTGACCTTCCCCACAGGAAGACCCAATGACAGACTCTGAAATGCAGCCGCTCTCCAGAGACACATGAGTGTGTTACAGCTTCATCCAGGCAGTGCTGGATACAAAGCTAAACTAAAGCTAGAATAGTAATTTAATCAAGCTTTTCAGTAATAAGGTGGTAGTTTGGCTGTCTTTTTTGTGTGTGCAGCTAGCAAATCTTTCTTAAAGGAGAAATTCTTCTTAATATTTTAATTCTGTCATCATTTACTCACCCTTCATTTGCTCATCTGTTTTTTCTTCTGTTGAGCACAAAAGAAGATACTTTGAAGAGTGTTGGAATCTGGTGGCCATTGCCTTCCATTGCTATTTATATGTATTTATTTATTATGATTATTTAGTTTTAGTTGAATACTAAACTTACTGATAACAGTTGTCAAAATAGAGACTAAGGTCTTGCGTGATTATAAAATTTTGCATTATTTTAAAATGTAAGTATTATTTATTTATTTATTTATTGACTGTGTGTTATTTTTATTTGTGTGTGTGTTTTGTCTTTGTTTTTTGTTTTGTGTATTTTTTGAGTTTGTTTGTTTGTCTTATTTATTCATTCATTCATTTTCTTTTTGGCTCAGTCACTTTATTAATCAGGGATCGCTTATCCAGCATATGCATTACGCAACGGATGCCCTTCCAGCTCCAACCCAACATGGGGAAACACCCATACACTCGTACATTCACACACACACATATACACTACAGCCAATTTAGTTTATTCAATACACCTATAGCGCATGTCTTTGGACTTTCTTTTCGGCTTAGTCCCTTTATTAATCCGGGGTCGCCACAGCGGAATGAACCGCCAACTTATCCAGCTCATGTTTTTTGGAGTGGATGCCCTTCCAGCTGCAACCCATCTCTGGGAAACATCCATACACGCTCGTTCGCACTCATACACTACAGACAATTTAGCCTTCCCAATTCACCTGTGCCATGTCTTTGGACTGTGGGGGAACCGGAGCACCCGGAGGAAACCCACGCAAATGCAGGGAGAACATGCAAACTCCACACAAAAATGCTAACTGACCCAGCCAAGGCTCGAATTAGCGACCTTCTTGCTGTGAGGCAATTGTGCTACCCACTGCGTCACTGTGGAGCCCTTTGTCTTATTTATTTATTTATTTATTCATTCATTCATTCATTCATTCATTAACTCATTCATTGACTGTGTTTGTGTCTGTGTGTGTGTTTGTGTGTGCGCTTTGTCGTTTTTTTGTGTTTTGTTTTTTGTATTTTTACGGTTTGTTTATTTATTTATTTATTAATTGATTGTGTGTTTAGTTTTTTGTTTGTTTGTTTGTTTGTATTTATTTATTTTTTTTTTCATTGACTGTGTTTTGCTTTTATTTGTGTGTGTTTGTCTTTTGTTTGTTTGTTTCTTTGTATTTATTTATTCAATAATTCGTTGAGTGTGTTTTGTTTTTATTTGTGTGTGTGTATTTTGTCTTTGTTTTTTTTGTATTTTTTTTGTGTGTGTGTGTGTGTGTGTGTGTGTGTGTTTGTGTGTGTGTGTGTGTGTGTGTGTTTTGTCTTTGCTTGTTTGTGTTTTGTTTTTTGTATTTTTTGTGTTTGTTTGTGGGCGTCACAGTGGCGCAGTGGGTAGCACAATCACTCACAGCAAGAAGGTCCCTCGTTTGAGCCACGGCTGGGTCAGTTGGCATTTCTGTGTGGAGTTTGCATGTTCTGCCTGTGTTCATGTGGTTTCCTCTGGGTGCTCCAGTTTCCCCCACAGTCCAAAGACATGCTGTATAGATTAACTGAATAAACTAAATTGGCCGTAGTGTATGTGTGTAAATGCAAGACTGTATGGGTGTTTCCCAGTGTAGGGTTGTGGCTGGAGGGGCTTCCGCTGCTTAAAAGATATGCTGAATAAGTTGGCGGTTCATTCCGCTGTGGTGACCCCTGATGTATAAAGGGACTAAGCCAAAAAGAAAATAAATGAATGAATGGGTTTGTTTGTTTGTTTGTTTATTCTCTTAATGAATGGGTTTGTTCTTTATTTATTTATTTATTTATTTATTTATTTATTTATTTATTTATTTATTTATTTATTATATATTTATTCATTCATTGACTGTGTGTTTTGTTTTTATGTGTGTGTGTGTGTGTGTGTGTGTGTGTGTGTGTGTGTGTGTGTGTGTGTGTGTCTTTTTTGATGTTTATTTATTTATTTAGTTATTTATTCATTCATTGTGTGTGTGTGTGTGTGTGTGTGTGTGTGTGTCTTTTTTGACGTTTATTTATTTATTTAGTTATTTATTCATTGTGTGTGTGTGTGTGCGTGCGTGCGTGCGTGTGTGTGTGTGTGCGTGCGTGTGTGTGTGTGCTGTCTTTACTTTTTTGAGGTTTTTTTTTTTGTATTTTTGAGTTTTTTTTTTTTTTTTTTAAATGTGAGTAACAAATAAATCCACAAGGCTTTTCTGCAATTTGTTTTGTTCATTTGTTCATTCACTGTCTCATTTGTTCATTCAAAAATTTAACTCTAAAACGTGATTAGCAAAGATTGTTTATTTATTCAATTGTTTATTTATTTATTATAAATATATCTGATATTTATATCATAATTTAAAACATAATTAAAAATAAAGAAACATGCGGCTTTAGTGAACATATAGTTTTCACTATATAAAAAATGCTTTCTAATAACACTGACCGGTTTAATTCCATCTTTAGAATAATCTTTATGTATTTCGAATTCCATTTATTTGGCTGTATAAATATAAATATTCAGTTTTATATGACACTTTAAAAAATAAACGTTAATTTGTCTAAATGTTACAATTTAAATATACATATCAGGCTGAAATCAGGCTCTACAGGGCTAATAATTTTGTACAATAACATGTTGCAAATTTCCCAGTGTACACGTAACAATATTTTGGCAATTGTGTCTTGTTCCCGGTCTGCTGTTTAGAACTAGTAAGATCTGTTTCACACATGAGTCACTCTGAGTCAATTGTTTACAGTGATTTGCTCAAACATTTTTGCAAAACACTATGAATCAGTTTACGGTTCAGTCTGAATCATTCTGACGGCTCACTCTAACAACGACTCTTCTGGAGCAGATTCTCATTCAGAAAAGAATAACAGAATTCATATAATAGAGAACTCAGACATTTTGACACTTTGTAGTATGTTTTGCTTAAGTATAAGTAGGCAAACAGTGAATAATTCTTTTTAAAATAATGATTTATTAATAACATTTTCAAAAGAAGAAATGCCAGCTGAATTGAGCACTCATTGTAGTTTCTCATGCCTAAAAGGCTTTCTTAAAGACAGCATTTATAATGTTGTACTCTGAAGATCTTTATGCACAGCAGAAACCGTCAGCTCTCATCTCTCTTCCTCAAGCCAGTATTGTGAATTAATAACATAAGAAGCGTGCAATCAATAATACATGTCACTATGACTTTTGCCCGCAGACTAGACAGAAGACTATGAATTATGGATTGTTTTTTTTTTATGGCTAGGGAGGTTTTTATTTTCTTGTTTTGCTTGAGACCTCCCTCTTATCAGATCTCACAGAGGAGCTTTTTAATTAAAAAATGATGAAAGAAGTGAGAGCACGTACTGCAATATGAGAATTTTATTGATAATCTTACAAGTTGTGAATAGTCTAAATAAACATGAAAAGATCGACTGGAGCTGGAGAACTTCACACAAGCCGTGTGTTTGGTTTTAAAGACGTCCTGTTATGCCCCATTTGCAAGATATAGTATAATATAACATAGCTGTTTAACAGAAGGTGTCTGAGAATGAGCTGCATAATTCATGCATAAGAAATAGTACTGGAATTTTAAACTAACTTAAGCCTTTTCCTCCACTAAAAACATTTATTCTCAAAAATAATAATAAAAAAAAACACTTAAAGTACAAATTTTTTGAACAAACTTCAGTCGGTTAGTAGAGTTTAGTAGAAATAACACAGTTATAGTAACTTCAAAGTTAAACCAATCTTTTCCTGGACTAACTTATTATCCATCCATCCACCCAATCATCCACCCATCTGTCTATTTGTCTGTCCAACTGTACATCAATCCATCCATCCATGTCTCTGTCTTTCTGTATGTCCACACATCTCTCACCTTTAGCCACTCACCAGGACTACATGTACCGCAATGCTTTCCACCTCACACCTGATTCACATGCACTGGACTCTGATTACAGAGTACCTTTCACACATACAAAAGCACCTCAGTCACACTCAGTCCTCAGTCCAGGCTTTGTTACTGTCACACCTTCTTTGTTTATTGATCTTGGACTGTTTCTTGTTTTTAGATTTTGCTGCCTGCAATGACCTTTGCCGGGATTTCTGGAATACCCTTTGTAGATCACCCCTGACATTGTCGTTTGCTCCTGTTTTGACTTCTGCCTGTCTGACCATCCTGCTTCATACTAAAACTGCATTTGGATTTCCACCTCAGTTGTATGCTCTTATACGTTGCATCATACATGCATGCATCCATCCATCCATCCATTCATCCATCCATGCATTCGTCCTTCCGTCTGTCCAGACATCCATTTGTCCATCCATCAGTACATCCATCTATCCGTCCGTCCATCCAGCAGTACATCCATTTGTCTATTCATTGATACATACATCCATTTGTCACTACATCCATTTCTCCATCCATCCACCCACACACCAACCCACCCATCCATCCATCCATCCATTCATCCATCTGTCTGTCTATACATCAATTCATCTGTCTATCCATTTATCCTTTCATCCATCTGTCTGTCTGTACATCTATTTATTTATCCATCCACAGTTTTAGCAACTGTTTGGTATCATAATTTTCCATTCATCTGGCAGTACATCTATTTGTCCATCGATCTGTGCATACATCCATTTGTCTGTACATCCATTTGTCCATCCATCTGTCTGTCCATTCATCTGTACATCCATCCATCTGCACATGCGTTTGTCCATCCATCCATCTGCACATGCATTTGTCCATCCATCTATCCTGCAGTAAATCCATTTGTCCATCCATCAGTGCGTTCATCAGGCAGTACATCCATCTGTCCATACATCCATTTCTTCATCCATCCATTTATCTATTCATCTGTCCATGCATTTATCCATCCATCTGTCTGTCTGTACATCCATTTATCCATCCATCCATTTAGCAACTATTTGGTATCATAATTTCCTATCCATCCATCCGGCAGAAAATCCATTTGTCCATCCATTGGTACATCCATCTGTCCATACATCCATTTGTCCATACATCCATTTCTCCATCCATCCGTCTGTCCATTCGTCTGTACATCCATCCATCTGTATATGCGTTTGTCAGTTTGTCCATCCATCGGTACACCAATCTGTTTGTCCATTCATACGGCAGTACATCTATTTGTCTATCCATCTTTCCATACATCCATTTGTCCGTACATCCATTTCTAAATCCATCTGTCTGTCCATTCATCTGTACATCCATCCATCTATCCGTCTGTCTATACATCCATTCATCTGTCCATCCATTTATCCGTCCATCCATCTGTCTGTCTGTACATCCATTTATCCATCCACAGTTTTAGCAACTATTTGCTATCATAATTTCCTTTCCATTCTTCCGTCTATCCATCCATCTGGCAGTACACCTAATTGTCCATCCATCCGTACATCCATATGTCTGTCCGTCCATCCGGCAATACATCCATTTGTCAATCCATCTGTCCATACATCCATTTGTCCATACAAACATTTCTCCATCCATCCGTCTGTCTATTCGTCTGTACATCCATCCATCTGTATTTGTGTTTGTCCATCCATCCATTAATACATCCGTCTGTCCATCCATCTGGCAGTAAACCCATTTGTACATCCATCTGTTGGTTCGTCCATCCAGCAGTACATCCATTTGTCCATACATCCATTTGTTTGTACATCCATTTCTCCATCCATCTGTCTGTCCATTCATCTGTACATCCATCCATGTGTTTGTCCATCCATCCATCAGTCCGTCCGTCCATCTGTCTGTCAGTAAATCCAAATAGTTGCTAAAACTGTGGATGGATAAATGGTTTCATAATTTCCCCTCCGTTCTTCTGTCCATTCGTCTGTGCATCTATTTATCCATGCATCCATCCTTCTGTCTGTACATCCATTTATCCTACCATTGACAGTTTTAGCAACTTTTGCTTTTATAATTTTACTGCTTTTCATGTAAAATAATTTTATTCTCTGTAAAATAAACTGTGCTTATTTCACTTTTTTAAATGCAAATGCAAATTTTCACAAATTTGATTGGAAACCTAGCTAGTGAATAAAAAAAGCAACAACATCATGTGCAAGACCATCTTATAGCTTCAGTAGACTCCGTGCACGAGTCATATGGGATATGTTCATGACACTTTTATGGTGTTTTTTTCTTTTCTTTTCACATTTAATCAATATTCAGTCCCAATTCATTATATTTGCACAGACCAAAGAGTTTGTCATGAAAGAGAAAATCATACATGCGGGTGACTAAGCAATACTTCATGTCTTTTTTTTTTTTTTTGATGAACTATCGCTTTAAGCTAGCATGTTCATGTTCTTTCATCAGTCTGCACTTAAGTTTAGGCTTCCATCTGCTCATCAGAACCTTAAACATCAAAGGCTGGCATGTTTTAAAGACTATTTAGGAGAATTTGAAAGCCCTGCAAACAATAATGATCAAAGTTTTCCATGTCTGTCTCGGTTGTCCGGCATGTTTAGTCAAAGTGCCATTCCTTCATTTAAAATGCTAAAGATTAAAAATGTGCTTGTTAGCGACTGCGCTTTTCATTGACACACCAGTCACCCACATGTTCATAACAACCCGACCGCTTTGATTGAGGAACTTGAGGCATTTTCTTTCATGTTCTTCAATGTGTGTGTGTGTTTGTGTAGTGTAGTGCATATGAGTGTGTATATTCAGCCACTCTGGATTCCTGAAGTTTTTTCCCCCCGCTTAAGTATTTTCCTCTCCAGCACTTCTCCTGCCGTGATGAGACTGACACAATACCTCCAAACCGGTTTCCCATCACTCTCTTCACGCTGATTTACGCTGGGAGATTTTTTTGCTGAGTAAATTCTGTGCCATATCCAAATCCCCCGCGTCCCCTCCTCCCAACACCCCCTCCCTCAGATGGATTTATAGCGAATTTAAGACTTTATCTTCTCGGGGTTTGTAATTTCTTTGAGCAGACACTTAACCAATGCAAAGCTTTGCTGACTAAGATAGTTGGGAGTTAGTGAGAGTGATCTCAACCACAGTCCCTCAGAAACATCAGCAGTGACCAGATTTCACAAAGTGGAGTACAGGACGGAACCCTAAACAGACATATACAGTTAAAGTCAGAAATATTAGCCCCCCTGATTTATTAGCCCCCTTGTTTATTTTTTTCCCAATTTCTGTTTAACAAAAAGACAAATTTCGAAACATAATAGTTTTAATAACTCATTTCTAATAACTGATTTCTTTTATCTTTGCCATGATGACAGTAAATAATATTTGACTAGATATTTTTCAAGACACTTCTATACAGCTTAAAGTCACATTTAAAGGCTTAACTAGGTTAACTAGGTTAACTAGGCAGGTTAGAGTAATTAGGCAAGTTATTGTATAATTATGGTTTGTTCTGTAGATAATCTAAAAAAAATAGCTAAAGGGGCTAATAATTTTGACCTTAAAATGTTTTTTAAAAAATTAAAAAACTGCTTTTATTCTAGCTGAAATAAAACAAATAAGACTTTCTCCAGAAGAAAAAAATATTATCAGACAAACGGTGAAAATTTCCTTTCTTTGTTAAGCATCATTAGGGAAAATTTTAAAAATAAAAAAAAAATAAAAGGGGGCTAATAATGCTTTCTTCAGTTGTATATTAAAATTAACATTGAACTATGAGGTTTTTTTTTTTTTTTTTTTTGAAGACTTGCTACTGTAGGTTGTGATCTATGAAATGCTGTTTGTGGGCGCAAGCCTCTACTCATTTGAATGGAGAAAACTCTATATCAATAGTTATTTATGACCATGTTTAGTCATGTATGGTATATTTAAGCAAATATATTTAAAATCATGCCATGCTGCATCCAAGCTGCACATTGTAAAATTATGATTCAACACACACACACTTTAAAAAGTGATTAGCTACTTTACTTAAAGTGAGTAAACCAATAGCCTTAATAATTACACGTTGATTGTACTTAATATAAGCGAGTAAACCTGTTAGAACTTGTTAAGTTGACATAATGTTTATAATTATGTGCAAAGTTCATTTGCTTAATTTTATTTTAGGCTATGAGTTTACACAATTTAAGTAAAGTCAACTAATCACTTTAAAAGCTGGGTTTACGCAATTAAAAAAAAGTTTAATCAACTTGAAAATTTTTGGGGTTTTCTATCTTCATAATCCCTAATTGTATGTAAATGGAGGAAATAGGATTTAAGCTGAGAACATTTTCTTTCTTTATCCAAAGTTAAACCCTTGCAGACATCAATATTTTAATATCTGATTAAAGCGAAATTACTGTTAATGGATGTTAATGGATATAAACATTGCAGTCATTTTAAATGGTTTTGCAGCACACTGTGTGTGTATTTTACACCTCTTGTTGTTCTCTTTTGGTGTCTGATAGAGCGTTTAGATATAGAAACTGACACATGAAGACTTAACAATCATTCTTAAATGAATGCTGTCCTCGCAACATTAATAATACTTGAAAAAATGATTATAATATGTATAATAGTGCATGTTTTCAGCAATATGCTTCTCTCTGTTTATATTTAAGCTAATTACATTTTTAGTCTTAATGGCTTTCCTAAGGTTAAAACAAAGTTACGTGAAAAGTTGCTGACAAATGGTTTTATAGTTATTAATTTTTTGCAGCTCTGCAGACAAAATTATGTGAAATGCAATGCAGTTAAACTGCTTTAGTATCCCTGAGAATGTTCATTCCTGATTTAATCCGCATATAACTATTGTAAATTACTAAATTTGTCTTCCTTGCTTTCTATCAGATGGTAAGTTAAACACAACTATTTTGAACCATATTTTTAACCATAAAATATTAATCATATATTTAAATTATAACTTTTCAAATAATGTAATGATTAACCATAAA
Source organism: Danio aesculapii (assembly GCF_903798145.1). Lineage (NCBI taxonomy): Eukaryota > Metazoa > Chordata > Actinopteri > Cypriniformes > Danionidae > Danio > Danio aesculapii. Next base: position 29,909,343 of record NC_079453.1, on the reverse strand, counting down.
AAAAACTTTTGACAGATCCAAAACATGTAAATTAATGGTTTCTTGATGATGATTATAATAATAATAATAATAATAATAATAATTATTATTATTATTATATGTGTTATTATGTATTATTATTATTAATATTATTATTTTTATATGTGTTATTATGTATTATTATTATTATTAATATTATTGTGTTGTTGTTGTTGTTGTTGTTATTATTATTATTATATGTGTTATTATTATTATTATTATTATTATTATTATTATATGTGTTATTATGTGTTGTTATTATTATTATTATTATTATTATTATTATTATTATTATTATTATTATTATTATTATTATATGTGTTATTACTACTATTATTATTATTATTATTATTATTATTATTATAATTATTATTATTATTGAATGTATATGGATGGTCGTAAGAATAAAATTTGTCATAATTTCTTAGATAACTTCTGTTCAAACTAGATGATTGTATGGAAAAAAATAGATGGTAAATTTATTCTTATATTTACTACAAGGTATACGGTATAGTATTATTTGTTGTCAAAATGTGGTATACATTGAAATAATTTTCTACTATTGATCAGGCTATTTTGACATAATGGAGTAATACTGCTAGAGCTCAGCAATAAGGACAAACCACAATTATTTCATATGTCAGGACACTAAACATACAACTGAAATATGGGACTGTCCAAGGAAAACTGAACGTCCGGTATACATATCATGTATACATATATGCATGTATACTTTTCGATTGTATTCATACAAATGCATGCATTTAAACATAGACATGCATACAATATGTGCATGAAAACCTCATGCTTAGTCCATTTCCTTCTTTAATATGTCCATACTGTTCGCATATGGACATTTATAGTGTCTATAAACATGAATTATCCCTCATCATTGGATTTACACACACATCTGGACACAAGGGCACATGCATGCAGATTTAAGACACATGTACACCGGAATAAGTTGGCATATAATACATTCTGTGATTTTATTTATTTATTTATTATTATTATTATTATTATTATTATTATATTTTTTTTAAATATATATATACAATTGCAAGAATATGCCTCTTCTGTTATTAAGCATTTTATTTAGCCATTTTATTCATTTATTCTAATATAATTAATATTATTTTATTATTATTAAATAATCACTATTATAGGTTTTTGAAAATGACATTCCATGCAGTGTGTAACACAGCTCTAAGTGAAGTAAAATATCCAGTTAAGGCTTAAATCTGAAAATGTTCTATGATTCATCTATAAAAGTGTCGACTCAGAGTGGTTCACATTAATCGGCGCAGTAACGAATCTTCAGCAGTGTCGGCATGACTTCGATATTGAACTTAAGCCCCGCCCATTTGTTGCGCATGAAGACCCAGGACAATTTAAACCCCAGGCTCCGCCCACAACCACTGTAGCAGATCCTGGCTAAATCATGTAACGGAGATGCTGTGCTCTGAAGTGTGAGGGAAAAGTTAGTTCCCTACCCAAAGATGAGGCTGTGAAGAGTCAGTGGTTGAAGTTTATTTTTGCAAAAATACCTCAGCATTATAGCCCCAGCCTTGTCATTTTTCTGACGAGATACAGCAATTTACATGCTTACAACAGAGGATTTATTGGCCCTTTGTTAAAAAAGGATCAGAAAAGACTATTGATGTATGGACCATTGTCAAAGCTTGACAGGAACTTTATCAGTAACGTTACACAGTTCATGGATCAGTTTTTTCCTCCATTTCTTCCATTTTTTCAACCCTAACATAGTTGTTTTCTAACACTCCTTGTTTTCTCTTGTTTGCAAATTATATATTTAATTGTGTTTTGTTACTTTTAACTGCTTGTACTGTATCTGGTTAGCTCTTTATATTCTCATATCGCATATAAAACTATGCTGAAAACGCGACGCATGCCACTTTGTTTACAGATTTAAATGCATTTGTGAGCTTGTGATCCACTGCCGTTTGTCGTTGCTATAGCAACCCTCAGCTGTTTCTACACACGTGTGACAGTACAGTTTCAAAATAGTTCAGCTTTTGCCACTGTGTGGATTAATACTGAATGTGTGTCACTGTTTTTACTCATGGTTAAGAATATGAGGAGGAATATGCTGGTGTTAAACTGCATTGCTTTACTGCACTCCTGCATTGGACTCACTCATACACTCTGACTACTTCAAAGTTGTTGATAAGCCATGGTGGGCATTTATCTCTGTCTCGCTCCCAACGCAGTCGACCAATCACAAAAGACTGGGTCGTCGAACCAATCAGTGCAGATTAGCATCGCGCTAAGGAGGGGTTTGGGAACAATTAATCGCTGAACGAATCATATGGGAGTCGTTGGGATAATTAGGTAAACAAAGATGCATATTTCAAGACAATGAAAGGGCTTTTTTGACCTTGCATGCATATCAGACTGTTGTCGGTGACCCCCAAAACCAAAATATGACCTTTTTAATGCGTAATAGGGGCTCTTTAAATAAAAACAGTCCGCAGACTAAAGTCATTCAATCAACAACATCATGTGGTGCAACTAGCATGCAGTTGCATAAAAAAAAATAAACAGGATTTGATATGATGACCATCAGAATAGTGTGTGAAGGTTGATGAGCTGATAAATATCGAATAATATGACAAGAAAAGGTTAGTTCAGGTTCAAGTAGTTCATCTTTTTTTTTTTTTTTTATTAAAACCCACTTATATGAATAATATTTTCGTAGGTGAGATGATGAAAATAGGCTACTTTTTTGAAGTTATTATTTATTTGTTTATTTATGTTTAAACATATTTGTAATTTATAAAAATATAAATTTATCATTATGAATTTATCCTTTATTGTTATCTTCTCGTTATCGTGGACTAACCTATTACTGGTTAAATTACATGGTACAAAAGCATATTACAAAACCAGTTCTTTATATACATTTTTAAAAATAATCCATAATCAAATGACATCAGTTTATAGTACACAAGCTTTTCTTCCCAAAGCTTCAGACTTCTCCAGACAAATAAACATGTA